>NW_028232798.1:0-600000 GCF_057557595.1 Rhyacophila brunnea | reverse complement strand
ATATATTTTCATGATTAAAAAGTCAAAATTAACAAAATTTTAAGCAAAAAGCTTTTCTTTGTAGCGAAAGGAAGTAATTTGAGTTTTTAGTGAAACTTCTTCTAATTTACCAATTCATATAATTTTTTTTTATTTAATTAGTAGGTAATAAGAAATTGAAATACATGTATATCTTTTACTCTTTAAATATTTCATAGTATAGTTTCGTTTTTTTATGCATAATCAACTCCAATTTTTATAAAATTTATATGTGGATTTTTATTTTAAAATGAAAGAAGATATTTTACCTAAAAATAACAATTTATTTTTTATATTACAATATAACTCAATATATTTATCAATTTTGATATTTTCAGCGTATTCTAACATTTATAAATTTTTTTATTTCATCAAATAAATTTTAAAAAAATTAAGTTAATTAAAGCATCGTAATATATTTGATAAGAATTTAGTTTGTTTATTATTCTTGTATATTTTTTTCGCATAAAAATGCATCAAATATCAACTAAAAGATAAAAAAATTATTTCAAGAACAAAATCATCATAATATACATTATAAAGTGACTTTAGGGGTATTTAAAACCTTAATATATTGTTATTTGTGTTAAAATTCTAAAATTACATGTGTAATAAATTGTAAAATAATTAAAAAAAAAATTTCAACCCAGTAAATGTGTATAGAATACCCTTAACCGGTTTATTTAACCCTTTTGAAACTCATTTAGTCAAAATAAATTGCAATCTGACCAAAGTGTTCATAAGTATGTAGTGAAATATTTATTGGATATTCGCATATCAGTAGATATTGATATCTACTTTTATTTTATAGCTCAAACATACAATATAATCTGATATTTAACTGCAGTATATGCATAAATGAGCCTTTTTGCTATTTCAATGCTTGTTTAATACGTTTTAGAATAATGAATTATCTTTGAGCACGGTGGGTTGCATTACTATTAACATATCTTATCTATATTTATACTATTTCATCACAATTTATTTTCTCGCCTCCATTAAATATTTATTCGTTGAAAGTATTTATTTTATTCTGACTCTATAATCATTACACGATTTTTTATATTATCTAAGATTTTTTTCAGCCTTATTTTGCATATTTGAGGCAAATTATATCCCAATAATAGCTCTTATCTTGTAAGTGTACATTTTTGTTGGTTGTTAAGGAATTCAATGCTCAATATTTATTTTTTTTCACAATAAAATTTTCGATAATTATACAATTATTAAGTCCGGAAATATTAGCGCTAGCAAAAAAAAACAGCAAAACGACTTTTTTCATCTTAAAATCAAGCATATATAAATATAATTGCAAAATATATCTCGAATTGTATCAAATAGCTATAAAGATTGCATTAAACTGATGAATGTGCGTTATATGTACTAAAATACGAATAGATAATATTTTTGAGTCGCCTAAACCCGTTTTACTTTTATTATTGTGTAAAAGCTATATAAACTGATATTATATATGTAAGCGATCTGTTATTATTATCTTAATGGTATTTTATTCTTAAATAGCAACCCACAGATCATATTAATACCAGAAATAACGTATATAATTACTTTTTTATGCAAAATGTATTTATTCAAATTGTAATTTTTCTGTCATTGCTTTTATGTTTTTTTATGGATATGATATTCTATGGATATATATATTGAATCAATTATTGGTATTTCTACATCGGATCTATGAAACCTTAATACCTTTCTTTAAAGACGATTTCTATTACATTTTACTGTACCCGATTACCAAAAAAAATATGAAATGTTACCTCATGCTCGTGAATTAAATATAATTAATTATAAAAATCTGCTGGCGTTGGCTTGATTCATAATTAAGAAATGGAATAATCTAATATTTCAATATGAGCTTCTTTTCAAGTAAATTATTTTATTGCAAAATTAGTTCATCTGATGTTTTATATTTTCTAACCCAATAAAATCTTCTTTGTATATTTATAACAATTTATTCCCAAATAATGATTGTTTATATTCTTAGAGATAAATATTGTTGTATTAGCAGAAACAATACATCTACCTATAAGAATATTGTAAATGATTTATTTCTTAGCAACTTTATCTGGATCTAACTCTTTTTATGAATTGATAATCTTAAGCAAAAAAAGTAAATAATAAAATTTTTGTTTTTTGTGTGTTTATTGAGTAGAATATACTCATATATATTTTTTTGCGCAATCTATTGCATTCATTTTAGTTTTGGCATTATTAAGGGGCTTAAGAAGATATAAAGTTATGAACTATTGTTTTCTACATAACTAAGCGACTATATGATTTTATTTTGGGATGACAAAAGCCTAATCTGCGTTAATTTGATATTAAATAAAAGAAATTTGTAGGTAATCTATCTTTTTTAATGAGACCAAATTTTTTCGTAAATCAGCGTGTATGTATTTCTTTTATTGGATAGTAAATATTCAATTGAATTATTTATAAAAATGTAAAAATAACAGTCTTTTCAAAGATCAAGCTACTTTTAAATTAAATATACAAAAATAGCTTAAAATTATATACATAACAAAGATCATTGCATTTCCTAAATATGTACTTTGTGTATTTACTAACATAAATTATATTATAAAATATCTTTGTTCTGATATAAGCATATAAGAAGTGTTTTTTTTAGTCGTGATTATATTTTTTTACTATTAAAACAAGCATTATTCATTCGGAATTCGAAATCATGTTTACATAAATCTATTTTCTTTATATCTATAATAGTGATGGGTATTTATATACTTCTTATGAAGTTATATAAACTAGTAACTCCACCCATTTTTATAAAAAGGCATAGGTTTCATGCAATTTTTTTTATTTAAAAATATTTATCTTGTAAAATTAGATTATAAGCTATTTCTTTAAATTTTTTAACATGATGAATTATTTTTTAATTTTTAGAGAAATTAATTTATCTGTTTTGTTCTTCTGTAAACATCAAAATTAATACGATAAATTTTATTACCGAAGTTAAAATACATATCATGCATGCGAGAAAATTTTATGAAACAGTGGTTTTTTTCTCATTTAATCTAGATATATAATTTATTTTCTTGGTTTAGTGCATTTAGGTATCCGAAATCGTTTCGTATTTGAGCTAGTCGAAAATGAACAACATTTAATCTGTCGATAAAGCCAAAATTTATGAATAAATTGTTCCTCGGCACATTTAATTTATTCATATGTAAATTTCTATTATATTGTGAGTAACTATATTTTTTTGCGTTTAATCATTGCAAATTATTTTCTTGATTGTTTATTTGGAGTGGATGTTACTTATCTTTATATTTTTTTATATTTGTATTTTTTTTATAAGCTATTGAGTTACATTGTGCATTATTTTTCTGATGGTTTTTAAGGCTTTTTTAGTAGGCTGAAATATATTTGATATTTTACGATTAAATACATTCTATTTCTTATTGGTTTGCATATATTACGCAATATATATGTTTCAATCATTTTTTGATATATCTATTAGATAATTTTGATTATTCCTTCGTAATATATTATCTACTTTGGCGTTGAATATTTTATATTTGCAAACCATGTATTTATTTTGGATTAAGTTTCATAATATTTTGCGCGCATTTTATCATAAAATTTGCAAAAAATTTAAATTTTATTATATAATTTTAGAAGGTTTTTATTTTTATATTTCATAGATTACTCGGATATGTATCGCAATATTTAGTGGGTCAGTCAATAAATCAGTCTAAATTTTTGCCACAATTTTATCGTTTTTAAGATTCAATGGCAAATTTTTAATATTATTTGCTTATTTACTAACAAGTTAGCCCAAACTTAACAAATATAATTTATCATCTTAATATCTATAAATTTTGTGAATTCGCTGGTAATAGAAAATATGAAGAAAACTAAAAATAGTCGTTTTTTTTATAAATAGATTACGTTTTTGTTTTTTATAGATAAAACAGGGGTGATGTTGTTCTTTTATATCATAAAGTTTCTTGATACATCTTTAAATATGTATTTTCAACTTTTTTTTGTATGTTTATTTATCCCCTGAAACCACCTAGATCCTGTCGTATTCGCGCAAAATTATGTAGATATTCCAGATATACAGTTATATTTTGCGTTATCTCTAATTTATTCGTATTTAAGTTTAAGATGGTATCTCTTCAGCTATTTAAACAGTCGCAAGATGGTTTTAGTATCTTTATTTTATTAAGAACCCTTCATTTATTTGGTTTTGATACAAAAATTAACTGTTTCTAGAAATACTATTCTCCAGTTTGGATTTTTATTAAATTTATTCTATACAAAATCCCTGAACGGCTAACTAATAATAATTTTTTATATCTTTGGATCAATACAAACCCAAACTGTTTATTTATTGATATAGAATCTAAGTATATTCAAATACCAGAAGTACTATATATGGCGTGGCACCTGATAGAGGTAATATTTTATTCCGGTTGTTTCTTTAATTGACTCCTAATGCAAAAATAAAACTTCAGTTTCAGTTACATGTATTTTATAAAGGCATATTTTTTCGTTTCTAAAATTTTGATTTCTTGATTTTATCTAGATTACGCGTTCAAATTTTTGCAATCTAGTCTATTAAAATTGTCTTGTTTTTCTATTTATATATAGTGGTGTTATTAAATTAAAAATTAATTTTATATTGATATTCTATAAATTTATATTATTTGCCATTATTATGAAAAAAAGTTAACGAGACATATGGCGATAGAATATTTTCATAGGTATTTTTTTTCTTTTATATGATGTTTTAATAATCTATGCAATAAATAGAAGCTGTGCATATTCTTAAAATATTTTGTAAATATATGTTTCTAAACAAAAAGATTTTTCATACAAGCCAATACTAACATAATTTATGGGGTATACCTCCCTTCCTATACAAATATTATAAATAAAATAAACAGACCGGATATTTTTTTATTAAAGTGAACTTTTCGGGTGATCTTTAGAATTTATAACATCTTTCCGCAGCATAAAGAAAAAATTTCTCAATTATTTTCATTGAAATTCCTAAAAACATACTTTCTATCATATATATTGAACAACATGATATCAAATTACGATAAAAAAAGACACGTATCACATTGCGTATGATGATCATATACATATTTTACCCTAAAAATTAATTAAATAAGTTTCTGGTATGATTGTTTTTTTAAATTATACTTCTACAAAATGAATGTGTTTGCGCACTTTAAATTTTTCTCATATTTTATATCGTAGTAAATATGTCAATAAAAATATCATTTTTAATTTTTAAGCTTCTTATAAAAAATTAGATGCATATCTTTAAATTATACAATATTAACATTGGAATTTTCAGCAAATAAATAGATAGAATATCTCAGAATATAAAACGCCTCGGTAAAAAATGTCATATTGTGAGGCTATTTGCATAAAAAAATTCAACATTATTGGAATATAACTATATATGATATATCATATGATAAATATTTTTAGCCTTTTATACAAAAGGCAGAACTTTTTAATAAACTCTTTCAAAAAGAGTCAAGAAATCTCGTATAAAAAAGGAAATTAACATTTAAAGCATGTTTTATTATTTCTAAATTAAACCAATTTTGATTTTATTAACTTTTTTCGTGTAATGGTAGCTAATATCTGAGTTTTAAAGTGATATTTTCATATTTTCATATATTTTTAAACGTGCATCGGATTAAAGCATTTTATATTAAACTCTTATTATAAAAAATAATTTTAAATTTCTATTATATGTTCTTATGCGTTATTGTGAATGGATACTGCAGAATCCAATTTAGTTTGAATATCACATGAATTCAGCTATCAATTTTTGCTACGTATAAGAAGGAGGGTGTTTTTTAAAAGTAAGCTTTTATTTGTGAACGGGTGATTAGAATCATGTTTTCGCCACAATTGGTTCTAATTTTAAATTATTCAACCTTATTCTGGTAAATATTTCCCTTTGCAACTCATTTATTCGACAATTAAAAAACCAGAATTTTTTTATTACCGGAATCTGAAACATTATCTTTCTAAATTATACATAACGTGCCAAAAAAAATTATACTTATTTTTTGGAATATTTATACTGTTAATGCGCTGGTCTTACTTTTCTTTCATTTTGACTATTATACGAAATCGAAATATTGATATTTTTCAAATAATATATCAAAATTAATTTTATTTTATTTTTAAAATTTTCCTCGGAATTGCTATTTTTTATCTACTTTATTACAGATGGTACCTATGGTTGTCTATAAATTTTTGACTTTATAGATAAAATTTCAATCTTTTGAATGGGTATGAAATTTTAATTAGATGTTCATGTGATAGATAGTATTTTTAGAAAAATGCAAATGTTTTTAAAAGATATATTACCTATATATATTTCAAATTATTTGCGATTATATGTTGAAATCTCATTTATAAAATTGCTGCAGATCTTCTATTATTTACACGGATTTTATTTTGGAAGTTTATGCAGTATTTCTTTGTGGTATATAAGAATCTTATTTTATCCTTCCTATTTTTTTCATAATTAGAAAAATAATTTTTCTGTCTAGTTATGATATTGTCTACAAAATCTTGAGTTCATAAATCTATTACACCCTATATTAATTTCAAGATACTTTTCAATAATCTGATAAATATATATTTGATTAAATTGCAGTATTATCCATCTATTGTTTGTAAATATTTCTTTTTTATGCCATAAAAAAATACCTAATTATATTCCAACCTTTTTTAATTAGGAATATTATTGAAATCCACTTTATATTCAATTTAAGTGAAAAATTAGCAAATTACTAAAATTTCGTCTTAAGTATTAAAATACTTGACTCTAGGCCATTTTTATTTTACTATTGTTTGATGCTATTTTATTAGGTTTAGGGGCTGTGTGAATGTAGATTAATATTTACAATCTGGACGTAATTATATAAAATCTTAAAGGTTTAATAGGGTAAAATTTAATTTGTGTCTAATAAAAGTTCAATAAGTAAAAAGTAACCTCTAATTATTGCGTCATAGCATAAGGGATTGATAATGAATAAGAAGAATTAAATTATCTTTAAATAAGTATACATCTTTATGAATTTATTCAGCATAATTAATTTACTTTTAAAATAATATTAAATATCCATTAATTTAATTATAATATTCAATAAGTATAAATATTCCGTTTCTTGATTATAATATACTTTTCGCTCAAAAAACAACGAAATATCAACAGAAAAACAATCTTAACAGCACCAATTGCCACCAATAATTGATAATATAATGCGTAAAGTTTAATAAAAAATTTCTAGAGGCTGCGATATTAGACATTTTTTGTTATAAAATTTTCCTGTTATGTATGTTTAAACTATATATGTTAGTTTTATTAGTATAAAATTTAAACATGTAGATTATTAATATTTACGTATTATACGTCAAAATAATATTGATAAATAATTTTTAATAGAGAAAGAAACCCCGTATTATATTTTTTCTTTGAAATCACCTATTTCTTTTTGTGCTTTTTCAAGAAATTTTCGCAATTTTTCACCAAGATCATCATTATTCGGTGAATATTCAGGGTTGGTGTTTGATGGATCTTTTTTTTCATCTTTCTTATCTTCCGGTTTACTTTCTTTTGGCGAAGCATCTCGTGATTTGTTATTATTTTCACTGGAATTGCCTTTATCTCCATTTTTATCCTTTATATCTTCTATATTATTATCTTTTGGCGAACTCTCCGGTGTGCTGTTGGTATTTCCCCTAGCATTGTCTTTATCTTTATCCTTTTCACTCGCTGGATTATCTTCTTGAGCCGAATCTTCGGGTAATTTTTTTTTACTTTCACTAACATCGTCTTTATTCTTACTTTTCGGGTTGTTTTTCATATCAATATCCTTCAAAATGTCCGCCATTTTTTCTTCAGTGGACTTTTTAGAAGAATTATTGTCGGTTTTTGTTTCTTTGTTGTTTCCATCATTGATATTCTGATTTTTCGGGCTAATTTCATTTTTATCCGATTTTTGATTATTAGAATTGTTTGCTCCTTCTTCAATCATATTTTTAAGTGAATCTGCGATATTTTTTGCCGGATCACCTCCTTCATTTTTTTTCGAATCGTTTTTGATTGCATCAGCCATTTTTTTGGCGGTGGAATCATCTTGAATGCCCTGTTTGGATTCTGATTTAACTTTATCTTCAACCGCTTGTATAGCATCTGCTAGTTGTTCTGCTGGTTTCTCTTTCTTTTCACTATCTTTGTATTCAGGCACTTCCTTTTTTATTTCTTCTTTAAACCCACCTAATGTATCTTTGTTTATTAGTGCATCATCAATCTTATCATTTAGGCTCTTTTTATTAGATTCTGTTTTTAATGGATCATTTTTCTTTGCTTCGTTTTTTAAATCATCATATTTATTAGCTATATCTTTTTCATCCTCTTTTGCTGTCTTATTTTTAATCTCATTGTAAATATTTTCAATATCTGCATTTTCTGTGTTTTTTCTTTGATTATTAAGATCATTTGTTAATTTATTTAATTCATCTTTAAAAATTTTATTTGAATTTTCAATGTCCTTTATGTTATTATTCACAGCTTCAGGTTTTTTCTCATTCATTCGCTTGTATATTTCATCCACCATTTTTTTAACATCGTCTGATTTTTCATCAACATTTATCAGCCCCTTAACTATATCTTCTGGCTTACCAGGATTCGATAATTTAACCAAATTTTTAATGTCTCCCTCGGTATTTTCATATTTCGCTTTGAGTTCTTTAATATCGCTTTTAAGTGTGGGTTCATTCAGGGATTTGTTTTCTGCTAAATCCTCCATTTTCTTTGTGATATCAGTATTTTTTTCTTTAATATCATCAATTTTTTCTGTAAATTTTTCCTTTTCGCTATTTTTGTTGAGTCTTTCGTTAATTTTATTTTGTTTCTCTGCTTTACTATCATCGCTCTTCATTATTTCGTCAATATCTTTTCTTATACTAGTTGGATTTTCTCGTTTTGATATTTTTTGTTTCAAATCATCGATTTGGGTATTAAGTTCTTTATTAGAAGCTGCAATATTGGATATTTGTTCTTTTATTCTGGGTTTGCCACCATCTTTATTGTTGTCGAATTTTAAATCACGTATCTGCTTGTCTATATTGTTCTTCTTTGAAAATATATCCTCAATCACTTCATTAACATTTTCGTCTTCTTTTTTATTTTTACTGTCGTTTGAATTGTTCTTACCGATTCCCTCTTTTGTTGAAACACTTTTCTTTCCTTCATCCTTAGAATTTCGAGTCTTTGTCCTATTTTTCTCGTAATTTTTTGATAAAGATCTATCAGCATCGTATTTTGAGGGTTTCATCGTCAAACCACTATCATTAACCTTCATTTTTTTGTCTGCTTTATTTTCTGTCAAATTAGTATCTCCATTGGTATATCTGGGGGTTTGTGGGTTGTAATCATGTGTATTTTTCGGATTTATCCATTCTTTTGTATATTCATCATGTTCAAACTCGCTTGATTCTTCATTCGTGTTTATTGGCATATTTACCGGTAAAATTTTAGATGAATTCCAACTACCATTGTACGAATTATTTGGGATCTCTATTGGTACCATAGGACCGTGTTGATTTGTTGTTGTTTGGATTCTTGGATCGCCAACGGCATCTGATGCAGGATCATCAGGAAAATATGGTGATTCTCCCCTTAGAAAATCGACCAAGGGCTTTTTTGTGCTTCTCACAACGGGCTCAACAATTTTATTTGCATCTTTAGAATTAAATTCGGGTATTTTACATTGAACAAGTTCGGTTAATGGGTTCTTTTTCTGTGACGGTGAAGCTTCTGAATCGATTCCTTTAATATTTTTAAGTAAATCGTTCGCCTGTATTTGAATGGGTTCATCGATTGGGCCTGATCCTCTATTCAAAATTGTATCCAATGTTTTCATAGTATTGGATTCTTTTGATGGGTTTCTTTTATTGTCAGAAGTGCTAGTAATACGCTTATTTATTGGTGAATTTTTGGTGTTGGGGGGATTCATAGCGCAATTAAAAAGTTTTAAAAATTCCGGGTTCTCCTTTATTATAGACTCAATTAAATTGTTTTCTTTTGGTGTTATTTTTGACATTAAATCTTTAAAATCTGGATTGCTATTTTTTCCAATCAGTGCTTTTTTATTATCTATTTCACCCTTTTCATCAAAATATTCTGGTGCTTTAATTCCTTTAGGGGTATTTACTGCTGGTATGGAGGCTTTGTTTATTGTGGAATTGTTTGTGCGGGGTTTTTTTGGCATTCTTTGAACATCTTCTCGTTTTTTTCTATCTTCTGTAATCAGACTGGGTGGTTGTGGCCTTGTAATTCCAATATTTGGTAGTGGGGATTTTTTATATACATCGTTCAATGATTTACCTGACATCGGTTTCTTCAAATTAATTTTTTCTTCCCCATTTAACGCTTTTACTGGTTCATATTTGGGCGCTCTTGATGTAAGATCGTTTAGCATTCTATCTATTGGGTCTCTTGGTTCTTTGACACTTTTTTTTGGGACGTAACCTTTCATTAAAGCTTCTAACGTATCATCAATATCTTCATTAAATTCTTCGAGGCTTTTGTTTCCGATTTCTTCGATTCCCACTAAAATTTCTTCATTTGTTCTTGGAACATTTCTAATTCTTTGATCCCCTTGTACATATATTCCATTAGCATCTTCCACATAACTAACACAGTTTTCAGCAATATGGCAAACTTTTTTATTGAATTCGTCGCCTATGAGCCCATAATAATCAAAACGAGTCCTGAAAATTGCCGAAACAAGTTTTGATTTAATTCCATGCTCAATCATTTCTGGAAGTGTGTATGTGATTGCTGTCAAACTCCCACAGTTAGAAAACTTGAATGTATAATCGTCATCTATCATTTCTCGCATCGGGCAATAAAATATTACGAGACGATGGCCTATCTCACCTCCACTCAAAGCCTCAAAAACTTTTAAAGCTATGCTTCCTCTATCATGTGCTGGGCTGTCCTCTGAGCAATAAGATTTATCATATGGCATATAAAACTGATCCATATCTAGTTCACTGAAATCACCTTTTAGCTGTACACCTAAATCGTGTAGCTTTAGATTTATGTCATCAAATATTCTTCCAAAATATCGAGATGCTGCAGACACCATTGTGTCATTTTCCATGTCTATTGCTGATGTGTATTTATGTATATCATAAAGGGCATTTCGGTCAAGATGTACTTTCACTTTCAAGATGGATGTGCCTTCATTGTCATGACAGTGGTGTAGACGTGGTTTAAATCGTAAAAATACAATATTCAAATATATGAATATTAGTAAGATTTTCATATTGAAAAAAATTCCTAAGGATAATAATATAAAATAGTTGATACTTAGCTTCACATTTAGCTGAGTAGCAAATAGTTTTAGACTAAAAAAAATTACATCAAATCAAAAGATTTTAAAAATTTTTATAATGACGTATTTCAGATCTTCTGAAACATTGGTTCTGTATTTTATTTAGAAATTAAGAAGAAGAAGAAGACAACCATTTAAAATAACTAAAAATTAATATTGGGTGTATTTCATTCGACCAGTCTCTGAATGTTGTTTCTAGAATGATTTCAAAAAGGGTTTTCAGCTTTATATATTTATTCTCAATATTACGATTTTAAATAAAAAAAATTGGTTATTTGTGTTTCTAAAATATGCATATTAAACGTAATAAACATTATAATTGATTATAAACTATTTTACAAATATTATATTATAATCGTAATAAAAAGATTATTATCCCTTTCTTAATTTTGCTAAAAAATTTATTTCCATTTTGGTTTTTTAAGCAAGATTTAAATTACGATAGAATAAACCATCTAAATATTTATTTGATTGAATATATTTGTTGAAAATTACCGATTTTCTGTTCATTTTTAAATTCAATTTATAATACTTGCAAGAATAGCAACGTGTCCCAAAATTGTATTGAGAAACCCCGTTTTTCATTCAAATTAAGGTCGGTAGTATTTACATGCACCATTACATTGTAAAATTAAAAAATGAATTCAGGATCTATTTCTTTAATTTCTGAATATATGTGGCCCTTGAATATTCTTAAATTATGGCCTGGTTGATTTGCAAACAAGACAAAGCTTAATTTATAGTTCTTTTAAAATAAATCTCAAACTTTGTTAAATAAAAAATTAAATTACGATACACAATAAACTATTTAAATTATATATATTGGATGCAAAAATAAAACTTGGTTGGTACTCTTCTTTTAAAGTATTTAAATCATTAAATTCTATCAAGCGTATTTTAATCAAATATTCCATATGTTATAAAATATAGTATTTGCAAACGGAATTTTCATTTTATATTTCCTAGATGATCTATCATATTTAAATATATTGGAATGTGTAATACACACACAAAATAACAACATAAAATAAAATCCGGTTTTAATTATTGTTTCTCGCGAAATCTCTCTTTTTTTTTGCCTATTTTAATGTTTTTTCGGAAATATAACTTCTTTAATGTCTAAATAAAGAGCTAATCAAGTCTGAAACAATTTAAAAAGTGCTATATCTACTTTAAATATAGAGATTATTTTATAGTGTATTAAAATTTATAGCAAAACCAAAAAAAAAGTCATATTTTTATGCACAGCATTTTCCATACATTACAGAATAATAGAAAGAACTGCCAACTTTTCATACTAAAATTTAGAATATTATTTAAGCATCACATATAGATCATATATATTGTCATGCGCAGTTTTCTTCTGACATTTGTATCATTTTTATTCTATTATAAACCACACGCTTCAGCCTCAAACTTGTCTTTTTATGCCTAGTAACAAATTTTTTGATATAAGGTAGTTTAGAATTTTCCTTATTCTATATAATGATTTTTTGTAGTAAATTATAGTTTTTTCAAACATATATTTTAAATATTTATCGATACAATCAATCGTCTACATACAAAGAGCGGCTATATGGTTTTTACAGCCAATATATCATGCTTGAAATGTAGAATATTCACCTTAAAGACATTTCGATATGTGGTTGGTTGAATTCGGATAATATTGATGTCTTTTTCTCACTTACTTTTCATTATATCAATTAAATTTAATATAAAATAAAAATTTTTTTTATGGTTAAATTCATGCTAAAATAATCTATATTTTCGATATTGAACGGTTTTGATTTTATCGCTTTGAAATAAGGAATAAAAATAAACATATTATAATTTTCACTATTTCTGATGAAAATATCGCCTTTTTTATAAATTTTATATATAATCACATTTATAAAATAGTTGGTAAATTATATATATGGAACAAATTAAACAACATGAGCATGCTTAAACCAATATATATAAAGACATCATTCATTTTTTATGTGTTCGGATGAGTACTTTAACATCTAAACACCGATAATTGAATTTTAGTCATATCCATTATATAAATCAAAAAAAATCTATTAAAAAGAAAAAATTATTCTCAGTAAATTTACCTTTTTACATTTCTGACATTTAACTCTATATGATCGATGTCAATGTTCATAACTTAATATAAATATATAATTAATACTTTTGAAAGCGATTTTGAATAAAACATTGTTTTACGATAAAAATCGAATATAAAACTTTGAATGGGTTCTTTTAATAATATTTAGCATTTAATTGCAAATAAATTTTTGTAATGTAACTCATTTGTTATGAAATATAAAAGCATTCAATATTATCATCTTCATATCCCCCTATAATTTCCGTTTCCATTCTTTTTTTTGAACTCAAACAATTCATTTTATTCTTTAAAGTATTTTTACAGCGCGTTATTATCTTTTTTACACGTCCAGATTTCGCGGGGGTTTTTATATTCTCAAAACTATTCTGTCTACTGTTCAATCGACTATCCACAATATTTCCAGAAATACTTAGGTTCCCCGTATTTTGGATATAAGACTCTAAATGAAGTTTGTCAATGCCATACAAAATATTACCGATTTCAGCATTTAGATCGGTTTCTATGATAGTTTGACTAGGTGGATAAATGTATTGATATATTGAATCTTCATCACTAAAATAACACTGATTATTTTCGTTGTAAAGATTGTCGCGGGTTTTTGTTCTTGTACCTCTAATATTCTCATATGAATGATTATGTGGGGTTTTTAACAACGCGTCATTACTTTTTTGATCAAAATTTATACACCCAGGACAATTATCGGGTACTTTATATTCATTGAATCGCAAATAATCTTTATTTTCCTGTGGTATTTGATGTTCTATAGGATCTAAGTTTTCAAATGTAACCCTTTTCTTCTTCTTTAATGTTCCTGTTTTCACAAAACCTCCATAGCACATTTTGTATTTTTCATCAAATTCGGGTATAGATGTAAAGTTTTTATCTTGATAAAGATCATTATCGGTAAAATAACGTTTTCTTACAATCATTTTATATCTATCCAATAAAAGTTCTTTTGGTGGTTCTATAATCGAGTTTTCTGCTTCTTGTTCTTTCTCTAAATCTAGATTGCTTCTGTCTTCATAAGGAGAAGTTTTTGTGCTGGAATTTTCTCTATTTAAAGGAAATGAAAGAGTTTTAATAGCGTTCGGCTTATCTTCAGTAACTGTTCTACTAAAAATTTCAGACTGACTTATCATAGTATTTGAGTCATTCGGCTTGAAGAATTCAATGTTTTCAAGATGTTTGTTATTCAAGAAATTGGAATCATTAGTAAATTCTTCCATGCATGCGTGATTTTTCTGCGAAACAAAATTTTTATTTTCTATTAATCGTCCTTTTAGTTCTTCATTAGTAGAAAAAATATTCAGATTATCTGTAGGATATTCGGCATCTTTATCTGAATTATTAATATCCACTTCCAAGAAATTCTCCTTTTTTTCCTTGGTTTCTATAGCCCAAGCAATATTAACATATAAAAACATAATCTTTAAAAACATATGTAAAAATAATTTTTTGTATTTTTATATACTTTAAATCAGATTGGGTAATTAAGATTGCGCAATTTACAATCGATATAAATAGAAAATGCAGCTAAATTAAAAATTAATAAGGAAAGTTTATATTTTTCTGTTAATTTTTACTATTTGTTTGGCCAAATAAAGTAATTCATGAATTGACCTAAAATGTGTATGCACAAAATATTAAAAAACGAACGATTTTTAATTTCAAAAAATAGATGTATACATTTTGTAATCTATAAAAAAAATTCCGCCTACTAGTGTCTGTTGCTAAGTGTCAAAAATGATAGGAACGAAAGTAGACAGCCACATAGTTCAATAGCGCAGTTTATCCCACTTTCTCTGGCCAATCTTATAAATAAAAATGTGGGCTGCAATATTATTCCACTAATTTGAGCAAATAATGGTGATCTAGAAGAAACAATAATAAAATAGACTATGTTGTGTGTAAGACTTGCCAAATTGGCAATAAATACATGTAAAAGGGGTCTAAAGGCAGTTGGTATGAAAAGCGGTTCTATATTTAAAATCTTTACTGCCAACAGACCAGGCCAATAAAATATAAATGTTATCACACCTGTCAAAGCGAGGTAGTGTCTCATAAACAAAATTTTTCTATGGGTTTCACAAGATACCTCTCGTCCAAAAACGGTAAATTTTTCGGGTATTACCAATTTCTTGCTTTCATTTATCTTCTCGCATCTAGAATTGGTTGATTCTGTGACCTTACTTCCTGAATATATAGATTCCATGTCATAGAAGTTTACATTTTTTGTTTTTTCAAATTCTTCCGGCTCGAGCATATTTTTGTTTTTATCTTCTATTTTGTTATATGTTACAGGTTTCACAGAATCTTCTTGAACAATATCTTGATTTTTATCTGGTGATATATTTTCTAATTTATTTGCCTTGCAACTTTCCTGCGGTATTTCTTTTTTTACTTCTGGAACCATCGCTAGTTTAAAAAGTACGCCATACAACCCAGAAAAAACACTGCTTATGCATAATAGCATTGTCATAGTAATGTGTGATTTTATGCTCTTATCCCCGCTTAAAAGCATAAGAACGCCGGTTGCGCCAATAATCAAGCTGGCAACACCTTTTTTTTCGATTTTTGATCCGAGTATAAGTACAGCAAATAGATACGTAAACAAAACTGATGCGCCATATATACTAACAATGCTTATATCGCTTAAAGAGTTCATAGCATAGAATTTTGGAATGTGACAAAGATTATAAAATAAGCTCAAATACATAGTGTTGTATATAAAATTTCTCGACATAATCTTTGTATCTCTTTTTATAACCATCAAGTACTTGCCCTTATATTTAAATATATCTCTTATAAAGAGCAGTGTTCCCATCGAATGAGTAATATAGAGAGTTAACATGGGTGAAATTTTCGATATTCCGGTCAATGAGTACATTATCTTTGCATTATAGTATGATATAAGTTCGAGTATGAGTCTTGTTGCTATTATGAATAAATCTTTTAAGTCCAACATGTTTCTTTTGTTTTATTTATCGACCTCCTTATTTTGATACTTTTATTTAAATTGTCGAATAATACTTTTGCTATACTATGATCCTAATTCTCCTTAGATAATTTTGAACCAGTAATCTTTTAAAGATGATACATGTTTAATCAATCGAATATTGTGCTGGGTGCTTCAGATAATAGATGTTTTAAAGGGGTAGATTGTGGAATGAACTAGAAGATTTTGCTTTTTAGATATTCTTTTGTGGTATAATATGCCGATTCATATGACTTAAAATTATAACAACAATTTTTTTTCCAATTGATTATCATTATTGATAATTTTACTTTCATCAATAATTTTTTGTCGAATTTTGCATGTGGTTAGGCGAAATATACTAAAGGCCTTACCTTCCATTAACCTATATTTTTTTTTAAATTTTCATAATGATTTTGATTTTAAAAAAGCCATTATTTATAATTTATCGTATTTTTTTTTTGTCATAACTCTTAAATTTACTGAAACTTTAACAATAGTTTCTTATAAAAATATTGATTTTAACGTATTTTGTAATGTTTAATCTAAAATTTAAAGTGTTATTACGGCATATTTGGTATAATTACGCTTTCTGATTTAAAAAAATTATGGCATCATTATATTTTAGCATAATTAGTTTATATAAAACTCGAAACATTGTTATTTATTTAGACATATGTGCTTATAATAATAAGGTTTTTTTGTACAATTTTGCTATTCTTGAAATTTATGAATTAAAAGCGTCATGACTTCAACCTATACAAATATACACAAATTGGTTGTATGTTATAATATTTTTAAATGTACTTTCCCTTAAATTTGTATTGCATTTATTTCTCTCGTAATTCTAAAATAATAAAATTGTATGGTGGTGTAAAACATAATTCTCTAATCTTAGAACACATTTTACTAAGTGTAAGTTACCTTTATTAATTACTTGAGCTCATTATTCATTGGGTAACTGGGGCTTTTATAAATATTCGTGATCACATAAGAAAGTATCGCAACATTTATCATCTATTTCATTCTATTTAATCATTTTCTTTATTATTTATTATTTATTATTTAAAAAAATACACTTCAGATGTGATTAAATATGGAATGTGAATTTGAACAAAAAAACAAGCGATTTTTGTGGTTATTTCTTCCAATTGCGCCTTACGAAGCTTAATAAAGTAACTTTTTTATGATGAACTTTAGAAAAAAAAATATGCGATAGAAATTCACTCCTTGAAGAATTGATCATGAATTTTATTTTATTGGTGTATTTAAAATATTTTTTTGTTAGATATGATAACATTTTATGATATAATTAATGCCGTTGGTGGTTTATTGCATAGCGATTATATGCAAATCTCATAATTGTGAAAAGATTTAATGTGGTTCTTTTGAATTTTTTTATATAGTATAATCGTTCTCTTAAGTTCATCTCCTTTATTTCTGATTAAAATTCACAAATTTTATATACATGGACTATTTGTTATTGGTTTTTCTTATCACATTTATATATACATCATTTTTTATAAATATTATATACTACGATTTTTATTGATTGATTTTTAGATTTTTATACCTGTTTAAGCAAAACTTTAGATTAATCTAAATATTATATACTATAAAATTTTTGATAAATTTTAAATAGATAATTTTCAGGATAAGCAATTTCCATTTTTTGCATCGGAAAAATTAAAAAAATAAACCTTGTTTTAAAGAAAAAAACGATTTAGCATAAATTTAATTTCATGATATATTAGTTAAATATTTGTAGAAAAAATTAATGAACGGGCATTTTTTTCTATATATTGCAGAAAAATTATTCCACGTTTTATATGTTCTGAAATATATCAATTTTGTGATAAATCAAATCTTTTATGAATGTATACTACGACTGACATCTTTCGTGCCATAATTTTTTGAAATATTGTTCTCAATAGCATTTTCAATTGCATAAAAAATAAATTTCGGGACTTTAAATATGATAGGATATGGACTTTTATATATTGTATTGGTGGTAATTTTAATTTACGCATGAATTATTATTTTAATAGAAAATGAATGTTAAATATTAATTTGACCATTTTCTGTGTTTGGTTGTAGATATTTTTAATTAAAAAATTTTCGGTATGGTATGTTTAGTAGCGGGTTATTTTTTCCAATATGAAAAATGCAAAATTATTTAATAGATAGGAAATTGTTGAATGTATATCTTTAAAATATATGTTTAATTTATTATAGATTTGAGAAGGTGTGAATTTAACTCATGCACATAATATAAATTTATTATAAGAAAGATTTTGTTTCAACTTCTTAATTAGTTAAAACTGTGTTTGATAGATAAATTTAATGATGAAAATTAATTTTTTTATGCAAAGTATATATTAGAAATTGTGAATGTGTAAATAAGCTTAAGTATAAAGCTAATGGTTATATCAACAAACCCTAAGCGGTAGAAATACCTTTCAATGAAACTTTAAAAAATAGTATGGTGGAAATGCCTTATAGATCTAACAGAAGTACCCATATGGCTTATCCAGATTAGAGCTCCTTTATAAGCCTCTGAAAAATTCGTATACGTAAAATGGGAATTAATAGATAAATAAATTATATAATTAGCTTATAAAAACAACAAAAAACAGTTTTGGGGAATAAAACCAATTCATAATTTTTTTAAGTTCGCATTCACGATAAAATTCCATTGGATTTATATTTGGTTATTGAATAAATTTTCATTATAGAAAATACAAATGCATAATCTAAAAAAAATTTATGTTAAATCATTTTAGTGTCAATATTAATGCCAACTGAAGCGGAAGCATACGCACAAACAATAGGATTGAGAGAAGAATTTGCATCTAGGATGATTTTAAAGATGACTTGTTGGAAAGAAGTATAAGCTAAATATCTTCTATAGAGCAATCTAATGTTTTAGTTAAACAACTATAAAAAGCCCAAAATCATTGATTAATTTTTTATTTATGGGTCAATTTCTTTTTATCTATTTAGACCTCTCGACCCATTGAGAATATTGCACGATTCCTTAATGCATCTTTTGATACCTTCCCCTGATCTATCTTCATCAACTTCTCTTCTTCTCTCAAATGAGATGTGTTCAAGTGTCTTGCGAAGTGTGTGAGCTTGCATGAATGCTTCTAATTCGTCGGGGATTTTTAACTCCTTAACATATTTTTAAAAGCCCAATATCATATTAACCTAAAATAAAAATCATAATAGTGTTAATATAATAAAGTCAATGGGTATTTATCTGAAAAAAATAAAATAAATAAATAAATAAGCACACTAAAATTACTAGAAAATAGATCTAATTAAGGGTAAGCGGCATTTTAATTAATAAGTGAAAATAATGATTAAGAACTATTGATGATTAATTTTTATTTTAAGATTATAATAAAATTATAATGGATAAAAATAATGCAAAATAATAAACCTAGATATATAAAAAAATTGTGCTGGAATACATTTTTAGCAGGTTTGGTTCCTTATTTGTTTGGTTTCCATCTAAAATGACGTAGTTGAAAATATATATTGGAATACTCCTTGATACATGTTTCCCTAAATTTTCCTCCTCAACAGTAATATTTCATAAATAGATGTGAGTTTATGTGTTATTGGGAAAGTGTAACCTTGCCTCATTACACCTGGGATTTTTGCCCCTTAATGTCTTTTTTTATTTATTTGTTAACCAGCCCATCACAGGACATTAGATATGCTATGTTTTTGTTTTATATTCTTATATTAAACCAAGTTTATTCGCCAAGATGTAAAACTTCCAATGTTTTTCATTCTAAACTTTGGTTGTATTGTCAAGTCTGTTATAACTGCTTTATGCAAGGCAATAAATTTTCTTTTTTATCATTTCAAATATATCAGGTCTGTTTTATTTAGTTGATATTTCCGCATTATATAAACTATTGCAGATGTTTTTATTTATATTCCAATTTGATTTTTTGCTATTTATATATGTTCAAGCAAAAAGTTAGATTACTCTATATAACATACATTTTGATATTTATTTTTGTCATATCATCTTTTGGATCTTCTTCTTTTAATGCTTAATAATTCATGTGTTTTACTAACTCTTATTGTTTGTGCGTATGCTTTCTATAATCTGGAATCCTTAACTCCTCAATATACAACTTATGGTATTAAATGACCACAAAATCAACTGTTGCTGATTCAATTATATTATGATAAAAAATACTAATGTATATTTTTAACTTGCATAGTGAGTAAAATAGAAATAATTTTAAGTTAAAATATATAATGTTTCTTAATAGTTTACACCATAATAAATAAATATTACATGAACTTAGTATCTTTTATTTATGGACTAAATTTATAGTTATAATTTTAGCTTTTGTTCTCGAGCACAACTTGAATATTACATGAATAATTTTAATTGTAATTAATAAAGCTGCATGAATTCATGTATTCATTTAAGTGTTAATTTTTCTTTTGACTTTATGTGTTTGCTCACGCAAAACTTTAGATTGCTCTATATTACAGATCAGCTGTATGCTCTTTCAAGTATATCATCTCCAAAGTCTTTATCGATACACCTTCTACGCTAAAGACTTATACATTCAAGTGCTTTTGTTATTAGATTTGTTTTTGGAAAATTTACATGCATAATTTCAATTGTAGTAATGCGTGAATAATTATTTAAATAGTTGTTACTTTAAAGATATTCAAGCTTCTTAATAAAATCATTGTATGATAAATAAAATCATTGCATGATAATTATAACCAATGAATAAAATAGATCAAAATTTAAACTGTTATTTAAAGTTGTATGAAATGATTTTAAATTTAAATATAAAACTGTTTCAGTGTAATTTATACCTCGAGAAATAAAATCATTGCTGGAATGATTAGCACCTTGATAAATAAAACCTTCATAAATAATTGATTCAATAATGATAAACGGTATTAAATGATTTTTGGTTTAATGATAAATCTATGTTATACTAATGAAAACCTCGATAGATTCAATATTTCATAATAATTTAAACCAGTTTAATAAAATCTTCCATTAATAATTTAGACCATATTAATAAATCCTTTCATAAATATATGATTAAATAATGATAAACGGTATTAAATGATTTTTGGTTTAATGATAAATCTAGGGTTATACAAATTTAAACCTTGACAAATTCAATGTTTCATTAATAATTTAAACCATATTAATAAATCCTTTCATAAATAATTGATTGAATAATGATAAACGGTATTAAATGATTTTTGGTATAAATATTATTGCTGATAAATAATTTTAAACATAATCAAAAATGGTCTTGAACCACTAATTTAAATAAATCAGTTGATTATATAATTTTAATAATCAAAAAAGTGGTTTCAAAAATTTAAATTTAAATCTGTTACATGAATAGTATTAATCTGTATGAAAAATAGTCTTGAAACAGTAAATACAATAAAGCTGTTGATTTAATAGTTAAAAAAATGGTGTCATAAATTGAAATGAAATAAAAATCTGTTGCATTATTAGTTAAAATCATAGTGAATTATAAAATATGATTTAATAAAAAATATTTTAACTGAAGCAGAAGGATGTGTATAAACAATAAGGTTGAGAAATACACTTGAATTAAAAGTCTTGACAGAAGCTGGCGCATTGTAGATGATTTTAAAGATGATGTGAGTGAAATAAATAGAATTCAAGTCTGTTTTATAAGGTAATCTAAGATTTGGGTTATAACAAATTTAAAAGAGAGATTAATGCAGAATAAAATAAATTAATCATGAATAATTATTATTTAATTATTATTTTCTTCAACAGATTCAACCTGTTTGTTTAACAAAACACCACCACCCCAGGTATTCATGACTGTTTCATAACAATCATTATAAAGCGACATAGCCTTGGCACAAATATCTTTCATTTTACCTGAGTCTTCACCATTCCATCCTTCCAAGACAACACTAGTAGCAGATTTTTGGTTAACAAGACTACCAAGTTCTTTTTTAGAGTTAACAATCATATAAGGTATTCCCATTTTCTTGCATAAAGTTGGTAGATATAGAACTATTTCGATCGGGTCAACATCAGCCGCAATAACAACAAGCTTTGCTTTTTTTTCTTCAATCAGCTTAACGACATGCTTATTTCCAAATTTTATAATATTTGGTTTTGGACCTTCGTGAGCTCCATTATTTGAAGCAAGTTTTTTAAGACGTGCAATTTTTTCTTGCCTGTTTTCTGGTTTATATTTTCTTAATGTTTTGAAAAGATCTTCTTTGTCTTCTTCATTTAATATTGTTTTGAATTGGTTAAGTGCTGGTGGAATCTTAAGTGCATGAGCAAGTAGATGCCTCTTTTTATCGATTATCTTTTCGAGTTTCTCTGCTTCTTCGATTTTGGACTTCTTTTGTGGCTTTTCTTTGATCATCTGCATCTTCATCAATATGGGTAAAAAAATTAAAAATAAGAATATTAAAATGAAAAGGCACGACATATATTTAAAAGATATTATTTATAATAATAATAATATCATTAAACCTTCATCTTTAATGATTTTGAATGTGTAAAAATTACAAGTTTAAATTTTGAAAGCAATTATTAGAGTAAGAACTATATTTTATATATTGAAACCAATGAGGTATAAATTATAACGATGCATGTAAATGTTAAATAGAATTGTATGTTCTTTAATTTATTTTGTCTCCACCAATTTTTGTAATATATGAAGGTATTATTTATTTATAATGATGAAATTCGGAAATTAAATACATTTATAGTTCATTTTTAGTGCTTAATGGTCTTAATTATCTGTTAATATAAAATATATTTCTTATATTCATTTATACACCCATCATTGTAGTATAAAAGATTTTATTTATTTATTTTGATGAAATTCGGATGTTAAATACATTTATAGTTTATATCTAGTACTTAATCGTCTTATATATCTGTTAAGATAAATATATAGGCCTCGCTTATAATTTATATGATTAAAAAGAATATAAAATCTATTTCTTATATTCATTTATACACCGATCATTGAATAATTCTTTAAATATATAACAATAGTCATTACGTTTGGTTTTATCTTTATAATTAAAAATAATTTTTGAAGAAAATTATTTTAATCGGGTATATCATATGCAGGGGTTCCCAGTCCTGTGCCAAGGCACATATCATTTTTAACATGAATTTAGTTTTAACACCGTCATATAAAATACGAAAATATTTTTAGTTATCAAAACTATTTATTTCAAATTTGTATTTTTCTAGAAATTAGATGGTAATTTCAGTCGAAGAATGAATATATTTTATTTGACTTTAGAATTTTGCTTGGTTTTTTTTCATTAATCAATATAATTGAATTGATATGATAAAAATTTATATATAAAAAAGACACCTTTCTCAAATAAATTGAGAATATATACAGGTTTTCGTCACGAATTTTATTATTTTTTCTTAAATTTAGTGATTATTGTTTCGGTTGTTTTAGAAAAAAAATCTTACAGCAGCAATTATATATAAAATTACGGATTTAACACTTTAATATTTCTGATTTTAGATATAAAGGTATCTTGTATTGTTTGTATTTGTCGAAATGTAAACTTTCATCTATAACCCTTTTTTTATTATAATAAGCGTGCTTACTATAATTAATTAAATGCTAATTTTGAATACTTAATTTCATAAAGGTGTAATACCATTTAAAAAAAGGTTCTTAAATATTTCTAAAAATTAAAAACGCTGTTTCCTATAAATTCACATTTATTTTTTTTATAAATCACAAGCTCTCTGAGCCCCAAAATGGAAATCTTTCCAACATATATTTGTAACTGGTAAAATTTTGTTGATTTAATTTAATTTGTGTGTTTGTATTTTATGTGAGATTTAGATTACTGGTTTTATCTGCCAAACTCGAATAGAACTATATACATTGTATCATGAATATAATTGTATTAGTTTTTAAACCCTAGAGTTATATATAGAAACACAAAAAAAATACAGTGTTTATGTCACCAGAAAACAGTCTTTTTAAACTTAGTTTGGTAAACTAATTATTTTTTAATTATATAAATTCTTTGTAAAATCAACTGAAAAATATGATCTATAATAATTTATTTTGATTGCAATGGAAATGAAAGTTAGTAAAAATACACCAAGTGAACCCTAAAAAAAGATTCTTTGAAAGCCTCACTTTTGTCCTTTATACGTGAAAAAAATTATAGAGTTTTGGTTTTTGTGTTATATTTAGTCATGTAATTTTATTAATAATATATTTGGTGTACCCTCTGTAATAGTAATAAATAAGGGTTGTAATTCTTTTTTTTGCTGATGAAGGTTTCGGTTTGTTTTTTTTGCATAAATTATTATGGATGTTTACTTTCTATGTCTCTTGCCCTTTATTAATAATCCCAGTCAGATTGGTTTTATTTCAGTTTTTTTAAATGATTTTAAACATCTGAGTTCTTTCAAATTCCGAAAATATTAATCTCAACCCCGACTAAAATAATTATACTTTTATAGCAGTATTTTAGGTATATTGCGCAACAACATTATTTCTTACGATATGAATCTAAGCGGTATAGTTATTAGATGTTCTTGCAAAATTCGTTCACTTATTTCGGCGTTTAATAATAATGATGTTCGCGTTTTATTTATATAAATTATAATATTAAACCATTATAATTTTACGTTTATAAACCCTTGTTATCTCTATTAAATTCACAATTTTGCGATTTATTCAGCAAAAACTGTTGATTATCTTTTTTGTAATTTATTTTATGAGTATAGGATAATCTATTTTTTTATATTATATTAAAGATAAATATTGCTCATGGAAAATTTTATTAGTACCCTGATTTGCCCAAAAATATATTTGATGAAAGGGGGAAAAATGTAAAAAAAAATCTTATTGATTAAAAACAGCGCTGTTTGTTAAAAATGCATCTAACGGGTACTTTAATTTAGATTAAATGATATTACTTCACAAGCATGTCTTATATTTCAACTTTCTAGAAAATAAAGATTATTTACTGATCTTAAAAATTTTAATTTATAAAATTTTATCATGCAAAGAAGGACTTTTCTGTATCAGTACACGACTTTTACGTTTAGATTTACTAACATATTGATCTACTAATTTAATTTACCTATATAGTTTCGGTTTTTTTTATAAATAGAAATTTCTTATGTGATTCTAAATTTTATTTTATAAGACACATGCTCTTCTCTAAAAAATATATTTTTTGACAATAAATTATTAACAACATGAATCATAGAAACTAGAGCCAAAAAGAAATTTTCATAGAATGGTTTTTAGTGTCAAAATGTGTTCAATTAATGTATTTGATTCGATTATTTATATATTTTCCTAAAATTATTATCTACAATAAAAAAAGCTTTCGAAATTAATTTAGTTTGGGCCAAATTATTCATTATTATTTAAGTTCTTCTTCTCAAGCATAACTTGCTTGATCTCTCGTGCGCACAGCGTATAAATACTTTCAGATGTTTTCTTCTCTCTTAGGTCTTCTTCAATACATCTCCTCCGATCAAAATTATAGATTCAAGGGTTTTTGTCAATTCCAAGGTTTATATACATCTCAACCTGTTTAGTTACTTCGTGTTCTTTCAAATATATTTTATGATATTGTGTTAAAACAACGTTCCAAGCTATAATATATGGACTATTTTTTGTCGTGCGCTTGTACATAAATGACAGCTCGGATGCTAGCAGATCATACTTTCTCAATTTTTCGTTTTTTATTATGTTTATGTTTTCGATACTAGTCACACCGATTTCTTTGTGTGTGATAAAGCTCTTCTTTTTATCCTATATTAAAACATCAGGTCTATCGTTTGGTAATTTTATTTCGGTTTTCATCCTTCTATCTACTTTTATCATAGCGAATTCTTTTGTCTTTATTTATTGTACTTGCTGTCTACGTATTTTTTTATTTTTGTTATAATTAGATTTATTCCTAGCATAAGTGAAGAAATCTTACTATTATGTTATGTCTCCTTGTATATTCATAATAAAGCATTTTTTTACATCTGCTTTACAAGTGATCTACAGTTTAAAAAAATTCTTATTGTGCGCGCATCTTCCTTTTTCAATTAAGAAAATATTCATATCATGAATTCAACAGGCTCTAGCTTCTTCTGAAGGTCGCATATTTCTATACAGTAGCCACTTTGATAATCCTAGTATTTCTAGCGTTGAATTATTGTGCACGTTCAAGAGTTTTTGATGTGGTGTTTTTGTTTTTATTTTACACAATAAACTCTACTTTTGCTTTAATTCGAGCTCTTAATGATTTCTTTCTTACTATTCCGTATCTTGTCTATGAAAAATCATTTATTAAGCCCACGTAATTCGCGTCTTCTTTTTAAAATTTTAGCAAGTTTGCTTTCCTACATACAAGCGAAAAACTTATAGCAATTCATTTTCTTAGTCGTGGTTTTATTTTTAAATTTATAATAACGTCTTTTCAAAAACCATCGATTTATTACAACTACGTAATATATATACAAAGCTCATAAATGATTTTCTTATCATTTTATTTGTATTAAAAACTTTACTAACCACAAACAACATATTTTAATAGGCTATAAAGCTTTTGTACAATCTATTATCATAAATAGACCGCAAAATATATAGAAGTGATTAAAATACAGACTGTTACTTTCGAATCAATTTTTTTCAAATTATATTTAATGAAAGTGTATTTTCAATTATTCATATTTGAATTTCTCTATTTTTTATGTTGAATATTTAACCGTATCTTGCCTTATAATAGGAATAATTTAAGTAATTCTCTCTAGGAGAAATTTTGGCATTCTATTTCATTAATAATAAAAATAAATGTGCTTTTATTAAATAAATTTATATGATCATATATTAGAGCGGTAAATTATATTGTTTTCATTAGACGCTTTTTATTTTGTGTAAAAAAGTTTGGCTTAAAAATATTTATACAAATATAAAATGCATATGAACTCACATACCTTCATTTTTTCTAATTCTGCTGATATAATATTTTTATTGTCTGATTCTAGAGTCTTTTTTTATGTATCGAATATTAAATAAGTGTACATGTTTAAAAATATTCTTTTGAGGTTTTATTAGGAATAAAAGTTTAAAAAATAACAAATATATACATATAATGGGTGCGGCAGGCTTTTCGCTTTATAAGTAGAGAGAATTCGGCCACAAAAAGCCCTCAAATTCATTTGAATATACTTAAAAGGTGAATATTTGAAATGGGGCGATG
Source organism: Rhyacophila brunnea (assembly GCF_057557595.1). NCBI lineage: Eukaryota > Metazoa > Arthropoda > Insecta > Trichoptera > Rhyacophilidae > Rhyacophila > Rhyacophila brunnea. The sequence continues at coordinate 572,198 of NW_028232798.1, read as the reverse complement.
AGCTAAAACTAGAAAATAAAACTATAACAATACTCACGAACCAAGAAATAAATATGTAATTTTCAGTTTAAGACTATAAAATGTGCCCAAATATCGTATCAAACCCTGTTCCGTTCAGAAAAAAAATTAGTGACTATATAGTGGCTAAATAATACAAAGCGATGGAAAGTAGACAGAACTTATACTCTTCATATTTACTACTGTCTGGAAAAACATGTCTAATTCCCGAGAATTCTACTGGTTGCAAAAAATTTGAAGGACTAAACGCTAGGTGCATCAAATAAGCAAAATTACTTTATGGTCACGAGCTATCTTTCAAAAGAAGAATCCTGGTAAATAAACTGAAATAAGTAAATTTGTCTCTTATTTATTTGCTCTTATGCGTAAAAATCTATTATTATTCGCACAACTTTTCTTACAAACAGGGCTATAGAATTCTATTTCTATTATAAACAAATATTCATATCTTTTCTAGGTCTTCTTTTTGAAAATGCATCCAATAATATATAATTAATTCTCATTGTTACACGATATTTTATCATGTTTTATAATTCTTGAGAATATTTAATCGTATTTTTAAGTTTCTTACAGCATTTATTGAAATCATTTTCAACCTGTTGATGATAAAAATAATTCTTGTGACTTCTAAATATAAATACGTTTATTTTTGGCAATCTTTTAATTTAAAAATAATCTCATGTTTTTTTGTATTCATGATTAGAGTTTTTTGCGCGTATCTAGCTAATGGCAAAGTTCTTAGCTTAAAAATAACTTTTATAAGGTCTCCGGCTTCTTTAAATCGATTTAATTTGTTCTTTATATATTGTTTATGCCAGTTTTAGGCATATCATTTTTGTTTATTTCTTTATTCTGCGAATTATTCAACAGAACTCGAAACTTTATTTTTATAATGTATTATGAACATTTATCATCGTTTCCTCGCAACTATTACTGTTTTTTACATGTTAATAAAACTTTGCTAGTGAATTTTATTTGTTTAAATTATAAATAAAGCAGATTCCCCAATACAAATTTACCATATTTAAAAACATGCTTTATGAAAATTGCTTTAATTTATGGATGGTGTGATTAAATTATAATCATTTTTATTAATGGGCTAAGTTTCTACCCATAAATTATATCTATTTAGGCGTGGTCAGTTCATTATGAACATTTCACAACTTCTTAATACATATTTTGACACCTACTGATCTATCTTCACCAACTGCTCTTATCCTCTCAAATGATATGAGTTCAAGTGCCTTGCGGGGATTAAATTTTAATATTAATTATTTATATATGTATATATTTTAAAAACTTAAATTGCAAAAAAGTACCTTAAAATAATTTTAATATGTTTTAAATTCTTGAAAAGATCGTTTTCAGAAGTTATTAAACTATAATTGGTGAAAATTTATTGCGCTAGAATAATAATTAATCAAATTATGATATATATTTCTGGTAATTTTGCCTTTTCATAACTCGAAAAGCATTTATTTATTCTGGTAGTTTATCATCACGATTGTATTTGGTTTTTATGCTGTTAATGTGTTTATATTTTGAAATATTTCACAGATGGCATTGATTTTTTTAAAAAATACTTTTAAACACATATATTATTAAATGAAATTGACCAGATAGTCTTCAAGTTTTAATAATTCGTTCAACCCTTTAATTTCCTCTAGATATATATTATTTGAATTTTTTATTTTTAAATTACAAAAATCTGTAAATTAACTACTATGAATATAAGCTGAAATTTGATAAATCTATGTATCACTATAAAACTGGCTTGATGTAATAAATACTGAGAAACGAAGCAATAAGTTATACTTTTATAATTAGTTTCCATGTTTTTTGTATTTACAAAGAATTTAAAAGGTGTATATGATTCGATCTTTGGTCAATAGTTCTTTGATTTTTGATTTTAAAAGAATGGAGATTTCATTCATATTCATTTTTTTACACGTAGCAGATTAAATATTTTAATGGATGTTTTACATTTGATATTTATATTTAATTTTCAATTTTAAATGTCAATTTCACTGCACTTGAGCTAATAACTTGGCCATAGCTGTTTTACCACTAAATACAGCATCCTGAGTCTTAAATCAAATGAATATGCACTGGAAGTTCTTATTTATATAAAAAAATACATATTTCACAAAACAAATCAAAATATTGCTGCCACAAAAACACATTTAAAGTGGTGGTAAAATATTAAAATTGATGTGTGGATAGTAAAACTGGCATTCCAACCCATATACGATTTTATATTTATATTTAAAGTTTTTACTATCAATTATATAAATTTTAGGGCGCGTTTTTAGTTTTTAATCTATAAAGTAGGTGTTTATGGTCTTTTTTACAATTCCAATTTATCTTGATAGAAATCTAACTTAATTTGATTTTTTACGGAAGTTTTATCTTGCCTTTACCCTCGATTTACTATATTTTTGATATTTTAAAAATCAAACTTATGATATTAAAGTTTAGATTATGTTTTTATTATCTAGATTCGCTATCAATGTTTTTTCGATCATAACCTTATATTGCGCTATAGAGCATATTTAGATGATTCCATTTTCGATCTCAATATATTTACAACCTTCTTGATTTCATATTCTTTTTAAAGATATTGTAATTGGTTTTTTTTTCATATGAATTATATTTACACATTTTCTTATCATGGTTTGTATGCCTTACTCTTTAGTGTACGACTTATGGTATTTACTGGTCTCAAAACCCCTTTTTATTACGCATCGTAGATTTTTGGCTAACTAAAATATAGTTATTTTGCAAAATTTTGGCATAAACAATATTTAATATTAAAAATTTTATAGAAGAAAGAGTTTTTCTATTTTAGATAATCAGTTATATGTGCCATGAATAGACACAAAGATTGATTTTTTGATTAATACAAGCGTTTTATCTTAAATCTCTAAATCTTATGTATTCTTTGTGTATTATCTGTTTAAATACATTAAATACCCTAATTACATGTAAAAAATGCTTAAAATACCAGAATTTTCAAAAATCGTGTCTAATATTTGTGTCTTATCAACCAAACATAAAAAATTTTGTTCTTATACGCTACATTTAAAAATAATGATAAATATAGAGGAATAGAAATTCGGTAAAAATATTTTTTCTTGAAGTTCTAATCACATAAAATTGACGGTAAATATTTTTTTATAAAAAAAATTCATGCTAAGCAATATATTTCTTTTTAAACCATCAAACGTCAATAAAAATAGAACATATCATGTATGTTTCAAAGCTAATCCAGTTAAACTGTAAATGAATACACTAATTTATAATATGTATCTCTATTGAATGCAAATAAGGGCAATAAATACGGATCAAATAAATAGATGGAAAAAACAAGATTTAAACATTAATAAGATTCAGAGTTGGAATTTGTATATCAAAAAAATCTTTGTGTTTTTAATGTTTAATCACATAAATTACTGTTGAACAGGTAAATAAATGCTACATTTTAATTGTATATATAATTGAATAATTTTTTTCTGGTAATATATGTTGGTTCTCGCTAAAATTTTATTTAAATCAAAAATAATCCGTTTTTCTATATTTTTGCTGAATAATATGATAAATTCTCATAAGCTTTGCATGTATAGCGTATATATGAATAAAATCGCTTTGATATGTTATAAGATAAGAAGATCTTGCTAATGTAATATTTTTGCATTTTCATTGCATTAAGTGTGATATGATGTAATTTTTGGTATTGGTATATCTTCTGAAACTATTATAAAAATATAAAGTTGCTCTATTAAGCAAAGAGCTTTAAAATTTTATCCGTAATACATATGGCGTATAAATTTTATCTGGTTTATTCTATAGAACTCGCATATTTTATTATAGAAGTATCATTTAAATTGTATGCTATATTTAAATCAAAGTGTCTCAAATAATAGCACACAGTGATATTATACTGATTTTTAATGCTAAATGTTATAGATTGCTCAAAGATCACATCCAAGAATAAAATATTAGTGGATTATAACTTAAACCTGACGCTATTTTTTTCTCTTAAAAGGACATTTGAACCTCTCAAATTGTGTGTGAAATCTCTATAAAATACTTCAGATCCCATATAAAAAACTTAAATAGGTATATTTATATTCTTTCTTTGAGTTATACTTGCATTTTATTTATCAAAATTTTAGCTTCTGTCTATTTTTATGAATGTTTAGTTATTAATCTTTGACTATATTGACATAAATCGTTGTGTTATTCCAGATTCTTGAATTTGAAGATGAAATAGAATGAATTTAAACCAGAATCTGTTAATTTTGATATCTTTTAATCATAAAGGTTCTTTTAGTTCAGTATATATTTATAGATTATTATTATACTCAAATAATTTAACGTCTTCTTGATCTTCTTTTATAGGGCATTGATTCAAACCCCTTCTACTTTTAACTATATCTACGTTAATTTAATTACATTTTTATATATTTAACTCCACTTGAAAAGTCTAACCCGCTATATGCCGATTGCTCTCAAATTAACCTCGGTTTTTCATAAAAAATAATCTTCTGATCATACAGGTTTTGGCAACAACTTTTGTGTTTTTGCGTAATTATGACCTTCTATGTATCTTATTAATGATAAAGTGTCTTTATTTTTTTTCTTGTATATTTTAGTACCTCTATTTTAATATTTTTACAAAATCACTATTTTTTTATTGTTCGTAAAAATTTCTTTAGTATTTTAAACCGCATATCCAACTATGTGGTAAGGTATAATATTAATTGATTTTATTTTCTTTTTTAACAATAAATATTGTGAAACTCATGGATAAAAAGATTAAAAAAATTTAAATCAATAATTTAAAATTCACTAATTGGGGTTATTATGAATTTTTTAAAAATAATCGATGTGCTCTTTCCAAATATATTTAATTTTATTCGTTTAGATTTATCTTTGTTGAATCCGAATTAAAATATTTGTGTTAATGTGTAAATAAAATACTAAGATCTAGAAAACCGTTTTAATAACAAATGTAAAATTTCCTTGATCTATCGCAAGATACAAATTAAAAATCTTAGGATAAAATTTTTTTATTTTCATTTAAAAAAAAGCCCGTGTATTATCTTGCATAACTTTTAGACCTCTTATTTGCTAAACCAAATATTTTTCGTACTGCATATATATTTTTAAGGAACATAATTTCTGGATAAAAAAAGATGCCAAATATCTACATGCTTAATATCTCAAAATACAAAAAATAAATATTACATTATAACTTTTTTATTTTACAAAGTCTGTCATTATATTTGAAGTTTTACGGAATTGATCATTCCCCTGATAATTTAATATGATTAGATATTATTTTCTGTGCCAAATATATATAGAAGGCATTATATTATCTAAAAATAAAATTGGTTATTTTTGTTTAAATGTAAATCAATTACATAATTATTTATCTCTCGAGCCTTTTTAAGGGTTTGATTGCATAGTTATATCATAGAAAAATTTAATGTATAAAATATATACCTGATTATATTCACACCTCTCTACTTTATTAATCTAGATCAAAAACGACATTTGCTCAGTTACTATGATATTTGATGGCAAGACTTTCTCGGTCATTAAAAATGCATTACATAACAATAAAAAACCCCATAAATTTATAAATTATTATTTTTAAAAAGATATTTCAAAAACGCAAATCTTTAAAAAATTTTAGATTTTGTTTTTTTTCTAATTCATAAATTATCTGGTGATTTTTTTATGTTTTATTTTTTGTAAATCATTATGTATTTAGAATAAAACCTAGCATAAGATATTGCAGAAACAACACTTTTATAATTATAACGACGCAATTTTTTTGTGGGAATGGTATACTATATTTTATAATTAAATAATCAAAATTTTTATTGTTATTTCCGTAAAACAAAGGCTTTATTTAAGCCTTTCCTACAAATCTATAAAATCTTGAAATTGCCAATATAAAAAACGATATTATAGCAAACTAGCAAAAAAATCCATTATTTAGAACCAAATTTTGTGAAAAGGCGATGATTTGTGTTTTTAACTGTGAAATTAATTACAACCTTGCTTTAATTTCTTTTTATTTATTCATTTCGAATCAAAGCTCCATATTTACTAAAAATGGTAAAATGTAGCTATTCTTAATTTTTTGGGTTATAAATTTGTAATTTATGTTATTTCATATTTGAACTATGTATAAAGATATACAGATCCAGTTTTTTATTCATTTATATATTAGCAACTCTTATCATGTCTACATATTCAATGATTTTAGAGCTATGCAATAGACAGGATACAAATTATGAGTTACCTATCATTGCAAGAATCTGTAACATTTTTAATCAAGTTAATTTATGAAAATTTTATATATGATTTTAAATTTATTTTATTTATGCAAATCAAAAATAATAATATATATGTCTAATTCTTCATAAGATTTTATGCTCATCAGCAACTATCATTGTCATATGAGCTGATTTAAATGCCTCTTAATTCTAAAAATTGGAGATTTTTAGAACTAAATATGCGTAATTGTAGAAAAGCCTTGCAAAAATTTGGACTTGATGTACTTTTATGCGTAAATTTACATCTGTATATAAATTTTTATTGTTAGTTCATTGTTTTATTCGATTTTTATATATTTATAAATATACAATCACATAAATTATATTTTTTCATATATATTTCGCTTTCTTATTGTGTGTGATTATCTTATATTCTATTCTTAAAGGTAATTCAAACAATTTTAACTGATTAAAAATAGGATAGTTGAATATAATTAAAAATAAAATTTATTTATCAAGTATAATTATTTATAACCCCTCTTTCATAAAAAACTTGCTCTTAAAAAAATTTTATGTATCGACCTTACAGTTTTTAGTGCAAAGATATTATTAAATTCCATAGATTATATTTCCTAAAGTAGATATTTTATGGCTGGATTATCGCATTAAATTTATAATTTTCATCAGATTAATATTGACACTGATTTTAAATGCTTGACAAAAAAACATATTTTAATTATCCTTAGAAATCAGAATCATGCAATAAAGTTACTGTAATAAAAAGTTGGACGTCTATATGTTATACAGGCTTTTGAGAATACTTGAAGGAAGAGATAGCATCTACTTTATCAAAACAATCTGCTTTGTATTATTTTGTCATTTTGGTTTTATGATTTGACCTAGTTTCTGAAAAATCAAATGATATAATCCATATTAAATTGGTATATATAGCTGTTACATAAAATAGATGGATTACTAAAGGTTATAAAAAAAATTAGTTGCCATAATTTTAGAAATACTTTATGCGTTTATTAAGTCAGATTTTGTTTTAAATAAGTCATGTGGTCATAATTGTGTAAATATATACAGCTAAGTGTTAAGATTGTGTAGTTTGTTGAAAACAACAAAATTTTTGTTTTATAAATATGGTAATTATCTTTTTCATATCAAAAATTCTTGTAAGCTGTTTACCATTGAATCCTCTTTTCTGGAAAGTAATCTTTTTTTATCATAAGAGCTAAAATTAAAATTTCAGATCTTTTAGAGCGCAAAAAATTACGAATATATGAATATACATTCTTAAGTAATTTTACTGAATTCACCGACTGTTTAGACTGAAAAATTATAATCATTATATTGATATGAAAAATTGGCTTTAAAAACATTAAATATATTTTTTATATGCATGAATATCCTTTTTTACACTGGATGTTTTTTTTTAATAATTTGTGTTGCATAAATTTGCTTTGATAGGGTAAATATATACAAGATCTACCTAAAAATGGTGTAAAATTCGACATATAATGATATTTCCGCGTTGATAATTTACATTAAAGATTCAAAAAAGCTGATATATATCTTAAAATGAATAAAAAGCTCCGTTTAACACAAAATAATCGCAAAAATTCGATGTTGTTGTATGAGCGCGGCTTTTATATGCTATTTATTACATGTTTTAAACCTACAGAATTAATGGCATACTATTTTTTACTCAAAAAATATATATACCCGTAATATTACTAAAATAACGAAATTCCAAAAAAAAAGGTACTATTAAACAAAATATGAATACTAGATGATATTCAGGGGTTTTATTTATTTTAATAAAACTTAGATAATCTGATTTTGTGCTTTATAGGCATAGTTTTTTTTTAAAAAATCTAATAATATCAGGGAAAAAAATCATAATTTATTTAAGAATTCGGAATTTATTTATAGCTCAATCTTTTGTGCTCAAATTATATGCTATATTCAATTGATTGGGATAGCCCACATACTAGATTTATGAATAATCTTCACATCATATGATATTAGTTCAAAAGAATACCTCATCATCATCGCCGAATATGTTTCGCTAATTGAAACATTAAACACTTAGATTGATAATTTTTGGTTTATTTATTTTAAAGATCACTATCTTTATATTTAAGCCAAAACCTATTTTAAGTGAATTTTCTCTTTCTTGTCGTCATTTTCTACTTTATTGAATTATTACAATTTATCTTTTCTGTTCATGATACATTGAAAATAAATATCGCTTAGATGTGTTACTTTTTCATTTAATGACTGGTAAAATAAAAAAAAGATGTATTCTACAGAAGATTATCTCTTCTAGAAATATAATTATAGGAAAATTATGGAGTAATTTGTAAACATACACATAAATTATATATATAAAGTATTCTGTGTTTCTCTATATGTAAAAAAACTCGTGTGGGTAAGTAAATACACTTTAGAATTCCAATCAATAGTTTAATATGGAATTGAAAAAAAAATGCCTGGATTTATGCGATATTTTATTGAAGAATGGGATACCTTGGGCACATATTTAGTGCTCTTTCACATATTTGTTATACATTAACGCGAATGACATTAATATTCTTGTTATAAAAAGTAATTTTCATATCTATACTCTAGATTATATGGATAATTTCTAGGTAAGTTTTCAAGTTTGTCGTGGTGTATTTTCTAGATGAATAACATAGAGAACCGGGGTTTATATGTGATCTCCATAACTTTTATAGTATTCTTTCTTAACTTTTTTTGAATTGACCAATTAAGCACAAATAAATATCCTTTCGCGCGTATAATTTTTGAAATCGAGATAAAAATCTTTTTACTAATTATTGAATTTTTTAAAAATACTATTTAAGTTAAATCGATTGATCATATGCAAATATGGAATAAAATATGACCTCGATGCATATTTTTTGAATTTTTTCAAGCTAGTAAAATAATTTCTATAATCGAATGCAAATTTTCTCGTCACATATGCTAATCTCGTAATATAATAATACGGAAAATAGCCATAAAAAATATTCTAGCACTTATTTTATTTCAAATGCTAAAAAGGAGTATATTTTATGAATTTTTACGATGGTTTTATATCATTTATCTGTATTTCAAGTTTTGAATGCTCTTTGTTGGTTTCATTTAATAAATTTTATGGTAAATTTGTATTTATTAGTAAAGATATATATTTTTCTGTAGAATTTTGCATCCATGTTTTGTCTTAGAAATATACATTGATGTTTCCACTATTGATAATATTTCATCGTCCTCTAAATTTAGGCAATGAGAACTTAGTAAAGGTATATTTATTTTCAAAAGAAAAACATTTTGATTTTCAGTAGAATTTAGCTTAAATGTATTAAGTGCATATTATCCTGGATATATTAGCGATTTATGTTATATAATGTTGTTTTTTAGTTTTTATATAGGTTTTAGTGTGATTTTTTATTTTATAATCTTCTAATAACATGCTTCCAATGTTCTTAGTTCAAATTTATAACTTATTTATAGATTTAAGACTATTTTCCGTCAAGTTAGCAGATCCAAAAAAACATAGACTCATATTAGTTATACATCCCTAGAAGGTGTTATTAAAATGAAAAAATACACATATACCAATAAAGGCTTATTTTTTTAACCTAAATGAGTGATCAATTAGATTATATTATCCCATAAATTAGGTAAATGTAACAGGAAATATCCTTTATTACTGTTGAAAGGCCTTAAAATGTCTGCTGTGTTTAGATAGCTGGTTGTAAAAAACACTTTTTTGGAATTATAATATTTGCTTTATTTTTCAAACTAGTTTAGACAAATATGATCATGAAAAAGTAATTTGCACCGCTTAAGTACAATATTAACATTCATATGATCATAAAAACTTAATTTTTATAAAAGCATCTTTAAAACAGAAGTGGGTTGTAACAAGATATGATTTTAGGAGTGCAGTAATCAAACGAATTTTACTCGTTTAAAGCTTCATAAGGGCTAAAAATAAACAGAGCTATTTATTATTGGCTCGCATACTGTATTTTTAATTCCCCATTTTACTATTTTACAAACAAATCTATGGTTTATTATAATGAAATTACAATATTTTACAATCAAATTAATATTGTTGACTAGATTTTCTTTGAAAAAAATATATAATACGCAGATTGGCAACTTCTTATGAAAGCATATCGTTTTTTGTTTCTTATTTATTATTTAAAATTGAGGGACTTAAGTTGATATAATTTATAAATTTTTTCAAAATAAAAACATTTTTCCTTTATTCGGTGTGTTATCGATAATATTTACGATTTGAAGTTATTTTTGGACAAAATCCGTGTTTATGGCTTCAATGTGCCTTTTTTATATTATCATTATGAAAATTTGTGAAATAAACATAAATAGTCAGCTTAAAAATATCTCGAAGTATAATACCTTTTTGCCAAGAAATAAATAAATAAAAAGGCAATGTAATCATAGATCAAATGCCGCTTTTGTGCCTGGGTGCTTTTTTTATTGTATTTAAAATTAAAAATAAAACTTTTTATTGTAATATATTACATAAGTGTTTTTGTTCTAGAATTAATTTATTATCTCCAAATAACTTATATAAATATGAAAACATAACCATATTTCGTGCATTTATTCTTAGTCTTACAATCACATTAATATCTTTTTTTAATCGCATTTTAGTCTTCACTCCAATATTAATACACAACAAACGAAGTTTTATTTATTAGTAAAGCATATATGTTCATTAAGTTTCTATGAAATATCATTTTCTAGACAAACTTTAATTATAAAAAATCTTCTTGCACAATTTTTTTGATTAATTATTTAGAAGCTAAGAAAAATTCAAAAACAACATTATCATTTGTTTATTTTAATTTTTGATTCTTATTTTCTGATCACAGAAAACTCTAAAAACAATAACAGATAAAAACGTTTTTAGAATTTAGTTTTCATTTTATAAATGTTTAAAACCTCATTAAAATTTTTTGTAGATGATTTTCAGGCATGAAAAAATACAATAAATATCTTTAAATCGTTGTTAAAAAATGTAAATAAATTATCATTCGAAATATTTTTTATAAATACTGAGCATAAATTTTATAATATCGTTTTTTTTGTGAAAGCATAATTTGTTATCATGAAAAAGCCCATAAATTTGAAATATATTTAATGCACCAATATATTTATTTAAGGGCTAATTCAGTTTAACTTCATATTTTTGCCTGTGTAAACTTTGGATTACTCTATATTATAGATTTTCTATATTCTTGTTTAATCAAATCATCCTTTCTGTCTCTTCGATACATCAATTTTGCCAAGACTTATACAATCAAGTTTTTTTCTGTATATTGATACTTTTATATGTGCTTTCACTTTCGTTTGCATCTTCGATTCCTTAATATACGACTTTTTTAAAAATTTTTCAATGAATATTAAAACCTTAAGATTCTGTTGGGAAAGAAATAATTCGATCATATACAGCACAAACAAAACACGCAAGGTATTTTACATCAATGAGTATAATTGTGGTTTAAAAATTACCAAGTGATGCACGTAGCACGATTTTGTGAAGAAGAGTGAGCTAAATAAATAAAACTTGTCTATTTCGTAGCATAATTCACAGTTTATTTAATCGTGTCTATTTTATGTATAAAATTTCTAAAAAATAGGCATAATCAATGAAGCAAAACTTGTGGTTGTTATTCTATCAAATGCAATTATTTTTTGTGGTGTAAAATGTATGCCCAAAAAGAACAGTAAATATTTATATTTATAATGGTCAAATAAAATCATCTTTTTTGATGCTACTTTTAGTTGTCTGCGAAAAAATTTTGTCAATTGATTGTTAAAGGACTTATTTTAGATTTATACATATTGTATTCTATTTTAATTAGAAATATTGATATAAGTATCTCGTTATGATTTTTGTGCTATCTTTGTTAAAAAATAAATAAAATCTAGATTATAAGGATATCAAGGTTTACTACGAATTTTTGTTATAAATTAAAAAAAAATCGATTATCTGTAAACGTAGAAAATATACATTATCTTAGAAAATAGCTTATTTCTTGAGGTTAGTCAATATAAAGCAGAATTTCCAAATTTTTTTCTTATAAGCCACAATTAAAAATCAATAGAATTTACTTGCCTCACAGGTTGAATAATTATAAAAATAACCACTTTAATTTAATCATTTTTTATATTAGCTTTTAAATTTATTTTCTATGACACAATTGGCAGCACCTATACCTTTTAGTCCGTTTTATTTCTAAATTATAGAATTGAAAATAATTTCTGGTCACACTATTTTTTCATATAATCTTGCACATTTTCTTCTTCTTCATATACGATCTCACCGATATTTGTGTTTGATATATATGAAACATCAAAAAAATCAAGAATAAGTCGTATTAATTTACATCTAGATAGTATATGATCACATATGTCTGTAGGGCTTTTTTTTTCATTTATCGTAAGAATTTTTTTCCTAGGTTTTTATTGGCTGGTTTTTCAAGAAAGATTGTGTTATATTTTATATAATCATCAATATAATTATTTTTCATCATAAGATTTAAAATAAAATTTGGAACATTTTCGACCAATTTTTTAAGATATGATATAATTGCAGTATGAATTTTACTTATTCTATTTCCAACCTAACGATAACGCAAATAAATATGTGCATCTTAAAATCGAAATTTATATAAGAGCTTAAATGGTCGATTTAACGGCAAAATTTTATGAAAAGGGACAAAAATCCAGTAACTTTGCTTTTTTTCTTATGAAAGTTATTAAATGGATTAAAGTTTTTAAAAAAAACAAACAATTATATTTCTTGTTTATCTGTCATGTCTTTTATTTCATCGATCTTTGATGCCCTAGGTGAGTCCACTATTATATCTTGCGCTTAATCAACCGTATGGTTTAGGAATGAACAATAAAGCCTGATATCTTCTTTTTGTCATTGCTTTGGAAAATTTGGTGATCCGTTTCCCCTGTTTATTTCCCGTGTTTATTTTGGTGACTGGAATGATAGTCGCTAGTTCAACTCTCTGAATATTTAAAAATATGTAAAATGTAAATAATTCATGATTGAAAATGTTTGTTTATATACGCTGAAAAATTAAATCTACAAGATCAATTTATAAATTTATTTATGAGCTATTTATTTTTTGCTATTTGAGAGTTTTTCAATAAAAATTTTGATTGCTTAATGCTTCTTCCAGCCTCGTAATCTCTATAATCTTCCTCCTCGCATTTTCTCTTTTTAAGACTATCAATTTAAGTGTTTTCCCAATCATTTTGTTTATGTATACGTTTGCGCTTTAGCTGGCAGTCCCAGGACCTCAATATACAAGTTATGTTATTTTGTAAGCAAAAGCATTCCATTTTATGACGTATGGTACCATTCATGCTCTATATTTGCAAATAGGGAAGTATATCTATAATAAATATTAAATAATGAAAAAAATTTATTTGTAATCACTACGATTAATTTTTGTTTCCGTCATATTTAATTCTTAATTATGGGTTAATTTGATTTTTAGTTTTTTATATGCGTTCAACCAAAACCTTAGATTGCTTTATAGAACAGATTTGGCTGATACTTCTTTCCATCTCATCATCTTTACAAATTTCCATGATGCATCATATTTTCATAAGACTTATTGGTTCAAGTGTCTTGCTTATTCCTATTGTTTGTGCGTATGCTTCCACTTCAGTTTGGATTCCTAAATCTTTATAAGGATTGATTAATAATACTCTTACATGATTAATTTTTTTAGTGGTGATCATTTAAAGAGGATTTTTTTCATAATGAGCATGTTCGAAGCATCAGATTTTTTTTATACAGTGCTTTCTTTCGTTTTATCGCTGTCTTCATTCTTTACAGGATCGATTCGGATGTTTTTGAACTGTAGTTCCTTTTTTCTGGTTTTTTTATACCTCCATTATTTATTGTGTCCATCATAATAAATATTTAATGTATTTTTTATTTGGATAAATGAATTAAAGGGTTCAAATCCGAGCTTTCAAATCATTATATTATTTAGAATTCGCTAAATCTCTTTTTAAATCGTAATTTATGTGCTCTACCAGGAATAATGAGTTAAAATATACTTTTTATTTCAAAGAAAGCTGCTAATTTTTTTTGATTTTTAAACTAATTTATCATATTTTTTTTGTATGTGATGTTTTGAACTACAAAGCTTATATCAATGAATCAACATATATAACATCTTCTTTTATCATTCGCTTTGTGGTTATATGAAATCTAAAATATCAATTATAAAGAAATAATTTCTAAAGAGTACAGGGAAAAATTAAAAATATAAAAACTGTGCACTCAAGCCGAATCTTATAATAAGATTCATCAAGTATTGGCCGGTAAAAACCAGAAGAAATCATTAGAATTCTCATTGTGTCATAAATTACAATCAATAGGATCCTGCAATAAAAAATTTTCAACATCGAGGATGCAGAGTATGTTATTATTAAACCATTAATTTACTGAAATACCCATTTTTCTAATGCCAAGAGGATTTTGTTGATTATAATGACACAGATATACAATATCTAAACCGGATATATATTTTGAGTTAATATAAATGTTTTTCGCGAATTATTTTGAACTTCATTCAATTTTCACTTAATATAAAATAAATTATTTAAAAATTTACCGATCACATTGTTATGTGATCATAAAAAAACCCAATATAGCATCAAATAAACTTTTATGACTATTTATATTATTGAAAACAAGTATTCATGCATTTTAAGATTAAATATCAATAAAGCTTTGCAAAAAAAAATATTTTATCAAATAATATATTGTTATATTCTTCTGGCAGGGTAATTGTATCTGAGAGAAGCCACTTAAATAAGCCATGTGATTCTCTTTATGGGATGGGGTGATCCTGTGATATTTTTTACATCGTGAACATGAAAAAAAGAAAATTTTGTATTCGATAAAGATTAAAAAAAGAAATTATATATCAGCGGATTTAAATCGATAAATTACAGCGATCTTTGGGTTTATGATAGATTTTAACTTGCATAAAGCGCCTGTATTTGATTGTTTAAGCGAAGAGTTTGCAGATTCACACTTTCCTATCGCGTGCTGATCGTATTAATCCAAATAATTGATTTATATTTGCAGAGTATATCCTGTGATGTTAAAAACAGAGTAAAAAATTAAAAAAACGATAGAAACTCTCTGTACCATCTTGCACTTTGTGATACCTGGATCGCTTACAATGGCATAACAAGGTTTTTTCAAAAATGAAGTTCGAAAGATTTGGCATATATTCAATTTATTTTTTAATTCTTATTTTTACATATCAGGTGTTCACTTTTGATTTATTTTTCGCTTATTTAAAGAATCCAGTTATGAAAGAATTTAATTGAAAAACTTTCCAAGTTTGTGCGGATTTTGATTTTACTGTGCTTTTAAACTAAATAATCCGTATATTTTTTAAAAAAAAATTTGTGCAATTTTTGTGTGTTATTTAGCGTTCTTCTTGTTGTTTAATAATTTAGATGTTGTAATTCTAAAAATAATTCACATTTTATCCTTTTCACCTTAAATAATAATCCAAAGGCAACTTATTGGGTAATTCTGGGTTTTTTCAAATGAAATTCTTAAGGTGTAATTGTGCCAATGTATATAATATGTTTTCTTTTAATCTAAATTATTTTTTTTGGCGAGTAGTATTTGTCGTTTTAATTAGTGATTCAAGCATAAAATAAACTTTTTTATATTATGAATTGCAAAATAGCAAAAATATTTAAAAATTTGTAATGCTATAGTTGTTGGCACAAATGATATAAATAATCTATGTTCCATGATAATTCAGTAAAGATTGACGTCAATTAATAAAACATGGGTCATTTAAATTCACACATAATAATATTATTCTAAATTATACATTTATCTACATTTTTAAATTACTTTAGCAATCAAACACGAATACATTAGAATAAAGATGCATATTCATCCGTTATAAGCCGGTTAGTCAGATCTATTTTCTGTACGTTCATATGGTAAAGGTATCTAAGTAATTTTTGACTCATATTTGTAAATTATTCCATTGAGTATCGGTTCTCATGAAAAACATCATTCATTAAAAAATCCGATTTAGCTGCGACGATACGTTAATAAATCTATTATGTCAATAAAAAAAATTATTTATATCCTCATCGTATTTGGTTTTAGATGATATACCTATATTCATAAATTCAAATTTAAATAATGAATGTTTTGAATAAAAATATGCACAATATGTTGAATATGTAATTATTATAGTAAATATATCCTTTAATTTCTTTTCGATAGTCATTATAACTATTCAAACATGCTTAGTTATTTATTTAAGTTATCATTTATCATGAAGATAACAATTTGATGGCTAATAGTACTAAGTGTATATTATTTTGGGCTTAAAAACATATGAAGTCATCCGAATCAAATAAGAATTATGTTATAAACAGAAAAAATACATCCTTTATACCTAAAACTTACATATTATAAATAGCTATTTTCGTTTAATAATACATTTTTTGTAATAATTTTTTCTAAATTCAATGTATTTTACGTATATAGATACGACAATCCTCTAAATTACTTTTTAATATTTTTTTATTTACTTAAATGATGCCTTTGCCCAAAATTAATAAATAAAATAACGGATGAATATGAAATTTTTACGAATTTTTTTATGAACAAAGTCAATAACACTGCTATGAATTTACAATTCATTAATTAGATCGAAAATTATATAAAAATAAAAACGAATTCAAGCATTGGTTATAAATTTTTCCTTAAAAATCAAAATCTAGACAGACGCCAGTACTTAATAAGAATAGAAAATAATGAAATAACAATATGAATTCTTAGATGCTGAAAAAAATTCAGGTATGTATAATTTAATAAAAATAGTAATAAAAAGAATTAATATCTTAGCACATAGCCTTATATAATCTATTATGCAATAATATTCCCATAGTTTTCAAAATTAATGCACATATATACTTTAAGAAAGCTTATAACATTATAATAACAAAAAAATATTTAAAATGGCCTTCATTCAAAAAAAGAGTATTCTACACAGATGTTAGGGCACATTATTATATTTTTTATAACTCAATATATGATTTGGAGGGCATTTAAAAGTAATGAAATCAAATAAGGGAACATGTTAGAATCATGAAGATATTTTAGAGGCAGTTTTTGGATATTTATAAGATTTTATCACAATTAAAAACATGAAAGTAAAAATATGCTTAAAATTCACAGAAAAAAAGGAATGATTAATCAAAAAAATTTAAATATATTCTGTATTCAGCTCATATGATATAATTTTGTTAGAATTGAAAAAAATTTACCAAATAAACGATTGTTAAATGTCTTGTTTTAGAATTATAATATACGCGTCCAAAAATAATACCTTTTTAAAATCAACTGATATTTTCCTTTTAATATTTCATAATTTTTTTTTCGATATTAAAAATAGATTATCCTTAATAAAGTATAATAAAAATAAATCACCAGGGATTTTATCTTCAATTGTGAATTAATCTTCTTTTATAAATGTTATAAATGAACATTGCTGGATTAAGTAAATTATAAATAAATTTTCTCTGAAATTTTTACTTTCGATTTTTATTTAATGGCTATTTTTCAAATACTTAAATTAGTATCCAAACGCATAGAACATCTTAAGTAAAATTAGAAGCGGTCTTTATCTTCGGAATCGAAAAAAAGACATCCTATTTGCGTGATAGATATGAATTATGCATAATATAGAATAGCTTAAAGAAACTTTACCTGATTCTATATTCGTGCTCGGAAAGAATCCATCGCATTTTAAATATAAAAATACCTGAATTAAGACGTAAAGAATATTAAATAAAATAACCTAGTATTTTACACTAAAGTCACTGATTGTGCTCTTTTAATGATTATATGAAACAATTTTAACATAAAAAAATTAAGGGTTGCCTGTGATATAAATATGCAAAGAGTAAAACAAATATATTTTTAATGGGTTAATTTGGTCTTTTAATTTTGATTTTTCTCTTCAAGCATAACTTATTTGATTACCCTTTAGTACATCATATTTATGCCCTTGAATATATCCTTTTCTCGATACCCCACCTCTCTTTCAAAAGCTATTGGTTCAGGGGTTTTCTTCAATCCTATATTTTTTATATATGCCTCAATATGGGTTTTTGACTTCGAGTTCTTTCGGCGTAAAAAAATTACTTATAATATAGAATATAACTAATCTGAAGTCAAAACATAAATTAATTGGATATATTAGGAAAAAAAATTTGTATTTTTTTATATTTATTTATATAGCCATCAATCGTTTTTTTTGTCTTTCTTTTCACTCAAATTTTCATAGAACTCCTTAGCAACATCATCATTTTTAAACCTCGCGCAGAAAACACCTTGTCCTATAACATAAAATGTAACTGCATTTTTATTGCGACTTTCGTGCATTTCAAATGAAGTTAATATGTCGAATGTCGTTAAATTGCTACCGGAGCGCAAAAAAATTAAACGGATTTGAGGACAGTGTTTGCACATAATAACTCTTCCCGCACCCATATCAACCCATTCATTATTTATGAATTTATAAAGGTATGCTTTTTCGTAAAAAAATGTTTCATCGGGGTATATTTTGTCATCAATGTTTTTAGAGTGATATTCAATGCATGCTTCTGTTAGATTTGGCTTTAAAAATGATGATTCTTCCATAACATTATATTTTTTAAAACATGCAGTTGCATTTTCTATAAATGCCTCTTCCTTTTGTTCATGTGAAACTTCTGGAATTTTTCCTGAAGCGAGCCAGTTTCTATCGTTTTCAATATTTTTCATTTTATCGCCCAATCCAAAAATTCCATCTTTGTGTTTTCTTAGAAATTCTGGGAGGTCATTTTTTATAACTTTTTCTTCTTCTACTTTTTCATCAGTTGGAGCTTTTGTCTTTTCTTCTTTATAAATCTGTTCAATTTTTTTGAAGAAATCAACAATCATTTCTTTTTCCTCTAATAGATTGCGGTTTTTTTGTTCTGTGGTTAAATCCGATCCTTCGGGTGTTTTAGCTATCTCTTGTGTTATATTATTTACTTCCAAATCATTTGTCGTGTTTCCCAACACATCATTTACAATGATATTATCAATATCCTCATCTGTGAAAATTTCGGTCTTTTCAATGCAGGCTTTAGGGCTTTTAATTGTCGATTCTGATTCATCTTCTTTTGAAACACTTGATTCTGTTATTTTGAGATTTGGTTCATCATTTATTTCCGCTTTCTCTTTAATTTCATTTATATCGTGGAATCCTTTTTTAGAATCCAGCGATTCATCTTCTTTTAAATCAGTTTTTTCACGAGTATCGTCTGTTTCTTTAGATTTACAATCACTATTCCAAAAATCTTCTTTATGGAACAAATTTTCATTTTCTTCTTCTTTATCACAAGATTTGTCTGCACAAGTGATATCTTCCTTGTTTACAATGCTTATATTCTTAATACTATCACCATTTTCTTCAATCTTTTGAATCTTAATATCTTTTATACCCTCTTCCTTAGAATCCTTTTTCGGCGCATCTTTAGTTTTTTTCTTATTTGTTGCTAAAGTTTTCTTTTTTCCGACTCCGACATCACCTAATTTATTTTTAGAATCTTCTTTCTTTATTTCTTCATCAACATTCTTCTTAATTGCACTACTTTTAGCAACTTTTCTAGGTTTCTTGGTTGGATTGCTAAACATCGCAGCAGCCTTTCTTTTAACAGGCTTTTGTGAATTTTTATGGTCTGAAGAAGATAAATTCTCTTGTTTCTCAATATCTGCCCTTAATGTTATCCCACTACTATTGTCTGATGATTTTTCCTTAACATTTTTGACTGCCGGCTTTTTGTTAGGAACACGTTTAAGTTGTGTAGCTTTGGCCTTTTCAACAGCATTCACCTTCAATTTTTTGTTTCCTGCTTCTTTTTTCTCTACTTTTGTTCCTGTTTGTTTATTTTTATTCGCTTTTGTTTCTTTCTTTGCTCTCATTAAAATTTTATGGGGTTTCGTGTTATATTGATATTTTTGATTTTGGAATTGTAATCTGAAATAAATTTGATCTGGAATATTTTGATTGGTACAATTTTAAATTAATGGTTTATGAATTTTGATACATGTTTTCAATGCCAAATCATTTGGTTTTTTTAACGGGTAAATTTGAATTTAAGCTTAAATATTCTTTTTTGATAATTTTATTTGATATATTGTAATACTTTTTTTGTTTCAAACATGTGATCATAATGATGTCTAAATTTTTGATTTAAAGTGTAAATTTAATTTGAATTTAAGTGATAGATGAATATATGTGCTTTAATTTTTTATTTTTATTAGATGCCGATGCTTTTATTTCCTTATGGAGGTTTGTATTATTATTGTTAATTTAAATCGTATTAATCTTATTTATTTTTGAAGCAATATTTAATCATAGTCATAAGCAAATATGTTTTATTGGACATCATTAAGGATTGAAATCTTAAGACATATTTAATTAATATATTTTAAATACTGGCTCATAAATAAATATTTATTATGATTTTTAAAGGTAATTTAATATAATTTAATTCCTATAACGAAGTTATGAAGTATTTTTTATTTAAGGGCTATATTTATAGTCGTAATTTTAGTTTTCGTTCTCAGGCACAGCTTGCTTTATTCTCTGTACACACAGCGTATTTATACTTTCGGCTATCTTCTCCTCTCCATAGTCTTCTTCAATACCCCTCCTTCTTTCGAGACCTATTAATTCAAGGGTTTTTCTCAATCCCAAGGTTTGAATATATGCCTCAACCTAGTTCGTGACATCTAGTTCCTTGAGGTACCGTCTATGATATCGTGTCACCACACCGTCCCATGTTATAACATATGGAATAATTTTTGTCTTGCAACTAAGTTATGAATATATATACTGTATTTTAATAAATTAACAAATATGTAAAAACTTATAACAAACGTTTTTTTATGAATATTTTTTATTTATGGGTCAAGTTTTTTATTATCAATTATATCTATTTAGATGTGGTCAGCCCATTAGGAATATTGCACAGCTCCTTGATACATTTTTTGACACCTTCCCCTGATCTATCCTCATCAACAGCTCTTCTTCTCTCAAATGAAATGAGTTTAAGTGTCTGGCGAATACGTATTTTAATAAATATAACTTAAATATATTTATGGGCTATTTAATTCTATTTAAGTTTTTAAACTTATTAATTCAACTGCCTTTCACATCTCAATACACTTCTTTAAATCTATCCTCTTCATAACCTTCCTAAAAATAAATATATTCACCTTTTAAAATTTATTAATTTAAGTGTCTTTTATGTTGCAATAAAGGAAGACAAAATGCAAAGTTACAATAAAATTCACACATTGCTGACATCTTACGCAGTGAATACCCAAAAACTACAAGACAAGAAATTTAATTTTTGAGAAATATCATGCGACAACACAATAAAATACTCAACAAAAAGATGGGTATATGAAGGGATCAGTAAAAATAATGAAAAAGCAAATAGAGTAATACAGCGGAAGAAAGGTCTTTGTTAAAAAAATTGCTAGTTATAATTAACAGAAATCAATTCTAAAGAGTCTTAACAGACAAAGAAAAACCAGATATAGAAGCTGAAAAGGAAAATATCGACAAAAAGCAAAAATGTTCTAAATTTTATGAATACTTGCGCAAAAATGCATCAGAAAACACACCTGACGTATTGATCATCTCAAAAAATGTGTATTTTTAGATCATCAATTATCTACCTAACTGGAAAGCCCCGGTATGTATTGTGGTTATACAACTTCTTTATAAATAAATCTACAAATATACACTGTATCTTATATTAGATTGTAAAATAATTATGCCTATAAAATAAAGAGGTAAAAAATATGTTTTATTATTGGTAATACCTACATAATACCAAAACAAACTGTCTTAAATGGATCGGAATTTCGGCCTATTACATACATGTCAAACCTTTATAAATTAACAACAAAAACAGTCACAATTATATTGCAGAACGACGTCGAATCTCAAAACTTACTATCGGAAACCCACTTGAAGCTATCAGAAGAGTATAGTGAGGTAAAGAACAGGCAATAGTAAAGATCGAGATAAATAGCGAATATAACAACGAACTAAAAGTAACATGGGTTGATATAAAAAAACCTATGATTCGATAGATCATGAGTATCTTTTGACATGTTTGAAAACCTTAAAATGTAAGAATAGATGATTTTATTATTACCAAATCAATAAAAAACTGTAAATTATTGCGAGATGTAATAATGAAGAAACAATCAAAAAGAAAATTAAAAACAAGAAATATTCACGGTGACAGCTATTCCTCAATGCTGTTTGTTTTATGTATGGATAGACTAAGCCGTAGATTAAACGAAAAATATACATCTGTAGTAATCAACCTGGTCAAGAAAGTATTCAGAACTAATCATTTTCCTATCATTGAAGATTTAAAGATTGTGGCAAAAGACGAAATTAAATTAAAACTAATGTCTAATGAAAAAACAAATTTTTAAAATGCATTGGAATGGAAATAAATATGTTTGAGTCTGCAACTAACAATATAAACTGCAAAGATTTTGCAACATTAATAGAAGGAAAGGATGGATAAAAATATCTATAAATGTCAGTAGAGTCCAAATCAAGAAGAAAAATCGAAACAATCATAAAAATAAGAAATAAAATATTGAAACATGTCAAAACGCTGTTCCAAACTTTTCTTGTAGCTAAAAAACTTAAATAAGATAATATTTGAACATGCAATATCATTAATCTATTACAACGTAGGGTTATATAAACTAGAGCCAGAAGATTTTAAAAAGCTAGACGTTGACATTAGGCGAATATTGATTAGAAATAAAATAAATATCCAACCATTTATGAAGAACGGATTCCCCTAAAAAGAAATCATCTAGGGCACGGTCTTTAAAACAAATGATTGTAATCAGAAAGAAGTATCTTTCGGCTACTACAATAACTAGATAAGAAAAGAGTACAATCACCTAGGAAAGCAGCTTTTCTAAAATTTGAAAAAGACAGTGCAATGCATCTGTCCTTAACAAACGACTTCTTGAATACGAATTAAGGAATAATAACACTAGATCTATAAGAGCTCGAACTAAAGCAAAAAAGGAGTTATTGTATATAATATAACCTACAAAAAACCCTTCAATGTTATAAAATTCAACGCTAGAAATACTAGTATCATCAAAGTGACTACAGTACCGAAATATAAGTCCTTCAGAAAAATCTAGGTTCAGCTTCAGTCAGAATACGAATATTTTATTAGGTGAAAGAAGACGATGCCCGCATTATAAGTCTTTTAAAACTGTTGATTAATTGGCAAGCAGATAAAAAAAAAGGCTTGACCATAACTATACAAGAATACATAACATAATAATATGATTTCTTCACTTATTCAGCAAATAAATCCAATTTCAACAAAAATAAAATAAAAAACGTAGACAGTCTGTATAAGAAACAAAAACAAGGGAATTCACGGTGATCAAATAGATACAAGAATAAAAATTGATATAGAAATATCAAAAGATAGACCTAATGTTTAAATATATGATAAAAAGAAGAACTTCATCACACTCAAGGAAATCGATGTGACTAGTATTGAAAACATAAACATAGTCTAAAAGAAAAAATTGTGTAATATTGAACTGCTAGAATTGAAAGTGTCGATAATATAGAAACAGAAGACAAAAATTAGTTCATATGTTATAACTTGGGACAGTGTAGTAATACAATATCTAAAAAGGTACCGGAAAGAAATCGAAGCAACAACCAGATTGTGGCATAGATACAAACTTTAGGATTGAGAAAATCCCTTGAATTAATAAGTCTTGAACGAAGGAGAGGTATTCAAAAAGACTTAAGAGAGGAGAAATTGGCCGAAGGTAATAATAAGCTGTGCGCACGCGGAATCAAGCAAGTTATGCTTGAGAAGAAAAACTAAAATTACAACGAATAATTTAGCCCTGAAATAAATAAATTTAATTCACCTGTCAATATTTATTAATTAAAGTGTCTTCCTAAACTCATAAAAGTCTTTTAACCACATACCCTTAAAAACCAGTCTGATATAATTTTCTTTAAATCCATTTTTTCATCTTCTTTCTAAAATCTATTATTTGTACGTATGCCGTCGTTTTCGTTAACTTTTAACATCTTAAAATTCACAAGGCAAATATATAATGCCGAACTTATTATAGATTCATCAATAAGAAAAATAATAATCTGGAAAAACTATTTATATGCATAATAAAATGAATTTGTTGAAAGAAAAGTCGGTACTAGAATTTAATGGATATAAAATTATTAGGCAAATTATCAGATATTTTTGTAATGACAATAAGAAAAACTTACTAAAATTTTTAGAAACACGAATATCAAGTATTTATAATTTGTCTAATTTTGAATTTATAATCCACGGCAAGCAATTTAATCTGATGTACAAATTCAGAGCAAGAATCGTACCATTTGTCATAGCATGCATGGGATGGCGTTGTCACAGAATACCAATAGTCTAGTATAAAGGAATTTAAAGAGCCAACGGAAGCGGAAACATATCAACAAATAATATACTGAGAAAACCACTTGAATGTACAAGTTTTGAGCGTTTGAAATGTATTTAGTAAGACTGTAAACTTTGTGTGCTTGAAAAAAAGTATACATCAAGTCTTTTTATAGATCAATCACAAACCTTGCGCAAATAAACCAAAAAAGTAAAAATAAATATACAAATAAATATATACTAAATATAGTTAAATATACTCTTCCATGATTTTAAATATATAGGCAGAGTTAGTAGGTAAATTTATTACAAGACGTACCAAAATAATTATGTGACAATTTAAACTCTGACACAAAACTTTAAATTATTTTTGTTCAATTCTAAAGTATTTTAATATAATAAGTAAATCAAACAAATACCATAAATTCAATATTATTTGTCTTGTAAAAACCATTTTTTTTCCTACGTTACAGTTCAAAAAATTATATACCTTTTCATAAATTTTTTTATTATATCTTTTAGATTGCAAAATTAAGCGTATTTTGATAAGAAAATATAATTTTCACCATTGAAGGCACATATTATTGCAATTTTATTATTTCCATAGTAAATGTAATAAAAATGAGTAGATTACTGTGTATTAACTATTAATAAAAATTCTAAGTGTTAGTTTATTCTATGTCTAATATAATAAATATCTAAAAAAAATTTGTATTTATGTTCAGAAGTTTAAAAATATAAATGAATCTAGAAGTATATAATTTGAATTATACTTTTTTTCAACAGATTTATTTGTATTTATCGCCTATCAAATAAACTTTATATCTAAAATCAACATTAATAAAGCTAATTAATTTATATTGCTTTAAAATGATTTAATTTTAATTTAGTTAAGGGCTAATTTGTCTTTTAACTTTTCATGGTTGCTCACGCAATAATCCGGATTACTCTATATTATGGATTTTCTGTATGCTCTCTTCAAGCACAAAATCCTTACAGTCTTCCTTAATGCATATGTAACACTCAAGACCTGCACATTCAGGTTTTCTTCTCAATATATTATTTGTGGATATGTTTCCGCTTCCCTTGGCATCCTCGATTCCTTAAAATACGAATTATGGTATTTTGTGACATCACTATATCATGCTGATATATTGAAACTATTCTCGTTTATCGAAAACTTGAAATTTAGTTTTTAGTTTTAATTCCTTTGTTTTTGTGACATTTAATCGGATTAAAATTGTCATTAATAGTTTAAATAAAAAATTCTAATCGAATTTACTTTATTTATTTATGTTTTACTTCTATTACTTTTAGTAAGTTCGCTTTATACCATTAGGAAATATTTTGCTCAACTGCTGCATCTCTCTGTGGGACCCCCAGCACTTCTTGTCACCCGTAATATCACCATGGATTGGGCCCTTTCTCATAGGCGGCAGTCATTATGTGGAGGGAATATGATTCTGTCTACTGTTCATCGTTAAGCTATACAAGCTACAACCACACTCTACATCTACCTATATCCTTGCTGAACGGTGTCAGATTTAGTTCCATACTGGAGGCACAGTTCAACGGCTTACACAGCAACCTCCTATTTCTCATGGCTTGTCAATGCTTTATGGTTTTTATCTTTTGTTAATCACTGGCCGCTCCCTTGGGTATTTTTCTTAAGAGTAAATTCTTTTGGAAATTAGTGGGGTGGGGGAAGTGAAACCCGTCACTGGGGTCCGACTTGTAAACCACTCAACTATACCACCCCATAATTAACATAAATATATAATATATTTTGCTTGAAATGTTGTGTTTTTTTTGCATAAAAAATTTCTAGATGTTATCTATAAAATATTATTGCAAAAAGGTTTTTCTATTATTTTAATTATATTTCTTATATTTTATGGTATGTTAATATATTTATTGATGTTAATGGCGTTCAAAATTTTCTTATAATAATTAACGGAATTTTTTATCATATTTTTGTTGATGAAAAGAATCATGCTTTTACCTGATATTAGTTGCATTCAAATACTTTTTTTTTGTAATTTTTTTGATTTTCGTTTGTATGGAAATTGGGTATTTTTAATCGGATTTATATTTAATTTTTACTATTAACCATAACATCAAACACAGCTCATTACTAGATGTTATTTTTAACACATTTTTATTTATAAAAACAATTAATTTTATTATTTGTTAAGTTTTTTTAGGGCCAAAAAGTTGTTCATGTAATTCTCAGATTGCTCTATATAACATATTTGATAATGTTTCTTTGAAACACATATTTTTTATAATCTTATTGAATATTTCTTCTTCTTTCAGAATTCCGGTGTTTTCTTCGATTATATTGCTGTACGTGTAGTTCTGGATTTGATAAAAGATGGCCATATTTGAAAATAATTATAACTTAACAAAAATATTTTATAAATAAGTTATATAATAATCTAGTTTTTCTCATATATTCGTACATTAAGGAATAAAATATTTAAAAGAGGAATAAAAAAATTTAAAACATTAATTATCTTAACAATTAATGTTATTAATTGATGTTAGGCTTTCTATTGCTTCATTTAAGACCCCGTGACTGAGAATCATTAATCTGGTAAAATTCAGCAACACAAAATAAAATATTTTTACACATATTTTATAATAAATACCTTATTCCCATTTGAATTTATTGTAAATGCAGAAAGATATTATTATATAATCTTAAAATATAAAAATGATTCAATATATTAATCATATTTAAATTCAAATTTACTTCATATGAATCTAATATCAGCTATTAAACGAAAAAAAATATGTTTTTTAATAGATTTAAATTAAAAAATAAAAGATTTGTATTTTAAATTTACATTTTTTATTTCATTGAATAAAATTAATTTTTTTTACACAAGTGGAATGGTATTAAAATATAATTTTTATATACATATTGCTAAATGTCGAAAATAAATTGACTAGAATAAAATTAATTTTTTAAAAAAAAATTAATGCGATCTTCAGATATTTTACAAAAATGATTAAATTTAACAGATATGTGGTAAATCTAATTTCAAAAAAAATTACAATATTCAAAAGAGTAATGTGTAGCATTGCAAATATCACATTAAATTCAATTTCGTACCCCTGAATTGTGAGCTTGTATTTTGTTTTAGCCCCAATTTTTAAAAATAATTTTTACGTTTGTTGAAATAAAATAAAATAAATTATTTTTCAATCATGAATTTGAACTGCTATTTTGGAATTATTTATAGACTTATGGATAAAAAATTCATGATCTTCGATATTTGAATTGCAACGTGGTATATAATTTTTTTGTATTTATATTTGTTTCCGTAAATGTAT
The DNA here is from genome assembly GCF_057557595.1 of Rhyacophila brunnea. Taxonomy (NCBI): domain Eukaryota; kingdom Metazoa; phylum Arthropoda; class Insecta; order Trichoptera; family Rhyacophilidae; genus Rhyacophila; species Rhyacophila brunnea. The sequence continues at coordinate 543,921 of NW_028232798.1, read as the reverse complement.
AATTTTATAAACAAAAATGTGAAATTTTCGCCTGATTTACCTTTAAAATTGCTGCACCTGAATTTTAAATTCGAAATTTATTAGAAATCAGACATAATCTATTTAAAATTGTTTTTTCCAACTTCTGATAAGTATGAATCTTCATAAAATATCTCTTTATATTTCATCAATTTATTGAAAGTATAAATTGAAGAAAATATAGAGTATTTATTTTTGTGTGTTCATTTTTTTTGTTTTTCGGATTTATTAAATTATAAAAAACATAATATATTTTCATTTTCTTTGTAATTTCATGTTGTTTTCTCAATATATGAAAATTTTAAATTGAAGCTATGGCCGTTAAATGCTATCATTTTATGCAAAACGGAAAAAAAGAATGAATACTGGTGTATACTTGAACAAGTTTTACTAATGAATGGTTATTATCGTTTTTTAAGATCATGTAATCACCTAAAATTTATTTTACTCTTTTTTTTTGTTTTTAGTCGGAATGGAACGTGTAATTTTATACGTGCTTAACATCCTTAAATCGAGTTTGTATGGAAACCTATCTTAAGTTTTTAAACCCAACTTAATGGTTCACAGTTTTGTGTTCAGAGAAAGACGCAATGCTTCCATTGTATATTTTCAGCTGTCAGCATAAATATTTGTGTTCTTCTTTATTGCATTAAATATTTCTTCTATAAACGTTTCTTTTTTTATATTTATAACCACAAACAAAATTATTATTTTGTTGCCATTCTTCTCCAACATCCCAAGAGCCCAAACACCATGATTGAATTCTTCTTATGGTACTATCGCTTGTCAAAATTTAACTCTTCAAATTCAAATACACATAATTTACTGCCCATATCATCCAAAGTTTCATAATATTTGGAAATACTATATTTTGTGTTTTTCTCAAATTAACCATGATGTTTTCTCATCAATTTCAAGTTCGTATGCTATGAATTTTTGTGAATTTTTGAAAAAAAATTTCCAGTAAGTTAAAGATGATATGTTATGAAATTCTAGCATTATCAAGACAGTTTCTTCCTTAATATTGTAAATATTTTCGCAGGCAGTCCAAAGACAAACTACACATTTTTTGTAACTACCCCTCATCTTTACTTCTCTGTCAAATTATTGCGATTATTTATTCTTTTGTGAGCTTCTTTTTACTTTAAGAATTTATTTCTTCACTTGCTAGTCTTTTATATTTCATCGATATTAAGGTTAAAAAAACAAAATATATATATTGCACATCTTATTTACTATTGTTGATTTTATATATTTTGGGTTTTTATCTAAGAAAAATATATATTTGTACATTTTCTGTTGAATATGTTTGTTATTATTCCGAATATTACTCTTTTGATGTATTTTCAAATAGTACACTGTTGTTAAATTTCTCATATTTCAAAAATTTTCAATAATTGAACATAGTATTATGCTTTCCTAAAACAACTGCTAATATAAGAGCTGTATAATCGTTATTATGTTAAAAGATGTGCTAATTTACGTGTCCCTAAAATAGCATCATATAATTGTTTTACAACAGCATAAAAATAAAAGTTTAAAGGTAAATGTCCCTTTTTCATATTTAAAATGGATTTAAAATATGCATCAAGCTATGTAAAATATAAAATACTTGTGTTGAATATTAATTCTATGATAAACAACCAAAAATAATTTTAGCATCTTTCACATATAAGGTTTCATAAATATACCGTATAAAATGCAAACTTTTGTGTTGAAGATTAATTATATCAATATAAATTTAAATTAATTCTAGTAATCTTGAGCTAGTGGGTTTCATAAAAATACCGTATAAAATACAAACTTTTGCGTTGAAGATTAATTATATCAATAAAAATTTAAATTAATTTCAGTATCTTTGAGCTATAATGTTTCATAAAAATACAGTATAAAATACAAACTTTGGTGTGGAAGATTAATTATATCCTAATAAATTTAAATTAATTCCAGTATCTTTGAGCTAGTGGGTTTCATAAAAATACTATAAATTAAAATACGGTCGATAAAATTAATAGAAAAAGCTAATTTCAGTTTATATCACTTAATATGATTCAACTCATGTTTCTAGTTAATCCTGTAAACAATTAAATTTTCATGGATCTTCAAGATATTGTTAAAAGCTGAATAAAATTTCAAGTTATTAATTTGAAATTCAATTTTCCGTTTATTCTACTATCTTTATCTTCCAAAATCATCTATTATTTTTGAATATAAAAAATACAGCCTGCGTTGTTCATAATCAAATATTTTAGTTCTATAATAAATATTGGTCATAGAATGGATGAAATAAGCCATTGAAGTGTTAATAAAAAGTTTATCACATTTTTTAATAATTTTACCCACAAGTTGATTTAAAATAAAAAATGACCGTAAATTCATATTAGTTATTTTTTAAAACAAGAATAAAATTTATTGATAAAAATCAAATTAAATACAGATAATAATAACAGAGGTCTATATAATCTCCAAACTTTTCTCTTACATTTAAACGCGGTGTTAGTAAATCAGATATATTTATACGATATCAAGATATAAGTTTTGAAATCATTGATATCTTATCGAAACCAAATATAACTATTAACGCAAATTAAAACAAAATGAAAATATGCTTTTTCATGCTAATGATATCACCATGGTATCTAGTATATGAACACTGGCATGTAACCGATACTCAAAGATGTGGTAGAGTAACTGGAATGTATGTTTTAAGGATTCGAATCAGTATAGAACAGCAAGCCCTGATCGCAATTCAGCAATACCTATCGATGTACATGAATTCGCCGATGGATTATCGATCAGCAGGCGAAGTCTTTTTTAACAGTATTTTCCAAGAGCTTAACACAGATCTCTATCCTTTTGGAATACATCTAAGAGCCGATTATGCACAGATAATCATGGAAAACTTTCCATTCACATGGGACAAAACAAAATGTAAAGAAGGGAATCCAGTGATGGCGAAGACTGAGGTTGTAAAACGATATTTTGATCAAGTATCGGTTCATGGTGTAGGAAACAGATTGATGATATTTTATTGTCCAAATGTAGTGGAGGAAGGAATGATTATAAAAAGCGATAAAAAGTATGCTTTTATGGATTCCGTCAAATATTGTGGAAATATTTTAGGAATAATATACCATGATCCTGGGCTCATGAAACTTCTTATTAAAGAAGAGATATTAAAGATGATATCGGGGGGTCGTAATCGGGATGGCGAACCGAATACCACAGAATTTAATATTAATTTATGTGATTATGTTCATGAATGTGTATCTGAAATAGGAAATATGATTGGGGAGTATGTGAACAACATGAAAAATATCAAAGATGTTAGTGGTTCTAACTTTTATCTTCCTGTTGATTCACAGACACGTGCTCATGGTGTGTTTGATAACATTAACTTTAGGGGAAGTTTCGAAGGTGGTAGAAGATTGTATCCCTTGGATGATTATATGGAAGGGGGACAGTGGATTTGTCTTCCTCCAAATTGATATTACTTTTATTTTTTTAGATTGATACACGCAATCTTTTTATCCTATTAAAATTATATCATGATCCAAAAAAGAAAAAAATTTGTGTTAATTTGATGGTTTATTTTTGTACAACATATTTATGAATTTATGAAAATTAAAAATACAAATGAATTTTAAATATAATTCTTATTAAATTTGCCTTAAAATCTGTCAGTTGATTAAAAAGAATAATAAATCCATTTTAATAAAAAAAAATAAAATTTAAGCTTATTAATTGTCATTAAAACTTTTCACTTAAAATTAACATGTTTTTAACAAATTATCAGATTTGCATATATTTTATTTACCAAAATAAATATAAATATTTTTTTTTCAGCTAACTTTATTTGCATGATAACATTTCAAACTTTTTATATAAATCTGCACAAATAAAATAAATTTAAAAAGCTTAAAATATTTTAAATTCTTATATAGTCAGTTTATCAAGCATAAAAAAAACACTTTTAAAACACCCATGCATATTACGAACAGCTTATAAATATATATAAAAATACAAAAAAATCCAAGGAATACAAAAATAGAAAATACAAAACTGTAATATTAATCTTATTATTGATGTTCTAACATTTTTTATATCATAGGATGGTTTTAAAGTTATAATTTTACAAAAGTAATGTAATAAATTATGTTAAAGTGGTACTTTTATTTGTTTAGAAAGTAAAAAAATCATAAATTATTTTTGTTTTCATTAATTTTTATAAATATTTAAAATAGGGTAATAAAGTTTTATAAAAGAATTATTTCTTTAATAAAAAAACCATGCAATACCTATACTGATTTTAGCACACATTAGTTTATATGAATAAGAATTAAATTTTCAGATAAATTTGCGCATTTTATAATGACAATAAACGCGTTTTTCATTTGACTAGATCAATAATTCTGGAAATTTTAAGAGTATTATAAGCTTTAGTGAATTTCAAAGAAATATAATATGGATTACATAAGATTCAATTTGTCTAAATGAAAAATATTGTGTTAGCTCAATGAATATTTTTTGATTATAAAACCCATCATATATAGTTTAAATTATTAGAATTAAATGGGTTTTTTATCTAAATAGTAACATATGACATAAAATTAGATGATGTTGTGTCACGTATCATAACTTGTATATTTAGGAGTTGCCAATGATTACTTAAGATAATAATATGCCGACAAATATGAATAAGAGAAAAATTCTAATCAATAAGCATTAAAAGGAAAGATGTATAGAGGAAGTAGTAAAGATTAAGATTCAAAGATACGTTTATCAAATATGTTTTATAGAGCAGCACAAATTTTCGCAATAAATAATTTGAGCTGTCAAAAATCAAATTTTTCTATAAAAAAGAAATTGATATGCCTATATATTACTAGGAAATAACCAATGGGTTTTTTAAATTCTTTATTGAATATACTTATGTTACATTGATTTATAACATTTATAATCCATTGATATTCATTTATTTTGATTATCAGTAATTTCAAAAAAAAATTTCAAACTTCAACCAATAGCTTCCCCCCCTTAATAATAGATATATAAAAATTACCAATCTCACTTTTATTCTTTTGCAATGGAATATTATTTCTATTTTTATGCTTTTATTTTAAATATTGGTCCTTATATTTTTTGCTTCTGTAACTATATATAAATACATTTATACTTATATGTGTTATAAGGAATAGTTAGTTGAATTATAATTATATTCCCCATAGTATTATTGTAATAAAATACCTTTTGAATTTAGATATATCATAAAAATTCAATTTTATATTGGCTAGAATTTAAAAAAATGCAGCCTTCTAGGGGCTTCATCACGCTAAAAACATCTTTCTCTTTTTTTTAAAAAAAATTAAATGTGTATTTATCCATAAAATTGACATTTTTTCTATATTATCAAATGCATGTAAACTACAATTACCTGATCTATTTACGATTTTAGGTATAATTTTTTAATCAATAGTTTATCTGGATTTTTATTCAACAATTTAATTTCTTTGAAATGAATATGTGTTACATCTTTTAGTAGTAAAACACAGGCAGAATTACGGCAAATTTAAAATTTTTAAAGCTTTATTTTTTAGCTTTTAATTTTGTTGTAGTATAATACATGCAGAATTATGGCAAATTTAAAATTTTTAAAGCTTTATTTTTTAGCTTTTAATTTTATTGTAGTATAATGCAGGCAGAATTATGGCAAATTTAAAAATTTTAAAGAATTATTTTATAACTTTTAATTTTGTAGTAGTATAATGCATGCAGAATTATGGTAAATTTAAAAAATTTAAAGCTTCTTTTCCATCGGAAATCATGATATATCTGGTATATTGAACATTAGCAGAGCCTAAAAACGACCTTTCTCTTTATTCCTATTTGCATATTTACGAAGTTTTAAATTTCTATAAAAAGTGACTGCATATGTTATTTATACTCGATTATTTTAAAAAATCAAATTTAAAAATCCAATCAAAGAACAATTTATATCTTTTAAACATGATAATATTGTATATTATTGGAATAAAGATTTATAACAAAGTTCATTCTTGACATTAAATGCTTGTAATGTAATTCTAAAATTTGAAAAGTTCTTTCTTTTTACAAAAACAAATTAATTGACTTATTCTACTTATGTGCATATATTTCTATTTGAATTTTTCATTTTTGAATAATTTTTTGATTTATCATACAATATTTTCTTTGAATGACCATTATTTGAATATGGGATTGTTGATATTATAGTGCCGTATGTACACTTAATTCTGGTCATTTATCAAGTTTTGAAGCACTAATTCTATTAAGAAGCACATAATATTATAAATTTTATCTGGAATTTATAATATAAGTTAAAGATCCAAAACCCATATTCTTATACTTAGTTTAAGTTATTAATTGATCGTTCAATCTTTAATTCAAGCCCCTTACCAAGCTGTATAGCCATATTCCAATTACTTAGTTAGAGATAATATTTTTATCTTCATCTATGTCCCACACTAAGTTTTACATATATATTCTTTTTATCTGGTAAAAGAGGTGGGATATCGAAGAAGATATAGCCAAGTGTATATATATGATATATCCACAGTAAAATAATTACGTTATGCTCGAAGAGATAATCCAAAATTACAATCTCAAAATTAAACCATAATTAAAATTACTTATTGTGTATTTTATGTTGTCGTATATTAAGGAATCGGGTATATCAATGGAAGCATATCCACAAACAATATTAGTGAAAAAACAATAGATGACATAATTCTTGAGCGTAGAAGATGTATTGAGGACGACTGTAAGAATGATGCGCTTGAAAAAAGTATATATCAAATATGGTATATAATGGAATATAAAGTTATGCACAAGCAAACATAAAAAGCCAAAAGAAAAATAGCCCTTAAATAAAATATATAACTTACTCGGTTGATGTTAATTAATTTGTTTTAAATTCTTGTTTGTAAGCAATTGACCACGTTTAAGATATATATTCTTATTGCAGAGTTGTGTTAATAAATGTTATCTTCAATTTGAGCCCCTTATTAAGTTGTATTTCTAGTACTAAACTTAGTTATTTTCAATAATTTTTGTCTTTATAAGCCCTTCCCTAAGTTTTGCATATATATTCTTTTTACTTAATCAATTTTAATTCTTTCTGTGTTATAATAATTTTTTCAACCCCCATAACAGATGTCCGATCAAATTCCGTACAGCCACGAACTCGACAAAGCATACCAAGAAAAGGTAAACCAGTCTCTCTCAAAACAAAAAGTTGAGTACACCAAACGGAAAGAGGCAAATACACTCCGAGCAAAAGTACAAACACAAAAGTTAATATGCGAGTACAAGAAAGATGCATTAGCGGTTGAGGAAAGAAGGAATAATGAACTGAAGAATGGTTCATTTTATGTTCCACCAGAGCCAAAATTCTATTTAGTAATAAGAATAAGAGGAATGAACAGGGTACCACCAAAAGAGAGAAAAGCTCTTGATTTAATGAGGTTAAGAAAGCCAAACATGGCTGTTCTTTTACCGAACAATGAATCAATAAAGAAGCAGCTACAAATCACGAGAAATTATGTCGCGTATGGTTTTATTGGAATAGAAGTTTTGAGGGAATTGATTTATAAACGTGGTATGACTACTAAAACTGTTATTGATGCCTCCAGTAAATTAACAAAAACCATTATGAATATTACTAATGAAAATATTGAGGATAGGTTTAATGGTGAACTTTTTTGTGTTGAGGATATTGTTAGCCATCTTTTTTACGGTAAAAGGTTTTCAGAGGTTAATAGGTTTTTGAACGCCTTTAAGCTTAATCCTCCTAAAGGTGGATTTAAAGGAAAGAAGGCAAGAGACATTCTTGATGGTGGTTCTTGTGGAAATTGGCATGATAACATTGGTGATCTAGTCAAAAAAATGATTAATTAAATTATCATCTAAAAAAAATTAATTTAAATTCCTAAATCCTGTCAATAAAGCCTTTTATGTCCTGATTACATTTCAAGTTTTTTAATGCAAAAGTAAAATAATATATTTCGGAAATTATAAAAACATGATAGTATTTTACAGATATTGAAGAACTTTGATCTGCTAGCATCTGAGCTGTCACTAATATACAAGTACAAGACAAAAATTATCCCAAATGTTATAACTTGGGACGGGGTGATATATACAAGTACAAGACAAAAATTATCCCAAATGTTTAACTTGGGACGGGGTGGTATATACAAGTACAAGATAAAAATTATCCCATATGTTAAACTTGGGACTGGGTGGTTACAAAGTATCATAAAAGGTACCAAAGGTAACTCGAATTCACGAACCAGATAGAGGCATATATAAAAACCTTGGGATTAAGAATGACAATTGAATTAATAGGTCTCAAAAAGAATGAAGTATTATAGAATACTTCGGAGACAAGAAGAAAGCCGAAAGTATAAATACGCTGTGCGGACAGGAAATAAAGCAAGCTGTGCCTGAGAACAAAAACTAAAATTATAACCATAAATTTAGCCCTTTCTAAAACTTATTTAAATTATACAAACGTTTTAAGGTTATATAATTTATTTATTCTGGATTTTAAGGTTTTGTTCATTGAACAAACAGATTAAGGCCATATTTGTAATTTATTCATGAAAATTATAAAAAATTTAATAACTGACCAAATATTGATGAAATACTTTCAATTTATTAATTTAGGGCTTAATTATTCCTTAACATTTTAGTTTTTGTTCTCAAGCACAACTTGCTTGATCTCTCGTGCGCACAACGTATTTTTACTCTCGGCTATTTACTCTCCTCTAAAGTCTTCTTATAACAATTTAATATCATTATATAAAACGCGAAACTCTTGAACTTATTTCATTTGTGATAAGAAGAATGGTTGTTGAAGATAGATCAGGGGAAGGTGTCAAAAGATGTGCAAGGAGTTTTGAAAATACCGATGGGTGGATCTACGTCTCAATGGATGAAATTGATAAAAATAAACATAAACCATACATAAACATCAATAATTTTGTTTTATATTATTTTTTTTATTTATGGGTTAATTTGATTTTTAGCTTTTTATAGTTGTTCAAGCAAAACTTTCGGTTGCTCTATACAACAGATTTGGCTGATATTTCTTTCCACCTCATTACCTTTAAAATCTTACTCTATGCATCTTATTTTCTCGAAACTTATTAGTTTACAAAAAAATTAAATAAATAGTTTGAATCTATAGTGATAAATTATAAAAAATTACATATTATGATATAAACAGGGTGGTATGGTTGAGTGGTTTACAAGTCTGACCCCCCAGTGTGAGGGGTCGCGGGTTCCACTTCCACCCACCCCACTAATTTCCGAAATGATATACTTTAAAGAAAAATTCCCAAGGGGGCGGCCAGTGAACAATAAAAGATAAACCATAAAGCACTGACAAGCGATGAGAAATAGGAGGTTGCTGTGTAAGCCGTTGAACTGTGCATTCAGTATTGAAAAAGATCCCACACCGTTCAGCAAGGATATAAGTAAGTGTAGAGTGTGGTTGTAGCTTGTAACTTGTAGCGATGAACAGTAGACAGAATCTCATTCTCTCCACATAATGACTGCCGCCTATGAGAAAGGGCCCAATCCACGGTGATTACGGGTGACAAGAAGTGCTGGAGGAGTCCCACAGAGAGACGCAGCAGTTAAGCAATAGTTCCTATGTATATAAAGCGAACTTCCTAAAAAGTAATAGAAGTAAAACATAAATAAATAAAGTAAATTCGATTAGAAAAAAAAAATGATATAAACATATATATCTGCCCATTAAAAAATCATACAAAAATGTTTTTAAGATATTAATTTAGCTAAAAAGTTATTAATATTCATCGTGAAATAATTTTATAATACTTAATATTCGAGATTAAACTTATTATATAATGAGTAATTATCAAAAATATAGTCATTATAGGAATATTTAATGTACATTACACACTCTCTAGTCCTGATAAGTCTTTTTATATTGTATTTTGAGAAGATTAAGTGTGTTATCATTGAATCTAAATAAAAGATATACCACTATAATTCTTTCAGATGTCATTCCGTATTAATTACTGCATACTCCAAATATATAAACAACAATTTATCATGAATCTTATTTTTTTATGGGTTAATTTTTTTATTATCTATTTAGACGTGGTCAGTCTATTGGGAATATTACCCAACTCCTTAATAATAAATCTTAAAAGTGGTATTTTATATAATCATAAAAATATTATTTGGTTCTGTAAAATCCATTTTAATTTATTTACAATATGCAGACATTGATTTATTCACAAATATTCAATTTTCCTATTCGTATCTCTTTATTTTTTTAATATACAGAAATAATTTATTCAGTACTCATATTATAGTGCGATAAATATTTGTTTTTAACTATTTATTATTAAAACTGAATATTTAATATAATTCAAGGCTTCTTTGTATTTCGAATAAATTAAAACCACAATAATTTTTTTTAAATTACGTAAAAAAGAAACAAATGGATTATTTCTTTCACTTTTTAAAATCGTTTAGGAAAGTTTTATATTAGTACACTCAATAGATTTAGTTAATGATTTTTATAAACCAGATCTTATCTATTTAAAGACATTTAGCTGATAAGAAAATTTGTGAATATGCTTTCCTTATATAAGTATTCCTGTGTTCTTTGTTTATGACACAGGAGAGAATATATAATGCTATTTACACTAACAATTATTACTAAAAAAATTATCAGACGTCAAAATTAAAAAAAATTAAAACTTGTTTATATTGATTATGGAAATAAAACAAAAAAAGGTGGTAGAATTTTCGCGATAATGTTAATGAATAGAAACTCTACAAATAAAACCAATAATGAACATGTTTTGTTGTAAATTGATTTAAAATTCATAGTAAAAAACTATCTAACATCATATTTAATTGATTATACTGGATATTAATCCAAATTAAGTTAAATAATTTATTCATATAATAACTACTATTTATTGAAAAAGCTCATAAATGCAAATGGAAAGGTTTTTACATGTGTAATGCATATTTTATTTGAATACACGCAATTTAAGTAATTTATAAAAAAACGTATATAACGTCTATCTACCACTTACACACCCATCATTGTTTATTCTGAAAAATATAACGAAAACTATTTTATTTCTACGCTCTTTTATGTATCTAGTTATAATAGCTTCACTACTTTCACATGCTCAAGTGTATATAATCCAATTCAAAAATAAATTATTTATGGATATGTTATTTGAGATACCAACAACCAGAAAAAAGATACTAAAATTCAAAAAAAAACAACTTTATTCTCTAAAGATAAAATAAAGAAATATTCACACATAATTACCACAAAAATAATCAAAATATGTTGAATTAACTTAACATAGACGTAATCTTTAAAATAATGCACGTTTCATAATTATGTATGCATTCAAGACTATTATGATTCAACGGTATTCGCCCCCCGTTTAGCTCAAATTTATTACTTCTTAGAATGACCTGATCAAATTCAACTTGTTTTTTGACAAATAAAAAAATGGTTGGAAAATTAGATTATGAAACCAAAAAATACATCAAACTTGAGAGTGAAGACATCCAAATGAATATAAAATTAAAAGAAGAAAAAATTTTACATTATTTCGCTATTTAATTGGATAAAAAAATCATGAAAAATAAATTTTAAAAGAAAAAACACTTAATAATTCGACGAAATAAAATATAAATGCTCTCTAGAATAAGGCTTATAATACAAGCAATAATAGCATATTTTCCTTTAAATATGGGGTAAATATCTAAAATATAACAAACCAAACACTTGGCTATTAGAATCGCACAAGGGAAAATAATTTACATCTCAAAAATAATTATATATTAGTGAAAGAAGGCAATCAACTATTGTCATTGCAAGCAAAACGCTTATTGTGGTATTTATTGTGGCTTAAGAAGCATGTTTTCTATTTTAATAATTAAAAATCCATGAAAAATTATAATCATCTAAAGTAAAATTAAAGCCAATAAATCCGATGTACATAAAGCTATAAACGCTAATAATGCTAAAATAATATAAAAAAGACAATAAATCGAGTAATATTTAAAAAATTTAGCTATAACCAAAAATAATCAATTTTAATACAGTAGAAGACTTTTTTAAGCCAAAAAAATAAAAGAATGTACTTAATACGAGCTGATGTGAATCAAATTCTAGGATTTTGATTGAACATGGAGTTAATTAAAATGTAATTTATAATTTGTGTTTGAAAATCAAATTAAGAAGAAAAAACGTATTTTTTAATTATAAGATTTATATAAACAAATAACCTTTTTGTCTAATTGGAGATCTTCCGGTTTAGACAAAACATATAGAATCTTTCGTAAAATATAATAACTATGCTATAAATGAGCTCTGTTATATATGTCTCATATATGTTCCTTTAGTAATATTTTTATAAGATAGACATAATAAATTTACCACATTTAAATGGAAATATTTAAAATTAAAAGAAATTAAAATCAAAAGGAGTTTAAAGTTATAATCTATGTGTGTATTTCACTTAAACTGACTATCAATTGATGATGAAATAATACAATTAGTTATAGATAAACACAATCTCTTATCAGAAAAGAAGGATGAAACCATATGCGTGGGCATAAAAAGCCAGCGCTCCAAACACTATAATCATCAAAAAAAAATGTAAATAAATAAAAGATACGTATTTTTGTCAAGAAATGACACTACATAAAAATTATGACTATTTAAATGTGCTAGTAAATAAAATTACAAGACAGTAAGAAAAATAACGCGCCTAAACGTGATATTTTTTAAAATAAATTCAATAAGTTGTGAAAACTAATAAAATATGAAAAAATGTATATTAAAGGGTTCTATATTATCACCACTTCTATTGATTACAAAATGAATTCATCAATCGAGTTTGGCAAACGAAAAATTCTGAATATAAACATATCAATATATATTTATTATTTTAAGCGAACTACTTGAATTTCATTGATTGTATAAAGCTGGCATGTAAAGACTCGGTTTGCTTAAATATGTCAAATAAAGAAGCGATTCATTTATTTGAATGCATTGTGTTAAAAATGAATAGATCGAAATCTGCAACAAATAAAACTATCTAATATAAATATACTTCTCTTTTTGTTGATTAACATATTAAGTAAATACTTGAATTTTAGAGGATAGTAATAATCGGTTATCTTGGTTCAAACTGAAAAAATTTGAAAAGAACTTATTTTAAAAATCATAAATCAAATATTAACAGACTTTCCGGTCAAAATTTATTGGATTCAGTCATTATCGCTTGCAAACTACTATATTGGAGTTCTCTATCTAATAAAAGAAAGACTGCGCTGAGATAGATCATAGTTAAAGGAAAGTTTTAGTAAATAAAAATTACCATACAGTATAAAACATATTTTTTTTTGCTTAAATATGCGAAGAGCTTTTACTCTAATTTAATATATATATCTATCTTAAAAAGCCCTTTTAGATCATAAATATTGGTCTCCGATAAAAAAAAATCATCACAGAGAATAGCAGCATTATGTATAAAGGAAAATGACAAAACGAAACTGAAACAGAAAATAGTTCTAATAGATATTATTAATTTGTAAATTTTGTATATAATTGAATGAAGGAAACAAAATGAAGTTTAATGTTCATAAAAAAAAGGATACACAGCTATATCAAAAACTTAGATGCATCAACAGAAGCTCAATGATTTATGTGGCTAGATTTCAAGATGAAGACAATTAGAAATACAAAACCAAAGGAAGAAAACATACAGTTTTATGTCAAATTCAATATGTTTTTGCAAAATTCAAAAATTCAAAACATGGGGACATTTAAAACCGTAGATCATTTAAAATTAGATAAAAACAAGAATCGTCCATGAATAAAAACAGGAAATATGAATTTTTAAAGTGTATACATCTTGTGATAACCAAGAAAATTTATTTGAAAATATCAAAATTTGATAGGGACACAGGCAAGAAAATGTAGAAAAAGAACAGTCAGAGATAAAACTAGACACTAGAATTTAAAATATACTAAATTATAGTATTAATTACGGCAATTTTTGAAGTAAAAAGAAAAACATGATATTCATGCTATCAGAAATATTAATAACGAATTTTGATGATCGATAAATTTTAAATTAAAAAAAATAAGATTATATAGCTATTAACTTTCCATAATTTACAAAACTGAACTTAAGAATCGCCTTGTGTTATAAAATGGGATGATATGGTCATCAAAAACAATAAACCTTAAATAGTTTTCGGAATTGATTTTAAAAGTATACGCACGAACAATATGATCAAGGAAGACAAATACATTTATATACTTTGAAAGCTGAATCTAGATCGAGGATGGTTATAAATATCATGAGGTTAAAGAAATACTGTCCAAATATGAACTATTTAGCAACCATAGTTTTACTTGAGGAAATTCAACCAGTCCAAAATTAAATTAATCTAAAAATAAATGTGCTATTGTTTATGGGTATTTTTTGACCGTATTTATACCCCTATAAATGAATTCGATTTTTTTTAGCAACGAATATCAGTGCAATAATTTTTTTTAAAAATATGTAGCCCGAGTATTATTACATACTAAAAAATGGGTTCAGAAGCAAGATTTATATATTTTTAATTGTTTTTTTCATTACAAACATAATTATACACTAGTTATAATATACTAAAAAAAATTAAAATATGTATTAGAATTTATTTACTCACTGCCATACATATTAAATAATATTCATGAAATACAATTATAAATTAAATAATCTTACGGCCTTAACAACATATCCTGATCGCATATCGCAATCCATTTTTGGTCTCATGTTGTGTATACACTGCCATTCACGCGCAAAAAAATCATTTATGGACACGTCTATGAAATCATCGTGGTTCAGTAAATATTCAAAAACCTCTACAGCCTCGTAATACTGATAAACATACAGTATAAGTATGTTGTTTATATGATTCTTGTATTTTTTTATGAGATTAATGTAATCGTAGCTTCCTAAAACAGCAACAATATCGAATCCCGATGAGGATATATTTATATCATTAAATTCTTGTTTGGTTGTAATGGGAGAATTATTAGGCCCTAAATTTAAATTTGTGTCCGGAACTTCGTTTGTGTTGTCTAATTTATCTTTAAATATGTCTGTTTCCGAAAGATACTGAATTTTATTCCTAGCCGAAGGTTTAAGATACTTTAAAGTCTCAAGCGTACGGTGCACATTTTCTCTAAAAATAAATAAATTTTTTGGATTATGATAACCAAGGGTAAATGCACCCAACCCCTTAATATTATCAAATATAAGTGTACTTTCAGAGCTTGCATTAAAAATGTTGATATATGAAATAATTTGTGGGGTGATTAGGCCAATAGCTTCTTTATTTTTCATAAAAAAATGGGAATGAAGAATGGCTGGTGTTATTTCTACTATTCTAAACAATTGAATTGTCTTTTTTTCTTTTTTAAGCTGGTATTTCATCGCTGTTTTTTGATGAACATCTCTGTTTTTTGGTTTGGTAGGATTTATTTTAGGTTCGCCATTTTCATCTTCTAATATTTTATAAATCTCATCACCGATATCTATTTTTAGCGTATTTTCTTGTGAATAATCTTTATCGGTGCAATTTTCAGCGTTTATTATTGTATATTTTTCGGATTGAACTAATCTATTAACAATTTCCTTTAAAGAAGGATAAATGATTTCGCAAGCACGGTTGTTCAGAAATTTTTGAGTTTTCTGACATGTAGTTTTTTCAAGAACAGAATAAATAGTAGTATCTATTTTCAACCTTAACTGTTTGAAAACAATTGAATTTATTTTTTTTAAACATTCATTTTTAATTTCTGTTATTTTATGTTTGTTTATATCTAAGAAATCTACTTTTGACATTTTTCCAACAATAATGTTAGTTCGATAGCAAAAAAAAGTTTCTTTTATTATGTCTCTGAATACATTATAATCAATACAAAACCATTTTATATTAGAAACCGGTGGATCTAGTCCATCTTTCTTAAATCTTTTTGCTTTGTTTTCTTCTGTTGAATCTAAAGATGTCGTTCTAACAATTTTGGATATGAGCTCTGATAATTCATAAACTATTTCATTGATACTTTTATATTCTGTTTTTGATTTGTCATTACTTTTATATTCTATTTTTGATTTGTCATTACTTTTATATTCTGTTTTCGATTTGTCATCACAATTATATTCTGTTTTTGATTTGTCATTACAATCACTGTGAAATGACTTGTAATTTGATTCTACGTCATGTTTATTTCGAAAAAGATTATTGGCATCATCAAAAACATTACCCGTCCCTCTTATTCTTTTATTTTCACATGATTCTTCATCCAAATTTTCTTTAAGATTATTTTCTAGATCTTCTAGCCCATTCGAAGAAGGTTCATAGGTATCGTGGTTTTTATCGTACCATTGGTTTAATATAAGTTTGTTTGTAACATGAATATTTCCTAGTTTTTTAATAAAGTATGTTTTTTCTCGTTCTACTATCTTTGAATAGTCGTTATATGTTTCTAATATAAGATATTCCTTTTCTATTTTGTTTTCAATTTTCATTATTGGGGTGTTGAAAATTTTAAAATTATTGTAAGCATATAATATTTGGTAAATTAAATTTACATTGAAGGAATATCATTAGTGTGTCTATAAAATTTTATATTATACAATATAAACTGTTATATTTCTGATTTTATCTTTATAACGATATATATTAAAATTTTATTTATGTATCAATCATGTGAATATGAAAAAATGACGCTATTCTACATTTATTCTATTTTACTGTCTGTTTAAATTGTATTAAGGATGATAAGCCTATTTCTCTATTGTAACCATTTATTGATGGATCCAAAACATACATATTTATACAATGTATCATTCAGTCTTTTTTTATACAATGAATCTTTTTAATGAAATTTCTGGCTCCCGCTCAATTATTTATGCTTTAGCTGAGTGTTAAAATCAACAAAACAATAGATTAAAATATCACCTGCACGTAATGGTTAAGATATTGATTCCTATGTTCAAACTTAAGTAGTTTTCAATAACACTATATGTTTTGTACAAGTTAACTAAAAGCATTATTTGTTCGACTAGTAATATTTTTGAAATATCAAAAAATAAAAATTTATGATATTATATGTTTATTTTAGCGCAAATATTCAATCCTAAATAATCATACTCATTATTTATTCGATAGAATACTTCTTTTAATACATTTAAAGTGTTTGATAGAATTAAAAGATAAAATCCAAGCCATCTTTTCAAATAACTAAATTTGTTTTTTAAATCAATAAGATTCACGTCTTAAAAAGCTTTTGAAAAGAATATTGGCAACGTATTTGCGATTTTTTATGTTTTTCTTCGAGTCTTTTTTTAAAAATATCGATTTTATTTATCACAACATACTTGATTTATTTATAGGGCTAAATTTTTGGTTATATTTAGTTTTTGTTCTCAAGCATAACTTGCTTGATCTCTCGTGCACACATCGTATTTATACTTTCGTCCATTTTCTTCTCTTCAAAGTCACCTGCAAAACTTCTCCTCCTTTCGAGACCTATTAATTCAAAGTTATTCATCAACCCCAAGGTTTATATATATTCCTCGATCTGGTTTCTGACTTTGTTTTGATTCAAGTACTTTTTATGATAATAAGTCACACTTCGTCCCAAGATATAGCATGTGGGATGATTTTTGTCCTCAAAACGGATATTTATATTATATTTTATATATTTGCTGTATAGGGGGTGTGGTGGTACAGTTGGCTTAGAATCTCTTTAATAAATGAACATATTCCAACAGCAACGCACCAAACATCCATAAGAGTTTATAATAACGAGAAATAGTCGCAAGGGAATGGTCTATCTAAACTAGGAAGGGAAACTAAAAACATAAAAAGGTTGATAAGCCAAGAAATTAGGTGGTGCTGTGTAAGACCCAGAATACATGGGTGAAAATTGAATTAAGTCTGCTAGTTCAGCAAGGATATGGGTAAGTGTAGAGTGGTAGTGGTTGCATAATTAACCAACGATGAAAAGTAGATCGAATCTCATCCTCCCTTCAAATCGACTACCGCTTAGAGAACATAATTAGTCCACGGTTTATAAACTGGTAACAGGAAGTGTGAAGGATCACGCGGGGGCGCAACAGATAAGCAAAAGTAACTAATATTCTTAGATGGATTTCCTAAAAAGAAGATACATGCGGGTAAATAAACAAATAACAAGTTGAGTAAATTCGTCTCGAATTTTTTTTTGCATTGTATATACTACACCATTTTAAACAATTACAATTTTTATTGCCAAAAAAAACCTCTATTTTTTTTAAACTCAACTCAAATACACTTACTTATATTAATTAATTTTAGATATAAATGCTTAAAGAAAAAAAATAACAAAGCCTGAAATAAAATAATTTGTAACTAACATTATGAAAATTTAAATGCGATGGCTAGAAAGTATGAACCAAGTCCAAAAAATACTTGAATAAATGTATAAAAAAAAATATTCCATACTAAAACTAATGAAAAAATGAATTATTTGTAAAAAATTAAGCACAACATTTATTTAAATTTAAGATGGCAGGCAAGTAATTATGACGATTATTAAATTATAATTAAACCCTTTTAATGAACTGTATCTTCTTATCGGTTATTATGTCTTTTTATCTAGGACTTTAATTTTTTTTTTAAATGATTTATACGCCTGTGTATTAACTCCTATTAAACCATTTAAAAATATCATTTGTGGCATACATTGCCGCGTGTATAAGTAAAGATATTCAAGTTATGATAGACACTATGTTCACCTGTATGAATTATACTACCTAACACAACTACTGGGAGCGTATAATTGTGACCATGTTGGAAGCTTTTTGCAGGAAATGGTAACTGAAAAACACCCAGTAATATGCCCACGGATTTCTAAAATACATAAATAATCGGTTCTGTTTATAGGTGACCGTTTAGGGTGCAATATGCACTTATAACTATCGTTGTTTCAACGACTTATACTATTTATCCTAGTCCCCCAATTGATTGTTAGAAACGTTTGTTTTTGTTTGCTTACTTTTCAAGAGACGATTGATCCCTTTGAAAATTGTATTCTTACGGATTTGAATAGATGCATAGATCGAGTAATAAGGTTTATGACATTTCGATTGTCTAAAATACTCAAAGTAGGCTTAAAACCAATACTAATTCTTTCAAAAAATGTACCTATTCTAATTGAAATGTTTTTATAAATTTTATGCAAAATGCGTATTAATCATTTATTTTCTATTTTTAGCATGCAGTTTTGATTATACTAACTACATTGAACATGTCTCTTATGTAAATTTTTATTCATTACAAATATTATAAGATCATAATATGTTTGCGTTATGATGATTCGTTTAATCTTTTCGCTTCAATGAGAGTCATTGGGTTTTAGATGCTTATGAATTTAGTACAAATTTTTGAATTAATAGCTAAATTATTTTTTGGAAATAAATATTGAAGTTGATCCAAAAGTTTTAGTTTGTACAAAATATAAACAAGAAATATATACTCATGAGCTGAAAATTTTTTATAATAATTCGCAAAAGGGGCACGAGATAGACTACATTACATGGAAAATTTATACTGGACATTGAGTTGTGTTTTTTTTCTTGAAGACGGTATGTTTATGTAATTTTCGCCAATTATTGTTATTTTAAGAGTTTAAATGGATATAGGGGGATAAAGATGCCTAAAACAACCTCTTTCTAAATAGAACAATAATTTAAAAAAAATTCACCTTATTTGGTTTTAAATTCAATGAATAGATGAAAATATGCAATGTGACTTAATTAAAGTTATCAATTTTTTCATAAAAAATATGGACTTAAGGATTTATCAAGTAAAAAAAGAAGTCCGAAATCATTAAAAAAAATTTATATTAGATACTAACCGTTTTAAAAAATTATTTAACTCGAAAAATTTCGCTAAATATCTACTTTAAATTTTTTTGACGATTAATAATCATCTATAAATAAAAATTTCATGTTAAAAACATGTAAAATTATTTTCTATTTACATTTCTGATCGGTTTATATAATCTTCGGCATTATGGATATTATGATTTCATACCTAGTTATAGAAATTTATATTTTGGATTTTTTTTGTATTAAAATATGGTACTAATTTAATTGTAATTGTAAACATTTTATATAAAATAGTGTTAATCAGAAAAATTTTATAATTACAGGGATATCAGCAAATTTTGCACGATGTTTATTTAAATAAGCGATAAAAAAGATTAAAAATGCCTTTTTATAAACCTATAACAGAAATAGAATACGCTTTTTTATGTGGGAATTTAGTTTAGCATTTTTTAAAAATATATATTTAAATGGTCGTAATTCTGATTATCATGCTTCAAAATAGCGATATAAAGTTATAATTTTATCATTCAAAATACATCACAGACATTTCGATTGCTTAAATATAAAACTTCATCATTTAATAATTTGCCTGTAAACAACAGTTTTTTTATGATGGCTCTTATGTTCATATTCATTCGTAATTTTTTTTATTGAATATAATTTTTTTCGAATGTATAAAATTTTTATAATGGTAAATTGAAATCTTTTTTCTTAATTTCATTGAAAAAATTTACATCTGGCATTATATTTTATGTGAATATTAATAGAATATGAAAAGATATAAAATATTTTTTTCCTTTAAGATCATTTATACAATTAAGATGTAAACATACCAAACAATCAATAAATTTGTTAAATAAGATGCATTTAACTATACTATTTCGGCCAATAAAAATAGAAAACAAATAACTGAAAGCATGTATAAATAAAAATTTGTTTCTCTTTACCGGTTATAAAATATATTTTTCGTTTTATTATTTTATAATATTTTTTTGTGATAAAACATTTAAGAACAAGGGTATATATTCACCAAATCAAAAACGAGTGTGTATGGCATATATGGCCTTAAAAACTAGCGCCTAAAAGGTGCTAAATGAAAAATAATCCAAATAAATAATAAAACTCTGAAAATACAGAATAAGTAACGTTAAAATAAAAGGATATAATATGAAAGTCGTACAAACTTGAATGTATTTAGATTTAAAAAAAAGTGGTATCTAGAAGAATTTTCGAATAAAAAACAAAAAAATCGAATTTTTTATGCCTTTTTTTATTATAAATGCGTTTTCAAATATAATAAAATCGTTCCTAGATAATTTATATATAATTTTGTCTTTATTTATAAACTATTTTGGATAACATACAACTACATGAGTTCCATCAATATTAAAATTATTCAAGATGTATTTGAAGGTTTAGCTGTAGTTAGAGTTATTATATACTATTTTTATTTTTTAAAGAACTTTTTTTGCTATTCTTTTGATCCCTCTATACCAAATTCATAGCAAACGTATTAGTAATCACCTAATAATAAGTTTTGCCGGTTTTTATTGCCCAGAAAATATTAATTATCACGAAAACGGCGAATAAGAAAAAATACACAGCATATTTCTGGCTTTATACCCCTGATTCAATATCTAATCCATGGAAATTGTAAAACAGCTGTATGCAGCCCACTTAAAATTGCAACATGCATATTTTTATATGAACTGTTAAGAATTTAAAGTAAAATACTTCGGTGCATGAAATTGAAAATTTAATGGTTCGAAAAAAAATATAGTTACAATTTAATTATTATATAATTTTTAAGTAGATTTACTTTCTGATTCATTGATTTTTTTTTGCTTCAGAATTATTACCGTAATTTATACAAATACAAATATTATTGCTGTTATAAAAAAATGCACTTCTATTCTTTAAAAAACATCTCTAATTTTTCAGATATTGATGCGCTTTAAAAAATTAATATAAAAAGGGAACAGAAAAAAATTCATATTTTTTTAATACTGTTATTTTATGCATAAATTAGCATTCAATTCATAATGTAGTTATATTTTTTTAAAGAATAAACGTACATTTTTTTATAAGAGCAATACTATTTGCATTTTATAAATATTCTTCAAATTGCAAAGATATTTAAAAACGTTTAAAAGTATAACAAAGGTTTATAATAGGCTTGACTTCATCTAAAAAAAACAATAAAGTGATTATAATCATTTTATTGGATTTGATATCTTTAATTTTGGCTTAAAAATTATAGTTTTGGAAGAATCACTTTTAATGTGAAAACAGTAAATCGTAGATAATGATATTTCTGTCAATTAATTTATATTAAAAAGCAAATATTATATAACTATAACCACAGAAACTTTTTATAAAAGAATTTTATTTATTCCGAACCATTAAATTTTATTTTTTGATATTTATATCTAAGGAAATTATATTGTCTCCTTTTTTTTATAATTTTGACTGGGCATATTTTAGTTTCGCTAGACAGACCTAAAATATGTTCACAGAAAAGCATCACCGATAAATTTTTATTTAATATAAAATCATCAAAACATCGTGTGTTGAAAATTAAATTCACATATAAAGAACCCATTTATAGATATAATTATCAAACAGTATATTAATAGCGAAAAAAAGTGAAAAATCATACTATATCACTTTCAAAATACTAAGGGATAGTAATCATATAAAAATTATTTTAAATGAATATTTTTTGTAGATTTGCTATTTTCATCTCTAAACTTATATTAATTTACAGAAATCCTTATAGATATAATATTGTGGATTATATTGTTGATTTAAAGTTAGTTAAAAAATAATAATTTTACTACCAGATTTATATCAACACTATTAAATTCGTAAATGTATTGATATTAATGAAATTAATATATTTTTATAAAGTATACTTTCCATTGGAATTGAATGAGCTAATCTGTTTTTTAATTACCGAATTTAAACTTTGAAGTTATTTTGAATTTTCATAACTAGATTATTTATTTAAGAAATAGATCTAATTTCAGGTATTTATTCAATAAATTATGTTGCTTTTGAAAAAATAACCTTTTTTTCATTGTGATATTATAAAATAGGTTAGAGTATTTGTGTTATTTTAGTGAAAACTATAAATTTGCACTGGATTTTTTTTAATAATAATAGAATAGGTACATTATCGCGTTATTTTAATGTCAGCTATTAATTTTACAATTTCTTTGAATAATAATTAAAAATGTCACGTACATTATAATTTTAGTGATAACATTTATCGGGTTATAATAATGTCAACTATTAATTTTACAATTTATTTATATAATAATTAAAAATGTCACATACATTATAATTTTAGTGATAACATTTATCGCGTTATTCTATTGGAAATTATGTATTTTATAATTTTTTATTATAATAATGAATAAACTTGTATATTATGATTTTAGTGATACCAAAAATTTTATAAATGATGTTTTTTTACTTTTAAAATATCAATGACAGTATTTGGATGACTTTTTGCGTGGTATTCGATAGTATGTTTTATTTTAGCTTTTTAAAAATCGTAATCTCTTCTAAATCTAGTCAATAATTTACAGACACTTTCATTTAAATAAAAAAGCATCATCTCAAAATCTAAATAAAGGTATTTTGAATTTCGAGCCTTAGCTATTTTATTATATATTATGGTGATGTATTTGATATAAAGAAAGATGTTCCTATTATCTATATACATATTTAATTGATTTTTGTTTAAAAGTTAAATTTGATCTTTCACTTTTAGATTTAAATGATCAAAATTTTAGATTGAACCAGAAATTTTAGTTGATAATTATTACTGTCGTGCGCACCATACAATTTTCTTCTATTTATCTCATCTTTCTAGACTCATTAATTTAAGAGTACTCCTCAACTAAAATATACTTATTCCTGTCTCATAAACTTCAGAACCTTCTTCAATTCCTCTTATCCAACGCAGAATTATTAATTCAAGTGGTATTTATCTATCCTATAGTTTTTATTTACGTTAGTTTGTGTTGATTAAAATGTATATAAATTATTTTGAATTAATTTGAATGAATCGAATTTAAGTTAATTGCCATTGCAGATAAAAAATTCTTTAAATTTGAATCACCAGCACATTATATTAATTAAACCCATTAATTGCACCTGCAGATGAAAACAAGCTACACTATAAAATTTTGTAACAATCCAATTACACTTTACCAAATCAGATCAAATGAAAATATAGTATCAGCAAAATTTAAGAGCTCTGGATTTTTCACAATACAGATAGAAAATCCAACGCTTAATTATTCATTGATAAAAGAACGTGAAATGAATTACCAAAGACTTCAGCAAGCCCCAAAAATGTCGACAAAGAATCTTTATCTTGCCAAAATTGATCATCGAAACAGAACAATATTCTTGTTTTTGGCTGATAGCTTGTATAAATTCGAGAATTGTTTTTTGAATACGAATAAAACAGCGCTTTCTGTCAAAAAACTAGATTTGAAAATGATGAGTAGAGAAGAATTGGAACATAGACGTAAAAATATAAATTATTTGATGAAAAAATTGGAATTGGAAGATGCTGTTGAAATGCCTTTTGTTAGAGATCATGATGTTTTTTCTGAGCTAAACGTTGAAGAGGTTAATGATGATGAAATGATGAAAAAAAAATTTAACATTGAAATGAAAAATCAAAGCACTGATGATAAATCTTGTTCTTCAATAGAAGAGGAAGAAGATAAAATTATAGAATTTATGATAAGACAAAGTATTTATAATGCGAGAATAGTCAATATGTCAGAATTGAATAAAATATACAAAAAGCCTGAAATTGTTGAAAAAATTCTGCCAATAATGTGTTTAAAAATAAATGGCAGATTTATTCTCAAAAATAAATTTTATAGTAGTGAAATTAGACCTCTAAGAAAATACATTTTAACTCAATTTGCACAAAATGATTTTTTTTTATTTGAACAAAATGATGATTCTATTGAGACAAAAAACCTAGAATTTATTTTAAATGAAATTGCTTATTGTAAAGATCCGAGAATCTATGTTCTTAAAGGATATTATGAAGATACACATTTGGATGTTAAAAATGTGGTAGACATAAAATCAATAATAAAAAGTCAAGTCATTATCAGTAAAGATAAATTAAAAAGGGTTCTTGGGCTAGAAGATGATGATATCGATAATATTTTGAAAATGGGAAGTACCAAGGATGAAATTATTGTGTGTCTTTTCAATAAAACATATGTTGTTGATTTTAGAACAGCTGAAGAAGACTCTAATCATACTCGAAGTGCCATTATAAATTTTTTGGAAACAAAAAATAACTTTAAAAGAAATGAGATTCTTCAGTTCATTCAAGAAAAAACGGGAAAGGAGTTGAATCTTATTCTATTTAATCAGGTAATCAAAGAATTTTGCTCACCAAAAGGTAATTTATGGATCATCAAAAATGGAAATTAAAAAAATATATGTATTTTCGGCTGAAAAAAATCCTAAACATATAAAAAGGCCATTTCATCACTATTAAACTAGAAAAACAAAATATTTTTTTGTGTTTTCGGTTTCATTAAAAAAATAATAGAATATATCCTCATTTTTATCGTTGTTTTGCTTGAAAATAAAAAAATCGATCATTGTGCGCCTTTCATAGTAATAATGTTAATTTAAACAACAATTATATTTTATTTTTAAAACAATTGTAGACTCTATACTGTTATCAAATAATAATATTTATCATTTATAAATAATAACAACAATATAGAGTTACTATGGATAATTTTGAGTTTTCAACTTATCATTTTATAATTTACTAAGATAGAAAACTAAAAAAGCGGAGTAATTGCTCTTTATATACATACACTATTAATAAATTTGAGTTTCATTTAATTTTAGCCAATTATATTCCCTAAGTTATTGACATGCAGATTTATTTGAATGTTACCGTATAATGCGAAGTACTGAATTATTTATGAATTTTATTGTGCCTAGAGAAAGTTTAAATTGTTATTTATATTTTATAGCATAAATGAAATCATGTAATTTAATTCAAAGAGATAATATTTAAATTTGTATATATTTTTTTGTGCAAGGGTATGTTTTTTTTTATTTTATTTTATTGCACAAGCAAAGGTTTTTATCGTTATTTATATTTTTTCTAAAAAATCATGTAATCTAATTCAAACATGAAATATTTAAATTTATTTGAATTATATTGCACAAAAGAAAGTTTTTATTGTTATTTATATTTTATTTACTTGCTGGAATTAAAAATTAAGTATGGATTTTATCATAGAATTCAAAATGCTTAATTTATTTATTCCATCTAGTTTCATGCACGTGAGTCGGATTTCTGTTGCTAGTATGGCGAATGAGAATCATTTTAAAACATTAAAACTCATAGAATAATGCATCCATATTTCCATTTTTTTGTTCTGATATTCGAAAATGCTGCCTACTTTATTAATTTCTAACAAGAATTGTATTATGCCTCATAAAACCGATGATAAGATCTGAAATCATCTATATTAGTATATTAAAAATAGGAATTTCAGTCTAAGCAAAATTATTCGCACAAGCATAAGATTGAACAAAAAAAATATTTTGTTTAATATGTTTTTATTGGTGAGGTTGTTATAGGAAGATTGTAAATATGTGAAGTTGAAGGAATTGTTGGCCAAATATGGAATATAGAGCAATAAAGGGTTTTTTAAAAAAAAAATAGTGAAAAATTGAATAGACCATAAACAATCAAGTATATATACAAGATTGTTTTTAAAGTTCATCAACAAATCTGCATTTTACACGATATAATGCTGCTTTTTACCGTGCTAATCAAGTTGATTGTCTTATCTTATTCAATAAAATTATAATAATTGGTTATTTATCCCATGTCTATATAAGAATCGAAAATTAAACTGAATCTTTTAAGAAGGTAACCCCCATCGTTATTAGTAAATTATAATTTATATTACGAAAATACATCCTCAAATATTTAAAAAAATTTATAAATATTAATTTTTGTTTAGATTCTTGAATTAAATATTAAATAGTGAAAATTTTTAATAAAACCGCCTTATTTTATTTGTAAACCATAAAAATTCGTTTTTAATCCCACTAAGTTACTTTTTTGCCTTTTCCGCTTCTTTATCCTTTTTGGCCTTGATATTTTCCCTATTTTGTTTTTCTTCGGCTTTTATCTTTTCATTTTCTGACTCCTTATCTTTCTCATTCTCCATTTCAATCTCCTTCTTTTTATCTTCTGAAACCATATCGCGATCCTTCTTCTTTTCTATATCATTAAAACTACTACTATAACTAAATATAGCATTCACGGGGTAATGATCGCCAGCCAAAAATTCTCTCAATATCCTTGAATAATTTAAAGTAAAAACCTTTTTATCATCGTGTATCAATACAAAATCTCTTTGAACTCCATCATCTTGATTTCCTGCATGTATCGTGGTTCGTGGAATATCCCTATTATTCTTATCCATCGTAGTCGTGTTTAAGAAAGACTTATCCATCATGTCTTTGATATTTGGCGGAGTGGTTCCAATCGATCCAGCAATAATTACCGGTGCTTCTGCCACTTCTTTGAAACTGGCAATATCACTCACAATGTTACTAAATTCAGCGCTTACAACATCGTTAAAACTACTAAATAAATCAACGTTTATGACTGTAAAAGCCACATTTAACTCTGGAAGTCTCACATCCCGAAATTCTAAGAAAGAGCCGTATACCGTCTTTCTTTTCCCTTCTGTTTCAAAAAACCCCGAGTTTTTTACAAATAAAACCTTTGAATCATAAATTATTGGAAGATATGTTCGCTGACCAGTCAACATATCATTATCATATTTTTCGATATTAGTCATCACATAATGCTTTTGTGCCGATAACTTCCCACTAATCCTTGTTAACAAAGAATCATCTACTCCTTGTAAACATAGTATTGTTGCATGAGTCTCATCTAGTATAGTTCTCACATTTTCTGCTGATTGTATTGTCTCTGTATCATAAACAACATCTCGAAATAGATTTAATGTAAAAATATTGATGTCCCCAAAGGTTTTGAATCCATCGGCATCTTCCTCCAAATAGTGGAATTCTAGATGTCCTGACTGCGACCGTATAATATTTAGTCGGTCATTGCTCTCAACATCTTTGTCATAGATTAGTGGATCCCACCTCGACTCAAAATAGTTGTTAAATAGTTTCTTCTTGGTATTTACCCATGATATATGTCGAAAGATGATCACTATGGAAAAAATTCGATATAGCTTCTTTTGAATATCAATAAATGTCTGTGACATGCTTTAATCTATATATTCAATCTGTAAATTATATATAATTACGAAACTGTGTTTTGGATTTCAATTCTCAGATATGATATGTTGTTTTAGGTTTTCTGTTTTAAAAAAATTAAAGTGTATATATTTATGTATCATCTGCAGTAAATATACTTTAAAATTTAAAGTATTTTTGGTGAAAAAATTCAATTTTATTAAGAAAAGTGAAAAAAAAATTCGTTTCTATAAAAATTCTATAGATCCTGCTGAAAAATATAGATTCTCTGAATCATAAAATAGAAAAATGTCAATTTATATATTATATTTTGATTGTACAACCCAAATCGATGAAGCATAAAATGTGCCGTATTTTTTCTTCTAAATTTTATCTATATGTATAAATATATACTTCAGTTCTTTTGCATACCAATCAATGCAGGTAAATACACACCAAAAATAGCATTACAGTAAACACTTAAGCTTAAACATCTGAAAAGAAGAAGTTGCATCGAAGAAGATTATAATATGATGAGGGATAAAGAGTGATCAGCTAAATATGTTCAAAGAGCGTTCTGAAGTTACGCTTCGACGATATAAAATAGCTAAGTATAAAATTAACCCATAATAAATATAATGTATCAGTTCTAGCATAAAATCAATTTTCTAACCACAAAATACTATAAATCGTAGATTAAGGAGCCATGAATGCCAACAGAAGCAGTAGCATAAAAAATAGGAAAGAGTAAAACAATGAATTAATAGATCTTGAAAAAAGATTATCGATCCAGGAATGGCACAAAATTATTTAGATTTAAAGAATAATTAAGCAAATATTTTATATAGAGAAATATAAAGTTTTGAACGAACAAATTTAAATTTACCTATAAACAAATTAAATTGCCTAAAATATTTGAATCTCCATACAATTTATAGAATACTAAACAAAATTTAGACTGTCGATGCTTTAAACAAAATATTTATGGGTATAATACGATTTTTACGCTAATAATCAAACAATATTTTACATGAATATCCTACCCGATCGATTCGAACTTAAGTAATGATGGGGTCTAATTTTTTTCTCTAATGAAAAAACAGCTAAAAATATTTAATGAAAACCAGTTTTTAATATAGTAGGTATAAACATCTTTCTAATTATATAAATCAATATTATTATTTATGAATGAAATTTATTTAGTTTAAATAAAAACCAAAAAAATTTCGTGTATTATTTTATTGTAGCGCTCAGGAATATCTAATATAAAATTTCAATAAAATCATTAGTATTGGATCGTTTTAATATCCTTGATTGTATAATAATATTAAGGTGAAGATAATTTTAGTACTTACAGGCATAAATATTACCTTTTTATTTATGTATAAATTTTGATATTGTTTTTATAGATTTTATCTTCAAGCATAACATAATATATTTCCTTACGACACATCATATCTATACTCTTAGCTATATTCTCATATCTTACATCTTCTTTGATACCCCTCCTCTTTTCAATACCCATTGGTTCAATGGTTTTTCTTAATACTATAGTTTAGATAAATGCCTCAATTTGGTTTGTGACTTTGGGTTCTTTCTGGCACGTTTTATGATATTATGTTGCCACCCAGTTTTATGTTACGAGATATGGTATGGGTTTTATTCTACACTTATAGATTGATAAAAATTTAGATACAGGTACATGGGTTGGGTGCATATATTTTTTAAATTAATTTATGCTCATAAAGCTCAATAATTGTCTTTGGGTTTTAGGTGGAAATTGACAGCTTAACAAGATATTTATTCAAGTTATGGAATCGTGCTTGTTTAAAAGCTTAGTTTTATTTTCTTGACTGGTAAAAAACACCCAGTATTTTTAAAAACCAATTTTGTGGTATTTAATAATTAGTGTGCTTATTTTGGTTTTTCAATATTGACTTAAGGATATCATCTTTTCTCATAAGGGAATAATATATTACTCCATTACTTTCTTATTTAATCCATTCACAGTGTATATCTAACTTTATTAAAATGAGAAATTTAACACAATCTTAAATTAGATAACATCAATTATCAATACTTAGCAGTTTCAGATAGATCAGATGTCTAAATTTAAATTATAATCCCCGTATATTAATTTTTATGTAAACATCCACATTGGTGTTGCGAAGTTATCGAATTCCAAGTGAATATTTACTTATTAGAATTATAAAAATAAAATTAAACGGAGTCAGTCCATATTATGAATTAATTCGACATTAGGTTTTTTTTATTACCTCATTGTAAGCTTTATTTTATGTTAACTATATTGGATGTAATAAATTCAATTCATAGCATTTTATATATTAGACGCACTTGTATTCAATATATGATTTTATTGTGATCTTTTCATTGTATAAAATTAATGCTTTAATATGTGAAGACAAATTATCAGTGGAAATTTAAAATGTGAATTGAAAAATATAAACTTTAGTACAACTTACATTGCGCTTTTAGATAGAGAAACTTTAAAACATAAAACAGACTCTTTTTACTATATTATTTCTTGTGAATATAATTTATTGGGGTTTTTTTTAAATAATACCAACTTGTATTTTGCATAATTCAATTATATTTTCTTTAAGTTAGAATATTCTCTCTTTAAAAAACAAATTTTTGTAATAATCATTTTTTTCAAATCTAATTTTTAGTCGCCGACTATTTTACGTTTGATTTTATTTTATGGGGTATTTGAAGCTAAAATTATGCATATGTTTGTGTTTGCACTTCTCATTTAATATAATCTAGGCAAAACCGAACGTAAAAATATTAAAATATATGGATCTTGAACTTTTATGGAATTGTTAGTTATCTTCATTATCTTGTGTCCATCATGAAATTGATTTACATAATTTCCTAGTAAAAGATTTATAAAAACTGCATTTATAGCTTAAATATAATAGTATTTTTTATTTAAAGACTATATTTATAGTCGTAATTTTAGTTTTTGCTCTCAGGCACAGCTTGCTTGATTCTCTGTACACACAGCGTATTTATACTTTCGGCTATCTTCTCCTCTCCATAGTCTTCTTCAATACCCCACCTTCTTTCGAGACCTATTAATTCAAGGGTTTTTCTCAATCCCAAGGTTTGAATACATGCCTCAACCTGGTTCGTGACATCTAGTTCCTTCAGGTACCTTTAGCTTAAATATAATTCTTAATTTATTTTATTGCTGAGTATTCATCCTGAAATTTATTTGCATCATTTTGTAGCAAAAAATTTACAAAAACCATATTAATAGATTTAATAGAATTCTAATATAACTTCATTTGAGTATCCATCATAAAATCGAATTCATAATTTCCTAGTAAAGAATTCATAGAAACTATATTTATAGCTTAAATATAATTCTTAATTTATTTTATTGCTGAGTATTCATCCTGAAATTTATTTGCATCATATTGTAGCAAAAAATTTACAAAAACCATATTTATAGATTTAATGGAATTCTAATATAACTTCATTTGAGTATCCATCATAAAATCGAATTCATAATTTCCTAGTAAAGAATTCATAGAAACTATATTTATAGCTTAAATATAATTCTTAATTTATTTTATTGCTGAGTATTCATCCTGAAATTTATTTGCATCATATTGTAGCAAAAAATTTGCAAAAACCATATTTATAGATTTAATGGAATTCTAATATAACTTCATTTGAGTATCCATCATGAAATCGATTTACATAATCTCCTAGTTAAGAATTCATAGAAACTATATTTATAGCTTAAATTGAATTCTTAATTTATATTTATAGCTATGTATTCATCCCGAAATTGATTTACATAATTTCGTAGCAAATGTTTCATAAAAACTATATTTATAGATTTTACGGAATTCATAATATGCCTTCATTATTGCAGATCCATCATGAAATTGATTTACATGATTTCCTAGTGAAGAATATATAGAAATAATGATAGATAATATTTTGTAATTAAAGAATAGATTTATTTGCGTCATACTTTCTATATAGATTAATATCATCATATATTTTTAATTACATTATTGATGCGCCCCTTATGATCAAAATAAGTAATCTTGTCGTGCATCTGAACCAAAAAAAAGACGGCTATTTCATTGAGGATGAAACAATTCATCTTAAAACAAAATTGAAAGAAAGCCACGATAAAATATTTTATGAAGATCCTAGTTTTTGTGTAATCATAGTTCGAAGAAATATAGTTTATTTATATTATCTTTCTAAACTTTATAAAGAGGAAGTGAATATATATTTTCTACACTATGAAAAGAATAATTACTGCCTAGAAACATCCAAAAAGGAATTCGCTTACAGAACAATGATAAAAAATGAAATTAAAAATACAAATCTTCGTGATCTAAGATTTTTTGATACCAAAAAGAAATTGTTTATGAAACCATGCCGTGATTCTAAATTATTTATTGTGAAAACAAATTACAAGATTTATATAATGCCTTTGCTAGTTTTTTTCATCAATACTAAAATGATAAAGAATGCAGCATCAAAAATAATCCGCTTTCTAACTGACGAACCTTTAAAAATAAAGCAAAATACGACAATAACAAAGTATATAGGAAAAGCGGTTCTAGAATCAATTATACTTTATGAAAAATGCTTTAAAAACCTGCCCGAACAAATGAAAGCTACTTTTTTGTGCCTTCATGTGAAATATATCCTATGCCCGATTGGTATATATACATATAAACAAAATGTAAATATTATTAGTCAACTATTCGATATATTTATGTCAAGGAATTACAATAATCTTAAGCAAAGAATGGAAAAAATTGAGTTTAAATATGATAGAGCTATTGTTTCTGCTTTGATTATGCCTATAATGCTTCTGTTACTGTATAATATATTTGGCTATTATGTGCTTTTCTTGATGATCTTAGTTATTAGAGAATTAATAAATTTTTTTGCGGATTTTTGTAATGCTATCTTTTTAGATGCTTTTAAAGTCAATAAAAACCACATGCTTGTTAAACATATAGCTTTTGATAATGATTTTGAGGTATTTTCAGAGACGATAAGATTTTTTGATAGGGCTAGCATTGGTTTTACATATGCTTGGGGGAAATCTAAATTATCTCAGCCAAATATCATTCTAAAAATCGCAACTGGGGCAATGTGACTTTTCATATTATACAGATAATTAAAAAATTTTCTGTATTTTTTCTTAAAAACGCCTCTTTATATATAATTTTTAAGGTTATATCAAACTAAAACCTTGTTTGGAAATTTAGATTAAAAAATAGGTCAAGTATAGATAATTAAAAGAAAAATGAAATTCCCATCACTGAATCTCAAATAGGATATATATATTTAGTAAAGGAAAGCGGTTATATCAATTAAAGAAAAAAATTTATCATAAAAAAGCATAGTGCTTTATATTGAAGAAAATAGATTCAAGAAGTATAATAAATTTTAAACTCACATACATTATCATGTATCCAAGTATCGAAAGACAGTTTTGTTCGATAAAAAACTAATCGAAAACTTAATTTGCGTTAAAGTCATTTTCTTTGAGAGGATGTATTTGTTTTTTATCTATTTGAATTTTAAATTATTTTATAAACGACCGTAAAGAATACTTTATATACATTTTAAGACCCCATTCATAAAATGAGCCAGGTGTAATGTATTTTTGCAATATATGTATTCATTTTACAAGTAATTTTCAGTCTATAA
This sequence comes from Rhyacophila brunnea, assembly GCF_057557595.1. Taxonomy (NCBI): domain Eukaryota; kingdom Metazoa; phylum Arthropoda; class Insecta; order Trichoptera; family Rhyacophilidae; genus Rhyacophila; species Rhyacophila brunnea. The sequence continues at coordinate 509,890 of NW_028232798.1, read as the reverse complement.
ATTTATACGTGAATAAACAGATACCGTCGAGATTTATTAATTTTTAAAACTGCCTAATTTCTAAAATAGAATAAATAAAATTAAAAAGTTGGTCAGATTAAATTATATAACTATACGAAGTTATCTTTTCTAAAGGTATTGACAATAATTTCAACATCAATTATTTTATGGGATCGAAAGATCAGAAATAAATTCAATTTCCGATTTTTTATGGTTTTATGCGGATCTAATTTTTTTTTGCAAATTATCGAATTTTGAAGAATAAATTTTTCAAAATCAACAAATTACTTCGTTATTCATGTACCAGTTATTTAAGGGTAAAAGACATCAGAATTCTTAAAATTTTTTTTAATAATAACCATTGATTTTGAATAAATCTGATACATAATTATCTATGAAGATGAAATTATACAACCAAACACATATTTATAAAACACACTGATTCTAATCCCAAAATAAAATGTTATGAGTTTGCAAAAAAACAGTTACAATTATAGCAATATTTATGGAAGAAAAATAATTTATTTCAGACTGAATAGTTTTTATAAATCTTTAAAAAAAATACAAGCATGAGGAATCTTAAGGAGAATCTAATAAAAACAAAATAGTTGTCACATGAATAAGTTCACATTTTTAGTCTGAAAATCACTGTCAACTAGGTGTTTATATCTCTCTAGGACTTTTTTTTTGTAAACATATCCGAATTTCATAATAAATTTTTTTTGCAACTTTTACGATGAATCAAATTATAAAATCACAAAAGTCGTCATATTAAATAATCATATATGATGTATTCTCTTCAATAATTTAAATAGATTTGATTCCTCATTTAAATTAATATATTTCATTTATAGTTTTCAAAAACTTTAAAATATTTAACATGAATAATTTTTTAGAGCCCAAAGAATAATCAGAATTAAAATTATGAATAAAAATATTAAATATAATTTATATAAAATTAACTTTTATGTATTGATTATTTATATTAGAACCCAAGTTATTTTAAATTGTAGATTTATTATTGAAATTTTCTTTACTAAAAAATCCCCTACTATGTATTATTTGGACAGATTAAGAAATTAACACATATATGCATTATTTAAATTTTTGGAGCCATGCTGAAAATGTTGCATCAATTATTATGCTTTTTGATTTGGAAGAACATAAGTTACTAAAAGACTTTTTTTATGTTTTAAAATCGATTAAAAGTCATTAAAAGGAGAGTAATTGGTTAAAGAATCTGAGAATAGAGGAGTAAATAATTTTGAGTGATATATTTAGATAAAAACTATTTTTATAAAAACTATTTTGATAAATAACCTATTACTTCCTAAATATAATAAGCGATTTTTTAATTTTTTATATTAGTTCATTGGATGATAAATTAATTTTTATATAAAAATTATTTTTGTGTTTTAATCATGTTTCGATTAATAATGGTCAATACGAAATTTACATTGTACTCGAATATTTTTACATTGATTTTATATGGTATTAAAATGTATTATTTTTGTATGGGATGGTTTACACCCTCAAAAACATGTGAATAATGAGGCTCTTTATGTTTTCATGCCTTATTATTCTTTATTTCTTGTCAAAATCTTAATTATTATAGACAGTGAAGCTATGAACTAAATAACTAAAACATATGCTGTAAATAAGCATCCAATTACCGATTTGTAAGTTTCAATATGCGAATATACTAAAAATTTTAGGCAAAGGATTTAAAGTTATAGTTATTTCAGGTCAAAATTTTCCATGAATATACTTTTCTTAATATAAATACAGCTAATTTTTAGTCTAAAATACACATTTTAGTTTTTTGAAGATCTAAAATATTCGCAATTAAGTAGCAATAAATGGATTTTTTTTAATAAAAAATCATCTTTAAAACCATTTTTTTGGAAAAAAATATATTTATTCACAACTTTAAATCTTATAAATAGCATAAAATAAAAACCAATATAAATATGTGCCTGAAAATTTTTATATCTATTGATTGGGAACCTTTCCGAAGAAAATTAAAGATAAGAATGTGTGCAAGGATTATTTCTTTTTGCGAAATACTATTTATTAGCATTTAATGAAATATTGGCTAGGTTTATTTAAACAATTAAAGAGTATAAAGATTAATAAAAAAAGGTTACACAGCCTAAAAATTTTCGAATAATTTTTTAAATAATTATAGACTAGAATGGAGGAAATTTCTTTTCGCTCTTATTTTATCTTTAATTAGCAAAATAAATAAGTGCTATAAATCGTTGTTTTTTTATGAAAACGATTAATTTGCTATAAATAGTATACGTTTTAGATAAAAAAATGATTAAATACATGACTTTTTAGAAAATCAAGTAGAATATTTAATATTTAGTTCTTATGAAAAAAATATTTACAATTTCGTGATATAATATGACAAAAACAAAATATGAGCTTTCGTATTAGTTTATACAAATTTTTTATCTTAGTTTGTTTCCAATTTTAATTATTATATATTTTATTCAAAAAGACAGAAACTGCTATAATATTTAATATTTGTCCGCAAATAAGTTTAAATTATTTCTAAATTGGGATTTAAGAAGTAGTTTTTCTCTGAAAGAACTGGTCTGGTATTGAAATTTTTCGAATCTTTAATTTGTGAATGTATTTTTTTGGCATGAATACCGAATTTTTCTGTAAAATGCGTTTTTAAGAGATATTTCGAGAGAAACTGCGTTTATTTTATTTAGATTAATTAAAAGATTCATATGAATTTACAGCTTAAAAATTTTAATTCAAAGTTTTTATATAATTTTTTATATTGAAAGATCGAGAAACCTTAAAAATTCGCTTTTTTTATTGTAGTTTCCTCAAGAATTCACAACAAAAGTGATATTATTGTAAAAAAGGAATAGATCTTGATATTGTTGGATAAAAATGTATTAATATGAAGAAGTGCAGGTTGATTAATATATGATCGCTTTTTTTCTTTTCCAAATTTTTGTACTAGCGTAAAAAGAAAAAATAAGCCATTATAATATGCGAAAAAAAAATTTTTGCAGTCAAAGATAAAAAATATACTTTTTAAGGTGATTTTAGTGAAATTTCAATAAGCTTAACACCAATATCTAAGGTATAAATAATTAACGCAGAAATATTCTTTTATCACCAAATAAATCATAAATCATAAATGATAACAAATTATGTAACAGATTTTTTATTATAAATACTAATATTACTTCAAGAATCTTTATAGTTAATAAAATTACCAGGATATATTGTTTTCCATAAAATAATTAGCATGAATCATATTTAAAATAAACGGTGTCTGCGTTATAAATAGTATATCATTAAAATATCCGTTTATTTGGATTAAAGTTTATATATAGAGTAATAAAAACATGCAAGGAATCATTTTTTTGTGGCTTGAGAATAAAAAAAAAGATAATTAAATATCTCCTTCATGATAAAAAAAAAGCATATATAAGAATTACTAATATGTTAAAATATAGACTGTATATCATGGTTTGCATATGTTTTAATATATTAATATTATACTTATATATTATTTGTGCTATGACGAGCCTTTATGCAAAAATCACATAATAATCGTAAGAAAGTAGTAAGTGTGCATAAAAAATTATAATTCTTAGTAGATATAGGGCTTGGAACAAATTTAAATGTTTTTTTTAATATCATAAAAAGCATAAAAATATGATAAGTTTCTCAAATTTATAGTAAAATCTAAGAACCCACTATTTTATTTTACCAGTTCGTTTTTTTGCTCAATTTATTGTATAAATGAGGTATAAAAGTTAATCACAGCAACATAAATATGGAGTTCCATCGACCTTTTATCCAATAAATCCAGAATGTGTCTTTCGATATTATAAATATAGCTAATAAGGCATCTTATTTAATCTAATATTAGCATTAAGTTGCTTTAATTCGCTCTTTGAATTTTTTCACGCCCTTATCAGCAGAATAAAGTTAAGTTGCAAATATTATAAATTGCTATAAAGCAGTAAAAATCTGTAAATTTTACAAAAAAAGAATTTTGGATGTACATTTGAATGAATCGGTTATTTTAGGAATTCATTAAAAAAAACCTTTTCCGCATATACTATCAAATTTAATTGTTTTTTTTTATTTTATTTTTATTGCATGAGGATAATTGCACAAAATATTTTGAATAATCAAAGAATTTTAATGGTAAAAAAATTAAAATTTGGGTTTTATTATAGTTGTATTGCAAAAATAAATAATTTTATTGAATTTACAGTATGTATGTTAACGGATAAAATTTTTAAATTAATTAAAAGCTATTTTTAAATAATCTTGACTCTATTATTGTTTAATAATCATAAGGCTAAATAAATTCGAAATATGTATTTGTATTAGAAATCTTTTCTAAAAAACAAAAATTACGGGTTTGATAAGTTAGATTTATAAAATATACCCATTAATAATAGTCGATTTGTTTTTTTGTTCCAAATTATTACTTTTTTATGCTCCAAATTGATGTGTATTCCTAATGCAAAACTTGATCAACCATATATAAAAATAATAAAATTATTTATAAATCGAAAAAGACAAAATACCTTGAGTGTGCACCTATATTTATATTAAAAAATACCAAGTGCTTTTGTATTCATATTTATTTGTGTGTATTAATTATATATTATATAAAATAAACTGAATATTCGAATAAAATTTGTTGCTGAAAATAAAAAGAATATTTGTGAAAAAAATATTTAAATTTTATACTAAAAATATTTATCTGAAAAATAATAATACAAAATATAATGTATATGGGGGTCTTGAATTTTTGAACAATTTCTTTATAGAACTAAGATATTTTTTAGCAGAAATAAATTTCGATGTCTAAGATGCTTGTTCACTTTATGAAGAAAGATAAGAAAAAGTAAAACTGAACATGCATCACATATGAAAGTTTTAAATATATAAAAACTTAACAGTAATTTTTTCCTGGTGATTTTAATTTAATGTTACTAGAAATGTGTGATTTTAATAAATTTTTATAACCTCGATTATACTTTGATAAATGAGCATCTAAAGAAAAATAATTTAGTAATTATATCTGTATTATTTTATTTACTTGAAGAAATCCACCAAATAATACCAAGACAATGAGATGGAAATTTTTTTTCTAGCACACACACCATTTTCAATTGAAAAAATCTAAAATATAGTTATAAATTCCAACAAAAAAAGACCTTCTTTCTATTGTTGAACCCCTATATCTTATCTTCAATCACTTCAATATTTAGTGTATTTAATGATAATTAGTTTAAGATAAAGAACGCTATGCTAAATAACCCTTTCTTCAGCTCGAATATATAACAAAAACTACATTTGTATATATTCATAAAATGAAAAAAATATATCTGCTAATAATTAAATCTTGGTGTTTAATAGTGTGTGCCTATTTTCAAAGCTCATACACTTTTATTTATTAGATCAGAAGTATCATTTCCTATCTTTTTCTCTAATATCTGGACTCAAAAAAATACAAAAAAAGCTAGAGGCAATAAAATGAAGTAAAAGTATAGAATCTGATATGTGTCGAAAAAAAATTGCATTAAAACTTGTTTTTTTTTTATACAAAGACTTTAGATAGAAACTAACTAATCTTTGAATGACAAGATAAAGTTCATCGCCTTGTGATGCCATCTTTGCAAAATTTTATATATTAATAAAAGTTTTAAAGCACATAATTTTCGATATGATTTTAGAATTAAGATTTGGAGAATAGCAAAAATATCGATTAATCTCGATGTTTTGTGACCATATATTTATATAATGATTATAATGTTTATAAAAACTTTATATCATTTATTGCTTATCAAAATAATAAAATAGTATATTATTTCTAAATATTTTGATTCTGTTTATGATTAAATTCACAAACCAAGTTAAAAAAAAACTTGATTTAATCGTAAGCGTAAAATACCAATTTTTCAATTTTACATAATTTATTCAGAGAAAGACAGACAATTAATTAAAATTAAAAAGATGGAATCATGAGAATATGTGTTGGCAACAAAAAGGAGTAGAAATGTATTTTTTTCTGAAATTTGCGTGTAATTTTTCTTATGTTTTAATTTTTATCTTTTAGATGAAATTAATATATTTATTGAATATAAGCATAATATCTATCATTCATAACCAGATATTAGTCTTTTCTAGCTTGGTTTTCATTATGTCTATGCTAAATTTTCACTTTACCACGAAAAATTAGGCTTTTATTATAAGGTAAAATATTACACATGGAGACATCGATCGAGTTATTCATTATAATGTCGTTTAAAACATTAAACTTGCAATAAAATATGATGAAAACTAAAAAAAAGGTTTTAAAATATCCGGATCTATCGAAATGAATTTATTAAACTGAACGTTTCATTCTGTAAGATATTTCGTTAAAAAACATTTAGAATTAAATTTATTGAACTGGAAAATACACTTTTTTTATAGAAAAGAATTAATTTTATTTTTGTCCCATTTATACATAAAATTCGAAATTAATACCAATTATACTTAAAAAACAATTTTAAACTGAATGCGAAGTATATTTTCAAAAAATTATAAACGAAATGTGATAATTATAAACTGAATATGAATCATACACAAAATACGAATTATTAATGGAAAATATGAATTATAGTCAAAACATGAATTATTTCAAATAACAAATTATAGACATAGCTGTTCAGTATCTTATTTTTATAAAAAAACAAAATTTATATTGAGTATTAGAGGAGTATCAATCATAAAGCATTTATGTTTTTATGGAATTTTGTAAATTTTTTTGTGACAGATATTAAATGACATTTTAAGCAATTTCAATTGCAATATAATTTAAAATTCAAATATAAAGTTTTAGAATAGAAATAAGCTCATGCAGTGCAGTTTTTATTCAATAAAAGAATAGAAACCTCCTCTTAGTCTCAACACAAGATGAAGAGTACTTTCCTTCTGAATATTATAGTCATTCAATGTTCGACCATCTTCAAGTTGCTTACCCGCGAAAATAAGACGTTGCTGATCAGGTGGGATTCCTTCTTTATCTTGTATCTTAGCTTTAACTGTCTCGATAGTATCATTATTTTCAACTTCGAGTGTAATGGTCTTCCCCGTAAGTGTCTTTACAAATATCTGCATGCCACCTCTCAGCCTTAAAACAAGATGAAGAGTACTCTCCTTTTGAATATTATAGTCATTTAAAGTTCGACCGTCTTCAAGTTGCTTTCCGGCAAAGATAAGTCGTTGTTGATCAGGAGGAATACCCTCTTTATCTTGAATCTTAGCCTTTACCGTCTCAATTGTGTCACCAGATTCAACTTCTAGAGTGATTGTCTTTCCCGTGAGTGTTTTTACAAATATTTGCATTTTGATGGGCTTAAAATGTCTCCTTTTATTATTTCTGTGACTTTATATGTGATTCTCTTACAAACCAATTATTTGTAATGATTGGTAATTTAAAAATGATTGATTTGTTTCGATACTGAAATCATGGATCTCAAATTTTAATCTAGATTGCAGCATTCCTTGGAATTCATTGTATTTTAATTGTAATCAACTTGGACATTATTTCCATATTGGATTTTTGATTGTAAATATTGATAAATAGAAATGTAATTATATCCACAAATATAACAATAGTTTAATATAGAAATTTTTATATTGCAAAATAATATTGTTTTTTTAATAGATCAGCAAAACGTAAAATAAATAACATTCTGAAGTGAGATCTTATATTCAACTTTTGCAAACCAATAGAAAGGTTCATTAAAAAAAATTGTTTTATTTCTGAAACAAAACGTAAAATGAATAACATTCTGAAGTGAGATCTTATATTCAACTTTTGCAAACTAATAGAAAGGTTCATTAAAAAAATTGTTTTATTTCTGAAACAAAACGTAAAATGAATAGAACTTTGAATATAAAAACATATTCAACTTTTGGAAATATTAGGTAACGTTCATTATAAAATATATAGATGTATCGGTGAAACAATATCTAAAATATATAAGGTTTTAAAAATAAAATAAAATTATGTTTTAAAATATAATAAAGATGGCTTTATATTGAGAAATGAACTTGATTCAAATTTATTTATGCTTTCTTTACTCTTTTTCTGCCAGGCGGAAATTTATATGACACTTTATAGTAGATTTCTCTAATTATTCTCTCAATCACATTATATTCACATCTTTTCTCAAATATCTTCTCTTTAAAGACTTATTAATTCAAAATTCTTCCTCAAACCTATTTTTTGTGTGTGTGCCCCCACTTCTGTTGGCATTTCTAACTCTTAAACAGATTAAATGATAAAACTAAGTTTTTATTTATTGTATCTTTATACTCCTTTTTAGCCAAACAAAACTTTAGATGGCTTTATGGAGTAGCCCATGTAAATACTTATTTTAATCACATCAAAGTGCTATACGTCATAACTTGTGATATTTAGTTACAAAATATCATAATTTTATATAAGGAGTTGGAAATACCGACTGAACCAGAATAATACACACAAAGAATAGACTTTAGAAGGACCATGAACTAATAAATCTTGAATGAAGAAGATTGTGAATATAATGAGGTAGGAAGAGCATCAGTCAAATATGTTTAAAGAGCCCTCTAAAGTTTTGTTTGAACAACTATAAATAGCTAAAAATCAAATTAACCCATGAATAAAATAAAATTCTCGATCACATTCCCTTAACAACCTTTCTCTACACATGTTTTTCTTTCAAAACTTATCAATCTAGGTTACTTATGCAACCAATTGTTTGCGCGAGCACACCCCCCCACTTCTTTTCGCCCCTATTATTATAACGATTTATATCATAATATAATATATATATCATATCTTATTTCGCAATCCAAACAATTTCGACATAACGAATGACAGCAACTATATTTTTATTCATAAACAAATTTGATAATTCACCATTAATATTTATCTAAGTAAAACTTTCGATCGATAAAGAAACAGATTGATTAATTTTTCTTAAAAACAGACTATATTTTATGCCCCTTATATATATTTTACACCTTAAAATCACATTAATTCAAGCGTTTTGATCAATAATATTGTTCGCATATATTTTTTCTTCTGTTGTCGTTCCCGATTTCTTAATATACGACTTGTGATTTTTTTTAATTCCGATTTCCCAATTATATCACATATTATTGCTCCTATTTTTATTTCTGTTTTAGAAGATGTTAATTTTCAGTAAATTATATTTTCTTAGTTTTATATTTTAAATGTTGGCCAAACTATTGAGCTCGTTATCTTAAACAAACCTTGGGATTGAGAAAAACCTTAAAATTAATAAGTCTTGAACGGAGGAGAGGTATTGAAGAAGACTCCAGAGAGGAGAAAATAGCCAAAAGTTTTAATACGCTGTTCGCACGAGAGATCAATCAAGTTGTGCTTGTGAACAAAAACTAAAATTATAACGAATAATTTAGCCCTAAAATAAATAAATTTATTTTATTGTTAGGAATGCAAACAGAATAAGAAGCGTACGCACTAATAAACAATAGTATACATAAAAACTAAGGATTTCACTATTATTGAAATACGAAGATGCATTTTGGGAAGATTGTAAATATGTGAGGCTGAATGAAGCATCTAGCAAGTCTTTTCTATAGAGAAATCATAATTTTTGCTTAAATAAATTAAAATAGCACAAAAATAAAACTAACCCATAAATAATTTCAGTTTGGTATTTTTATTAAATAACAATTCTCAAGTTAAAAGTGCGGTGACGCTGTTAGTTTAAAAGATCTTCAAAAGTGGCTTGTGTTCCCATAACACCCCTCAAAATTCTTATGATTTTACTCAAATGATAATTACCTACAAAGATACTTTTGCCATAAATTTTATAAATCATAAGTCGAACACTGAAAACCAAATAAATACATACAAATATTCTATTATTTAGTTTTTTTAATTATTATTGCATGAAGATTGACCATAAAGCTTAATGATTAAAAACTTATGAGCTAAAGTTTATCCAATGAATAACATTATCATTTAAAATATTTTCAAAGAATAGGATATAATTAATCTAATTCCCAAATAAAATTTTCGGTAACGTTCTTAAGAGTATAAATCGTCTCTTTAGATGAAAATATGTCCTTTTAATCTGGTAAGGAACGCAAATATTTTCATTTGTTAATTAAATGTTTCGTACATAATTTCCAATAAAATAAATTGTTTCTTTTTAGTTCATTAAATACAATAATTTTTTCATGAAACTGACGCTAAATTTCTACTTGAGCTATGATTTTTTCCAATGATCAATATTAGGTAACTTAAATTTGGTAAATCTTACATTGTGGTTAAATCTGCGATTTATTTATTGAATCGGCCTGAAGAAAGTTTCTGTAATGATCATATTTTGCATCAAACTTGAAATATTATAACTATAACTCGATTCATTAATTTTAAGTTTACACTATAAAAATTATTATGTTTCATGAATTAAAAAGAGACAAGTAATTTTTTCGTGATTTAATCGTAAACATTATATGCAACAAAATAAAAGCAAACATTAGTTCTCATAAATGCAAATCCAATTTGATGGAAATGATAGAAGGAAGAAAATAATGCATCTTTATGATACAAACAAGCATGTTTATGACTTAATAAATGAGATAGTATCTGATAAAATTGATGTAATTGATTATGCAATTCAAAATTCAAGCCACATTTGCTGCCGGGCATGTAATATGAAAATAATATCATACTATCTTTGTCGCCGAAGGAGCAAAGTAAAGGCTATATTTGATATATTGAATAATAATTTTTGCTACATTCATGACACGGATGTAATTTCATTAGATCAACCGATGATTCCCGTGCTTCAAGGCTTCGAAAAGGGGAGAATCTCGCTTTTTTATCATCCCGAGACGTATAATTTTTTGTATTGCAATAACAAAGAAATATTTATACAATATTTGCTGTGTTTAAATCCCTCGTATATAATAGATATGATAAAATGCGAGATTACAAATAAGACAACAAGTATTCTTAATGATCCAAGATTGCTTGAACGAGTAGATCTAAACGTATTGAGTAAACTTATTAAGATAATGCTTGAAAAAAATCCAATAAAAGAGCACATACTTTTTGTATCCTTTATTTTGAGTCTTTTTGACTTTAGATTGACACTAATCTTAGGGGCTAAAAAAACAAAGATTCTGTCATTTCAAGTTTTCTCAACAAACGAAAAAAAAATATTAAAGGATTATTGTGCCATGAAAATAGGAATCAAAGAAGTTGGGGAAGCTTACAAAAAATTATTTTCCACAAACAGTGTATAAAAATAATTTTTATATAATTCCTTTTTTTGTAGAAATAAATCGAAGATTTAAAAGAAACGGATATATTAATGATAAAAAAAGAAAATATTTGTTTGATTATAATTTATAAAAATATAGTTTTTTACTAAAAGCGTAAATGCTCAAATTTAACCATGAATTTTCTACATAAATTATCAGTATTTTATTTTGTATTTGTTAGTCCTAAAATTTTATATATATAAAATCTATAAATTAGATTCTGTGATTAAAAACGAAATTATCTATATTTTATAGGTTAACAATGAACGAGAAGAATTAAATGCTAAAATATGTTCATTTTTGTTTATTTTCAAAGCTAGGCATTCTATATTTTTGCATACTAAAATTCAGAATTATAATTAATTATAAAAATTTATTTATCTTATCTAAAATAAGATAGAAAATGATCTTGTGAATACCAAAATGGAACTAAAATTTTCCACAAATTTATTATTAAACTGAAATATATTCAATTTTAATAGTTTGAAATACATTACCATTTTTACATGCTTTTTATTAAATTATTTTTTTCTATTTTTAAGGGGTAAAGAATTAGAACTTCTGATAAAAAATAATTATGCATCAAATCATATAAAAAAAATATAATTTTAGCATTATAATTATCTTGGATAAGATAAATTTTCTTTACTGAACGTAATTTTTTAATAAGCAAATTAAAATTTAAAAGATTTTAAAAAATATTATAAATGGATAAATATAGCACCGTTCCTGGTAATATATAAAAAAACAGCTGCATTATAAAGCCCAGTATTTTCTCTTTAATTCCTAGTGGGATTAAAAAATATAGTGTTTTTCTCGATTTTATTGTTTGATATTTAATATGCTATGACCACTTAATTGTATGTTTTTTAGCTAAATAATAGCTTGAAGCGTTTTACTGATTACTCTATGGATTTTTTTTTGTCGATTTTACAGACAATAGTTAATTTTCAAAAAATGTTTCGCATCCGGAACAAGATATTCGGGTAAACTTTTATCATTTGATAAAATAAAGAGCATTTCTTAAACCATAATATTTTCAAGTTATTGATTTGAAGTTTATATATTTTATATCCATTACATTTTTAAATATTAAAAACTTTATCTTGTCTTAAAAGCTCATAAACAGCTTTCGAAAATAGAATAATAGCTATTTGAATATAAATTGGCAATGAAATAAGAATATCTTGGATATTCTATATCGAGAATTTAAAGAATAAAAAAGATATTTTTCAAAGAAGGATTTCCAATACATTATAATTGGTGCGTGGTATCTCAGTGGTTACTTTTATTCCTTTTTAAAACAGATTCATCCTTAAAAGATTCATATAAATCAACTCGGCAAAATCAAAAAACTATAAAAGGCGAAAAAATTATATATATGATTTTAGCCTCTCAAATATGTAGGTACCGGTTATGACATCATTTTATCTTTTGCAATGGTAACAAAAATATTTACACTGGAATCCTAAAACCTTTATAAAATATTACAAATAGCATGTAAGATTTACGCAAATAATGCTTTTAAATCAGGAAGCCGAGTATCATCGAAATCTTCAATGATATATATATTATAATGAAATGTATTGATCTTACTCCAAGGCAATCTAAATTAACCAAAAAAAAGTTGGATTTTGGCAAAATATGATCAATAAAATTCATTTTAACTTATTTTTTTTATCTGTAAAAAGTTGGAATTTATTGCTTTATTATATTGAGAATATTAAACAAGATAGTTTTATGTTTTTTAATAATTTAAATCTTGCCATACACTAAAAGTAGCTAAATCGTTTACTATCAAAATTTAAAACATATTTTCGGTTCTTTTCTTCATAACTATGTAAAAGAGCTTTTAAAATATATTCAGCTCAATATTCTTATATTTAAGTGGGATTTCAGTTCGATCGATTTTTCTATTAGATTAATGTTCGATATACTCTACTATTTAATATACTAAGTGTATTTTGTCGATTTCATCTATGCATATGACCTTTTTACTTTGGAAATGCAAATCCTGTAAATAAAAAAAAATTGAATAAAACTTTAAACAAGAAACCAATGGTATTTATTAGCCATGTGCGCTTGCTATATGATTTTTATGGTTTACTATTTAACATATAAAAAATAATTCAGTTTGCAATGACTAATTTTAATAAGATGTTCCTAATTTATCGTAACTCTTAGTAAATTTTAAATTACATCAGAGCACTGTTAATATATTTTGATATTAGTTACGTAAAAGGTTTTTCATATTTATTCTGTAGCATCATAATATATTTGCGATTATTTTAAATGATTTTCAAGTGAACATTTTATTGCGAATTTGTGGCAATAAACATAATATTCTGGTATTAGAACGCCTTCGATGATAATTTCAATTTATACTGCGTATTTCGAGGATACTTTGTGCGTAAAGATATAAAAAAATAATAATCTCGCTTATAGAAAAAATTATTACTGTGTAAATATTTTTTATTAAAATTAAACAAACAGAATTACATAACAAAGTAAATTTTATCTAAAAAATATTATTATCGATTGACATAATTGTGCCACAAAAATTTCTTATTCTAGTAAAAACATGCTTGTGTCATAGCATATAAAAAAACACGTGAGTAATAAGCTTTTATTATCTTATATATGGATTTATAAAAAATGTATGTAATTTTAATATATGATTACATAAGGTTAATGCCATGCAAATAAAATTATGAAAAATAGTGCTAAAATAATTTATTGATTCTTTTTTTTAAATACATATATATCGATAAAAGTGAAAAAATAAATGACAAAATATGTGTTATACTTTACTATGATTAACTGTAATAACTTGAATAATTATTCTGTGTGTTTTATTTTTATTTCATATCAATTTTTACTTTTTTTCTTTGCATGTCTGTATTTTATTTTAAAAAATTTTCAATAATAAAATTAATCTATAGGCTATCTGCAAATATTTTACCATTTATGATAATTTCTAGAGTTTCTTATCGCGCAATAGATGCTTCTATTCAGTTAAGCCTGTATTTTTAATGATTAATTCAATTTATTTCAATGCATTTAAATTTCTATCATACTGAATATTTTCCTATACATATGAAATATATGCTTTTTAATCAGAAAAAAAATATATTGGAACATATTTGACTTCAAAATAGTTATAAGATCTAAAATAAAGTATTTTTAAAATTATTTATAGTGGTGTATTCACAAAATGTCATAACTCGTATATATAAAATATATAATTTCAGCTGAATCAAAGCATGCACACAAAAATAGGATGAGGAAAACACTTGAATTATTAAGGATTGAATTAAGAAGATATGTTGAGTAAGTTTGAAAGATGATGAGACCGAAAGAGTTGTAAATCATTTTTTTATAGAGCAATCTAAAGTTTTTGTTGAGTAAATTATAGTTATGAAAATCAGATTAATCCATTATAAAATTTCAATAAAAACTATTTTTAGTTATCTCGCGTAAAATTGTATTTTTTTAATCTTCTATTGTTATATAGTAAGAAAAATTTATTGCTTGACTTTGTCATGGTTTATTAAAAAAATAATCTTGCAATGTCATTCAAAAAATTAAAAAAAAATCTGAAGGGAAAATATGGAATTAAAAACATTCATTATCATTATACGTTATAAAATCAATAAATAATGCAAGAACTTCAAATTATCAAATAATAGAATTAAATTTAAACGAATTTTGAATGAAAATTTTTATCGATTTCTGTAATTTTCGACATAAAATATTGTGGATTTACCAATTGTGTGTAATTTTACAGAAATAAAAACAATAGATATTATTTTAACGTAGAAACTAAAGGTTACATGGTATATAATGGTCATATCATCGCATTTTCTATAAATGTGCTTTGGCTAGATTATAGGTAGTATGACTCGGAGAAAATAATTTTTATTATATTCATTTTCCAGTCTTTTTTGCTCACTATTGTATTATACAAAAATGTAAATACAGTTATTGAATCTGGTGTGATAATTATCGTTCTAAAATACATTTTATCTATTCCTTTAATGTGTATTCGATAACATTTTAGAATAGTAAATACTATTTGTAAGTATTTAAATCGAGTACAAATTAATATATATCATCCAAAAAATATAAAAAATTATGTAAAATTTCGGGCAAATATTTTTGCTTTATGTATTGTCTTGTAGTCTCTGTGCAGCCCAGAAGTTTATTTAAGACACTGAAATCACGACACATATAGATTTACAGAGACAAATATCCAGGAGGATATTTCCATCATAGTTAAAGGCATTGACGAGGGTATTTTTATTTATAGCACATAGATTAGTTATAATAACTATGAATCACAAAAAAAAGCTATTATAAAACACACGTGATATCTAATTTGAAAAATCAATCTGCACAGAACTAAAAATATTTGGAAAATAAAGTAAAAAAATTCAAATTCAAATACATTTAAATTAAACTCTAAGTAATACGGTATTTTAAATATTTGTATATTCAAGATCATTTCTATAAAATAAACCTTTTTATTCTGAGAAATTAGATAAAATAAAGTTGTATATGTGAGTTTAATGATACAATAAATCTTATACAATGTGGATACTTTATGTGTCTTCAAGCGAGACAAACAAACTGTTTTTGAAAATGATTTTCTTAAGATGGTCGTTCAAGCCAGTAAAGACGTCCTTGTAAAATAATTTTAATTATAATAATAGTGGCAGCATCTAGTTATTGTTTCTTAGGAATTCTTAAGAAGTTTTTTAGTGAAACATTGAGTTAAAAAATATCTTTATTGTTGAAATATATCTAGTATGTTCTAAATTAGGATTGTAATATATTTTTATCTAAATTTTAAATAGTTTTATTTTATATTAATATTGTGCATATATTTTTCATAGATGTCAAAAAATGTAAAGTACGCGAATTTGTGTATGTGAATTTATTTATTTATATTCTTGAGTAAAGATTATGACAACAAACTAAGGGATTATTGAAAAATTGATCTAGAATTAAATTTTTTTATGGTCAAAGTTTCTTCGATCATTAGTTTCGATTACTAAGACGTAGTTGATCAATTGGAATATTTCAAAACATCTCTATTTATTTTTACTGATCACTTACTCTTATAATCTAAAATAATATGTATCAGTGTGACTTGCAACGTATGTGAGCTTGCATTTATGTCTCCAATTCATCAGGCATTGGTACTCTTTATCTATTAAAATACCATTTTCATCATTATTCAGAAGTCTGGCTTGTGTAAAAAACCTTTGTTAATTAAAAAAAATAAAGCATGAAATTTAATCTAGCAAAATGATGTTTCCTTTATTTTCCAGGTTTAAGGAAAAGGATCCAAAATTTTTGTTAATTAAAAAAATATTGCAATTACATTTCAATCTTCAAAAAAAATTTATATATCATACTTTTTGAATAATTTGATCTATATATATATTTGAATGGTTAGAATTGAATTACATCATTACAATTTTCAACTGGAAATACATTTTTATTAAATGATTAAATATGCGTAAAAAATTTCTTTTTAGTATAAGAAAAGCCGACCTCCTTCATTTTAGATACTTTTACGCTTTCAAAATAAATATACTGGTAAATATATTGGATGATATTTTTGCAATAGAAAATTTTATATGTTTGAAATGAGTGACATGAAATTTTTTTTAGTTTATATATAATGGTCTTTTATGGAAATTACCAAGTGGGTGGAAACTTTTACTAAACAAAAACAAGGTAGAAATTTACAAATATTTTCTGTTGGTAAAATTATATATAAGCTCTTATTTATATGAACTCACCATATGTAATG
This sequence comes from Rhyacophila brunnea, assembly GCF_057557595.1. NCBI lineage: Eukaryota > Metazoa > Arthropoda > Insecta > Trichoptera > Rhyacophilidae > Rhyacophila > Rhyacophila brunnea. The sequence goes on along the minus strand of NW_028232798.1, from coordinate 492,714 downwards.
ACTTGGGATGGGGTGGTTACAAAATTCCACAAAAAATATGTTGAGGAGTTAAAAATTACAGACGAAGTAAAAGAAATAATGCAAGCTCTCACGCTCCGTAGACACTTGAACTCATCTCATTTGAGAGAAGAAGAACAGTTGATGAAGATAGATCAGGGGATGGTGTCAAAATATGCAACAAATAAGTGGTGCAATATTCCCAATATGCAGACGACGTCTAAATTGATAAAATGAAAATCAAACCATAAATAAATAGACTAATGTTAACTCAATTTATTATTGCAATAAGATATTTGTATTTTTACTGCTTAAGCCTTCACTTTTTTGTGCTATGATACCCGGACATTTTCATGTTTACAATATAAAAATTATAATTATAGAAATATGCAAGAACCCGTTTATGAAATTCTAAGCAAATAATAATAGTGGGAGATATATATATACATTATACACAATCCAATTATTTATTTTAAAAATTAGGCTTATGTTGTGCACGTAAACAGCCTTTAAGCTATAAATTAAAATGATAGACAAATTCTTTGTTCAATTGATTCTAGCATATAAAAATGCAAACTTTTTTTTTGAATTGAGTATAGACCTTTAAAATATCTATAGTTTGTATTGATACTTTTCTTGAAATTTAGGATTGTGGTGTGAGTATGATGATAATTTTTAGCTATAATAAAATGGTATACAAACATTCTGTATAATAATTTATTTTTACATATTGTGTATCATTTTAGTGCAGTATAGAACTCATTAGAGTTATCTCGTTAATAAAATACATATTGGAATCTTATAAATTAAAAAGAACATATCTAAGTAAATTTCTAGATTTGAAATTTATATTATATAAATTTTAATAGGTATAAATTAAAAAGAACAGATCCACGCTTTATTCTAGATTTAAAATTCATATTGTATACATTTTATTGAATCTAAATTAAAGGGAGCAGATCTACGTTGGATTCTAGATTTTAAATTCATATTGTATAAATTCGATTTATTTTATAATGTAGTCCAATAAGGGAATATCATATTGAAATATATTTTTCTAGAATTAATATAGGAAAAAACATGACAGGAACTTTAATTAGAATAATATTTAATTTAAGTGATAAAAAGCTATAAATATGAAGGAATTTTATAGAATAAAAATGAATTCAGTTTACTTTCTTTTTTTTATAATTCTATCTGTGAAGATGGCAGAGTACAGTCATCATGGCAGTGCTTCATTTCCAAGGTGTGAAAATCGATGTTGTCAACCTGTAGGCCAAAATAATTGGAATAATTACCAATGCAAAAAATCCCAAACAACCCCGAATGATTGGTATGAATGCCCAAGACCAAGACCACATTGCCGACCTGAAAGACCATCTCGCTGTGATTGTGACCGTGACCCATGTGAAAGATTCCAAACTGCCGAAGTACGTTGGAATCCATTCCCTGAAAGATGCGAAACGCAATCCGGCTGTAGGTGTCGAAAGAAAATTTGTGACAAAGAGTATAAATCAAGTTTTCCTTGTAAACCAACAACCATTCAAGATAGCCGTTGCTGTTTAAGTTTCAAAGAATTTTATTGTATAATGCAAAGATTCATGTTGGAGCAAAAATATCCGATCACATGTGATACTGAAAGAATATTCTTTGTGATATATGAATGCCTCCGCGGAAATAAGCATAGCTTAATTTGTTTCTGTGCTCATGCACTTTTCCTTACAACCGGTTTCCAATATTTGGTTAATGAAAATGATGATAGGTATAAAAATTATTGCTCGAGAGGATTGTTACAAATAACCACAAAACCAAACTATGAGAAACTCGATCAATTAACACCTGAAAAAGGTTTTTGTTTTGTGGACGATCCTTGTATCTTAGGTAAATTGACAGGTGTTTGCATAAATGCAACATGTATATTTTGGATCAAAGTCATTTGGTGTAAATCTGATTTTACATTTTATAGTACTTATTGCATTTTGAATTCATGTGACGTCTCGGTCGGAACCGATATGAATGAAAAACTATGTAAAAGACGAAATAACAGGTTTAAAATTTATGAAGATCTATGCGAAATGTTCAAAGTAAAGTGCAATCTTGGATATAAAAGTGTATAATAAAAAAGATTGAAGGTGTAATTTTTATATATATATAATCATCAACACATAAAATTTAAAAAAACCTGTAGTCTATTTACAAAAAAAAAGTTAGCTAGAATAATTATTTTAGCTAGAAGGATTAAGATTTTAACATTTTCATGTCCATATCAACCAAATATTATAATTATACAAAAATAAAATCTTATTTTTTTTGTATGGTTATTCTAAGTGTATCTAATCACACAATATATTTCGAGGTGCTAAAAAAAAGAAAATTTTGATGCTATATTTATATAAATATTAAAGGGCCATTTTTATTTTAACTTTTCATGTATTCTTCCGCAAAATTTTAGATGGCTCTATATCAGAATTGCTGTTTACTTTTCTAGTATAATACTTACATTATCCCTCAATATATCTTCTACGCTTATGACTTAAACATTAAATGTTTTTCTTAATACTATTTTTTGTGCATATCTTTCACTTCTTTGGCACCCCAATTCCTTTGATGCTATAAAATATTATTTTTCAAAAAAGGGGTTAAGTATTCAATTTAACTTTTTTTTATCTTAAATAAAACAATAAAATATCGTAATATAGTATATATTCTCTCAATCATAAACTCGTTTTATTATACACTATAATCCCGATTTATGTTTATATGAAATAAATTATAAATACTTAATCTAGATATTCATTACCTACATTATATTTAAATTACACAATCTGCAATAATATATTCCTGATTTTCGTGTGTTCTTGTCTTATAAATATCACTTGAAGCGCAACTATACCCTCTGTTTTACTTTTATTGCTTAATTTCTAATAAATCAGATATGTATTTTAGGATTCACATACCCGAAAATTCTATAATAATAGAATGAATTTAAGATTATTCACAAAAAAAATATTTCGTCATCATTGAAGCCTAAATAAGTTAAAAATTATTGTCTTTGTTTGTTGAATTACACATCAATTCCTTTTCTGAAAGAATTATTGATATAATTTTTATGGTTATAATGAACCGGTAGCAGAAATCAAATGACATTATTGATATAATTGTCATGGTTATTATGTATCTGAAGCTAAAATCAAATTAAATTATAACAATGATGCAGTGTAAATTTTATTTTGCGTTTGAAAAAACAATTTTCTTCGAATTTATTTTTATTTTAATTTAAGTTCGACCTTTTAAGCTTATTGATTTTTTACCATAATATTACTGCATATTTTATAGTTTTTTATATGATTAAATATTTATAAACATGTTAGTTAAAAATACCGGACGAAGTAGAAGCATACATGCAAGCCCTCACACTCCGCAAGACACTTGAACTCATCTCATTTGAGAGAAGAAGAGCAGTTGATGAAGATAGATCAGAGGAAAGTGTCAAAAGATGTATCAAGGTGTTGTGCAATATTTCCAACACGCTGAACACGTCTAAATAGATAAAATTGATAAAAAGAAAATTAACCTATAAATAAATAAAAAAAGGATATGAACATGTTAATTGTGCCATATGTTATAACATTGGATAGTGTTTCCACAAAATACCATAAGTGATATATTAATGAATTAGGGATGCCAATAGAAGCGTATTCACGAGCAAAAATATTTATAAAAACACTTGAATGTATAAGTTTTGAGCGTATAAGATGTATTGAGTAAGATTGTAAGGATGATGTGTTTAAAAATAGTATAAGAAAATAAGTCATATAGAGCAATCTAAAGTTTTGCGCGTGTATATATGAGAAGTTAAAGGGCAAATGCTGTATAAATGAATATATAAATATATTTTGGACCTAAAAATGGTAGTCAAAAACGCCCATTTAAGCGGAGGCATACACACAAATAAAGGGATGTGAAATATAATATAAATAATGCAACTGTAAGGAATAATATGATAAATACACGCTATTAAGGTATTTGATCGAATTACAAATAGATATTGTTACTCTATAATATCATTTTAAGTTTTCTTGGTGGAAAAAAGGATATAGTAATAGAAAAAACCATTACTCACATAAATTTGGACTCTAACATGTATTGATGCTATAATTAATAAGCATAAGTATGCATTTCGGGCTATAACACAATATATTTAGTATTACAAATGATTTTGGTTATACAATTTCATATCTCATTGAAAAAAATGAAGTGAAGAAATTTTTCAAATCAAATAATTTAAATTTTGAACTGTTTGTGGTTTCATTTCATAACAAAATATTTTAAAAATCGACTAACACCAAGTCTCTGACTCCTTTCATATTTTAATCAATCTCTTAAATTTATTATTGTGGCATCGCTACGCAATCATCATGAACTTATTTTTTAATGTACCAGGCGGTTCTAAACTCGGAACATAATATTTATTCTTGAAATTTTATCAATGTTGAGAACAAGAGTAATAAGTAATCAAATATTAAATAGATTGTATATTTAGTCAATATCTTTTAATTATCAAATATGATATAAGATGGAACGGTGTTGTGACACGATATCATAAAAGGTACCTGAAAGAACTAGATGTCATGAATAAGGTTGAGGCATATATTCAAACCTTGGGATAGAGAAAAACCCTTGAATTATAGGTCTCAAAAGAAGATGGGGCATTGAAGAAGACTTTAGAGAAGAGAAGATAGCCGAAAGTATAAATACGCTGTGCATACAGAGAATCAAGCAAGCTGTCCCTGAGAACAAAAACTAAAATTACATCTATAAATTTAGCCCATAAATAAAAAATAATGCCAATATCTTTTCATTCCCGATTGAATAACCCAAAAGAGATGTTATTACGAATGAAGACTATATTACTTTAAGCGTAATTTCGCAGATGTGCCAGATTATAGATATCGATAAAGATAAACACAAAAGAATAATAATAATAAAATTTATTGGTTTTAATTGATATTCTTTAAATTAAAAATGATTTACATTAAAGTCATAGAATGGTGATTATTATATCTGTAAATTAAAAATGAAGATCATGGCAGCTGTATTACATAATCAAGTTATTTAGATATGAGTAAGATTGAGGACCATTTGATTTTTTTTTCTACATTGATCGTTAAAAATGTGGGAAAAGAGGTATCCTGTGTTAATTACACTCAAGACTTAATGGAGAAAATAATAAATAAAATGATTCATATAATAGCAGAATCTCTGTATGAACGGTTTCAAATGGATTTGGTTAATTTAAGGATGTATAAACTCTATAACTTAGTTATTATTGGGAGCTTATTATCGTATATGTTCAATATAAATTTTTTTTCACCAAGAAAAATAACAATTAAGAACTTCACCTGAATTTTTCAAACGCCTCTGTCGATCATTTTTTATAGGTAACCTAGAACTTCACGATCGGATAATGGTAAATACTTCTTCAATCAAAAAATAGAGGCTTTATGCGGAGAAATAGATCTCATAATAAAACTCTTTGTATATTCCTTCAAAAAAAAATAAAAAATACAAATAGAAAATCAATTATTTATAAAATCGTGTGTGCATATATACTTCGATTCTGTCAGATACAAAAAAAATCAGTTGATTTATATTTAAAAACACTGGCATTAACATATATCTTACTGTTGAGGAAATTGAAAAGGAAAATATTCTAAGCAGAAATTTGACATTCGCAAGGTATATTCGATTTTAAATACAAATAAAATTTATTCAATCTAAGAAGCTTATTGAAGAAATTATATTTTCTAATTCTGTAATACACGAATTTATTGAAAATACTGAAAAGACATTCCCAGCACATTTTTATAAATATGACTTGAAAATAGGAGGTAGAGTATTTTTAAATTTGAATTATGATGCAAATATCAATGCAAAAAACACGAAAACTTAAATACCTTTATAAAAAACTGGGTATAAAAGCTAACACTTGAATGAGCGTAGATATTAAAAGTGCAATACCAGAAAACCCGCTTTTGAAGTTGAAAATTTAGATTATATTTTTTCTCAAAAGGTCAATACTTAAACGGTTAAAAAATAAGAATATTACAATTTGTTGCCAATTTGACATCAGTTATTCTTAAATCATGTAGAAAATAGACAAAGAAACTTTTTAATCTAAATATCTTGCGCAATTAATTATAATTTTTTTATATACAATCAATCTGTTAAAATATATAATTCAATTAAGAGATTTATTTTATTTTAGATCAATGTAATCATAATATTTTCTTTTTTACTTTTGAAATGTGTTTTTGGTCATTTATTATAACCAAAAACTTTTCTTTGACAAATATAAATCTAAAAATTATTTCAAAAAATTAAGCCATGAATTCATTCATCCAAACCTTATAAAAATAATTTGGTTTTTTATATTTATAGTATTATTTCAATTCTATAGTTTGTAGTTCTTTGTGATTGTCAAAAAAATTTTGAAATAAAAATAATAATAATTATCAAAATATAATGAACAATTAAAATCATAATGAATCGTTTTAATCATAAAATGTATTTTTTAATATTTTTGGCTTTAGTTCGCTTGGATGTATATTTTTAGCTTGAAAAGTCATTGGGGCGCGTCACATTAAATTATAGAATCTTCCTATTAATATTTATAAAACTTATCATTTTTTCTTCGGAATTCCCTAATTCTGTTTATTAGGGATGTTGTGTGCTCATTTTTTTCTTGTCTTCATCGAAATAATAGATAATTTAAACGTAAACTAATGAAATAGATGCTATCTTGGATCAACAGTTTTTAATCCTTTTACATTATATGGCTCTATTTATAAAATAATGCCCAAACGCTAAAATTATCAGAAAAAAATGTATTTCTTTATTATTTTTGTTAATATCTAAAAAATTTATCATTTAACTAGCTTTGTAGCATCTACACTGTAATAAACAAAAGTAACATTTTACTTGATCATATATGACATTTAGCCGTTGAATTTACTCTACCTGAACTTTGATTCATAAATATGCAAATTATTTCTATTGTAGCTTTCAAATTATATATAGAGCATTTCTATATATTTTTAATCGTTTATACAAAATATAAAATATATTTTGTCTTCTTTAATCACGTATTTAGTGACAATGTATATAAAAAAAGTAGATTGACTTATCACATCGTCGTATTTACCTGTATTTCTCTAATTCGCCTAAACAATATTTAATAAAATATTAATGTGTGATATAGACCATTCTCCATTCCAAGAATAATTTTTTATTGTTCTCATATCCGGAAAGTGATATTTTAAGACGGTGATACAAAGAAAAGAATATAATCGGACTATGTATAGTTTTTTCTTTCCATACATTCATTTTGATTCAAATTTACATCTTGGTCCTTTTCAATGTACTAAATTCAAATTTTTTCGGTTTAGAATGAATCTTTAGATGCTAATAAAAATTTTAGTTAGGACATCAATATATAATTTGATTATTATTTTTTTTTTGAAATTATGGAAACATCTGGCTATGTAACATTTGAAAACCCAATAAATTACATTATAAAAACAAAATAACTTTAACTAAGACCAGAGAATGGAATTCAAAGGAACAAAACATATAAGAAAAATTAATGGGAAATACTCCTAATAATTGGTGATTTTACAAGGTTTTTAAAAAAATTTAAGTGTATTTTGAGCGTCCAAAATAGAATTTCTATTAAAATGTTAATGAATTAAATATATGAATTCCATGCAAAATTTTTAAAAGTTTGTATTGCAAAAAATCAAAATGAAAGACTATTCTTTAGAGTAAAAGCATAAATAGCATATAATATATGTGCAAGTTTTTGAAAGCTTAAGACGCTATATAGTCTCATATTTACTGTGTAAGACTATGCTTTATATAACGTCAATATTTTAGCAGGCATGTCGGCTATCTCTATATCATGATATCGATTTAAGCTTTAAAAAAATTTCTTATTTTTTGTACAATTCATTGGTGGAAATTTTTGTTGCAAGAAATAAATTGATAGTTTTTTAAAATCATGGATTTTAATATATACGTTTATATTGTTTTTTAGTTACTACATGGTGAAAGAATGAATCTAATTTTGCGAAAGAAATATATAATTTTAAGATAAATCAGAAATTACCATTTGTGATAAATACCCATATGAAAATTCATGTTAAAATATTCACAAAATATGTTTTCAGAAGCTACAAATGTGATAGATATGGTGATGTTTGCAGCATAAGATTCCGCTGCAATTTATCTTCAAGGATATAATTTAATCTTATGTCTGTTCTACAACCATGATTCAATAATTTTATGATAATCCGACTACATTGCAATCACAATAAACGTAAACTATTGATTTATACATTTAATTATCTAATTTTATTTTTTGAATTTAGATATAAATTGAGAGGTGTCAAATAATATCAATTTTTTATGTTGATTATAATTAAAATATTTATTAATTCAATTACATGAATAAGATTGAAGCCACAAACGAAATCGTGGCATATATTCAAAATATAGGATCGTGGAAAACCCTTATTTAATAGGTCTCTAAAGAAGAGAGACAATGATAAAGTTTTAAGCGATCTGTATAAATATTAAAGGTGCATCTATAATCAATCAATTAAATCTAATATAAAATCTACCATAAATAATAATAAAATATTAATTTAATTAAAAATTCCGCGAATATTTGATGCTTTAAAGCCTTGAAAATACTCGATCAATTAAAAATTAGATTCAATATGATAAATTTGATGATCCAATGTTTTTGATTATATTTTTTAATCTATCAGCTAATAACATAAATAGTGAATTTTATTCTAATTCAGTGAGAGAAATGATATTTTTTTGCTATTTTAACTTTCTATTTTGCGTTGATTCGCAATTTCACAATATTAAAGAAGTAGTTACAAGCAGTGATATAAAGATAAACATATTAAAGAGATGTGATGATTATCCATATATTAATTATCATATACAAAATCGAATTAAGGAGGATAAAAAGAGCTATGTGAATGTCTTAAACCACACCACTCGAGTTTTTATATATCCAGTGTTGACGGTGGATCAAAGGAACTACCTGTATTCTTTGATAAAACTAGTAGCAAATAAAACTGGAGTATGTGTCTATCATATGAATGATGAAAGGATTTTAGAAATTTTCAAGATTGGTGTAATAATATGCAATTTTATGGATGTTCAAAAGGAAACAACAAATATGTTTGTCACACATTTCTTGCATATGACAAATTTCTTGAGAGATTTCTCTGAAAAAAAATTTAAACATAAAAGGAATCCTCTTGGAGAAAAATCATCAAGTTGTAGAAATTCTAATGATGATCAAATTCATATTTTAAATAACGATGGTAGGATGATTCGAGATATAGGAAAGGAATCTAAAAAGACATATTTGTTTTTAATCCTTAATTATATAAAATGGTGGGATAACGAGGTTTTGGGTAAGATTAATGGTGAACAAACATTCGCAAAAACAATAAAAGTTGTGCATCCTTTTCTTTATGAAAAAATTTCACAATATCAGGAATTGATCAGCCTTTATAGTGATGTGATTTCTGCCTAGTTTTCATAAATAAACCATTAAAGTTGGAATTTTAAAAACACATAGGAAAAAAATAGGCATCTTCGTAAATTTTTTTAAAGATTATAGTTTTTAAAAATATTTCCTTTTCTCTATATATTTTTGCTTGTATGAAACCGTACTAAGATCATCAAATTTTTCAATTAAATTGTTTTCTTGTTTTAGATTAGGTTTAAATGTAAGTTTTAAAGATTTATTTTCTGTTAATTATGTAGTTTATTACTTTTTATACATGAAAAAAACCACACATAATCATTACATGTATAAATAAATATACATAAAATATGGATCTAATAATACCGAGAGTATTAAAAGCCTTCTTTAATTAAATTCACAAAAATAATGTATTTTTGCAATATCTAAATGATTCTAAAACACCATTCAATCAAGATTGATCCAGCTTTTCTTGATTATGTAAATCATATGACATTATTTTACTTTATTAATTTAACTTTATTTCTAAAGAGTGGCATTTCAATACAATATTTTAATCTTGGCGGATTTTTGTATAATTTAAGACTCACCCTAGCTTAAAATATTCTTATTATTGTGATATCTTTTTTCCAATGCTTTTAACATCAGAATAAATCTTACTTGATCATTAAGATTTCTATTTTGTATTATTAGACCATTTTATTTGGAATGTGTGATATTATCAAAAATTTTAGTGTATTTTTATATTGGATCATTGCACATAATCGTGTAAATCCTTATTATTTTTTTAGGTATCATGTTTTTGCAATTTCGAAAGCTGTTAACGCTTCATAAAATTTTTTTTTATGGTTTTTACATCTTTAATAAATAATATTGATTCTTTGGTTTTTAAAGAATTGTGATGTTTCTTTTATTATTCAATTTTTTTAAGTTAGATATTTTATGTATTTAAGTATATTTAAATTGTACTTCCTCGTTGGAAGAAAGTTTTATCCATTTTTTTAAATTCTTCAACAAAAATAAAATTGAAAGAATGAACTACGATGGCCATCAAAAAAAAAATCTTAATGTGCACTTAAATTTGAGGTCTTTAGATTATTAAATTCTTTTTTATAAATCAAGAGGGCATTTACGATTATTAGTCAAATATTTAGTAATAGAAGTGGTGATAGTATGCGTATATAGATCCCACAATACAGAACTTCGAAAGTCGACAGACCTAGAAGTCAAAACAATCTTATCCAAATATAAGAACAAAAAAATAGTATTAGCTGGTGATTGGAATGCAACACCAGAACATATAATACATAAATTAAGGAAAAAAGGGCACAAAATCGAAGCTCCTTATAGTCCAAAAAATGGCACAAGAATTTCCAAATCGAGGAAAATCACGAGAAAACCGATTGACTTTGCAGTGACAAACACTGCAAATATTATCAAAAGTCAAACGGTTCTAAGGAAATGGAGACTCTCCGACCACTTTCCAATCATCATAACGATCGACGAAATTGTCGAGAGAAACATCCCTATAATGGTAACAGTTACCGATAGGAAAAAAATCTTAGATGAAATAACAAGATTAAACATTATTGAGTTCCCATTCACACTGAGTGGAAACACAATAGGAGAAAGTATTGATACTTTTCACAAAGAGCTTAAACAAAAACTCATTGATGAAAAAGCTATTGAAACAAAACCTTTCATAGGAAAAGAATTGCTGCTACCAAGGGTAGTTAAAGATGCAATATACAGAAAAAGACGCATAGATAGACGTGTCTCAAAATCCATGGCTACTCTAGAAGAACTAGAAGCTGCAAGGAAAAAACTAAGACAAGTTATAAACATGTCAAAAAGAAAAGCATACCTTAGATATATCAAAAAAGGTATGCTATATCTAAAAAATAAAGACCCAAAGAAGGCCTGGGAGTGGGTGAAAACTCACTCGAAACTTCAAAACAGGGGCAAAATAGACGGAGCTGTATATGATCCAGTCTCGAAGGTTGTAGAAAATGACCATGAAAAATCCGTAGAAATATGGGGAAATCACTTTGGAAACCTGTGTAAAACCATAGGTGATTCAAATCAAGTGAAAGATACAAGTAAACTTGGAAAGTTTACAAACATCACCGATAGAAATATCGAATGGGTTGAAATCCGGCAAGTGTTATTGCACATGAGAAATAACAAGTCTGCTGGACCCGATGGAATACCTGGAGAGGTATATAAGCTGGTATCCAACGAGGAGATGCCAACCAGCAACTTAGCAAAAGCAATAGTAATATTGCTAAATGGGATTTTTAACTCCGAAGAATTCCCAAAAATATGGAATGACTGTATAGTCATTCCTATACACAAGAAAGGGGACAAATTTGAACCCAACAATTATAGAGGCATTGCATTGATAAATACTTTCCTTAAAATAATAACAAAAGTTCTAGCTGCTAGGCTACAAATAGTCTGTCAAGACTATAGCCTAGTCAGACAAGAACAAACTGGTTTTATTACACATGAAGAATGTGTAAGCCAGGCAGCATGTCTAATAGAAACATGCACAAGACGAAGGATTAGGGGTGATAAAACCTATTTGTGCTTCCTAGATCTCAAGAAAGCATATGATATGGTTCCACACCAAAGACTTTTTAACCGACTTAAGAAAGCCGGACTCGGTCCAAAGTTTGTAGCATTCATAGAAAGGATGTATCAAAACACGGAAATTAAGGTTAAGATTGGAAATAAAACCAGTTCTGGCCACAAGTACGAGAGAGGTGTGAGGCAAGGGTGCCCCACATCTCCTCTAATCTTCAATATATACTACAACAGTATATTAGAGGAACAAGAAAAAATACCTGTAGAAGGTATACAAGGTGGTCTAAGCGGGCTTATGTTCGCCGATGACACAGTAATAGTTGCCTCGACAAGAGACGAACTAACAAAAAAATTGCAACAGATAAAACTCTGGTGCAGTGAAAACCACATGGAATTAAATCCAAGTAAATGTGGAACAATGGAAATAAACTCCGATGAAAATTGGCCAATGATGGAACCAATTAAATATGCGAATGAAATCATTCCTACAGTAGACAAATATGTCTATCTAGGAATTGAAATCAACAATAAACTCGACTTGCAAGAGATGGCAAGCTTCCGAGTTAATAAAGGAAAAGGGACTCTGGAAACTATCCGGAGCACTCTATCCAACATCAGAGTACCGTTAGCGTATAAAAGCATGCTTATTAAAAATGTGCTTATACCAAGACTAACATTTGGTACAGAAATATTTGGGATGAGTCTAGAAAGAACCCGACCAATGAAACGAGTACTTGACAATGCCCTCAAGTGTATCGTAAAAAAATCAAACTTTAGCAGACTGCGAGTCTATGAAGAAATGGATATCTTACCACTGTATGTGACAAGTGCAGTGGCAAGAGCAAGAGGTTTCCTGAAATGGAAAACATCAAGAGGAAAAATGGCAGAACTGATTGATTCAGCCAATAACTTCAAGTCTAGAAAATCAACCTGGACAAAAGAAACAAAACGATGGCTAAGATCCAGGCATATTGACACAAATATGACCAGTGACTTAATTCTAGACCAAGTTAAGATAGAAAGGATGAGGGAGATATCCCGACAAGACACATCCATAGCCGGTAGAAATGCCGACTTGTACAACATTACAAGCGGTAAAAAGCTACGAACAAGCGAAATAATATTTGCACTAGATCCAATAGCTGTAAATGCACTGTTTAAGCTAAGGACAGGAACGTTCAAGTTTACGAACGAATTAGTAATTACACAAGCACTGCCACCAGAACTATATAATAGATGTGTCTGCTGCAACAAGCTAGTGAAAGAAGACATTTGGCATTTTTTGTGTCAGTGCCAATGTTTTGAAGATGCAAGGAAAAAGCATCAAATAATGAAATACCCTTTTGAGCAAGGTTGTTCAGAAGGGTTTAAAAGAAATGTAATTGAAATACTCCTTGAGGGGGAGTCGGTAGCTTCCCACATGAAGCTTCCTGAGGAGGTACTTGATACAATCAAGTATCTCTCTCTAACAATACCCCACCGAAATGCACTTGTTGCAGAACGTCGGGGGCCCACTCTCACCTAGTATCTGCTAGGTGAACCCTCAGTAATCGAAGCCGCAAGGTATGATGGGAGTGTAACACCCGAGTACTTTTAATGAGAAAGATCGTGCAGGTGGTGGTTTTTTCCGCTTTCCACCGATCTCTAGGGAGCCTAGAGCCTGTTAGGTATGATTGTAATTAAAAGTACTGTTGTTTTTTTTTTTTTTTTTTTTTTTAGTCAAATATTTAGTCCTTATTTTTGTTTTTTTTGCCATAAAAATCGCTTTTTGGCTTTATATGCTCGTTCGTAGAGCGATTTTTAGATTTTAAGCCTATTTCAACTGCCTCAAAAATTTTTTTGCAGGGAAATTTATATTTTTAGTCTATAGATTTTCTTCAGAAGAAAGTAGTTCCAAATATATGCCAAATTTAATGTTGAAGGTTTTAATTAAACATAAGATGTTCTGTTTTTTATGCCTTTAACCATTCGGTGTTGCTTTCTATTTTGTATATTAAAACATTCCAAACTTGCCTACTTCTTTTATTTATCTCATAACTGACATTTTTATAGTGTTTTTTGCTTTAATATAAAAATAATATCTTCTTTTGATCTTTATTTCTAATCAAGTATTTTTAATTGAATTTAATCTTTTTTCACTAATATGAATGCGTATACTAAGATAATGCTATATGTAGTAACATGAAATATGGTGGTAGCACAATATCATAAAATGTGCCTGAAATAACATGAATCCACAAATAAAATCCAGTAGATAATTAAAACTATAATATTAAGAAAAACCCTGAACTAATAGGCATTTAAAAATAAGAGGCGTCGAAGAAGATTTAAGAGAAGAGGATAATGTTAAGGGTCTAAATATGATGTGCCAGCGTAAAATAAACCTTGTTATGCTGGAATATAAAATTTAAAATTACTACATTAAAATTAAACTATAAATAAAAAAATTAGCTAACATCTGTTGGGGTGCAAACAGAAGCTAATGAATACGCACAAACAATGGGATTGATAAATACACATGAATTTACAAGTCTTGAGCGTAGAATAAGCATAAAGGAAGATTATAAAGATGATTAAATTTAAATACTGCATTTGAGAATACGATTTTTAGAAAAATATAAAGTTTTGCAAAAGCAAACATGAAAATCGGAAAGAAAAATTTACCCTATAACAAATATGTCTTTGGTCAACATATGTGATTAGTATACCATAACGATTATTCGATTGAATTTGGATGTTGAATACCTATTCTTATATCATAGTGAATAATTTTATTATAAATTCCTCCGGTGGAAATTTTCGGCGCTATATTATGCATTACTTGTATGAAAATATTAGTTTTGGTTTATTTATTTAATATACTTTGTATTTTATATTATAACCGAAATTTCTAAAGGATGTATATAGATGCTCCAATTATATTGTAAGAATATTTCTGTATATTGAAACTGTTCTCTTACATTATTGTATCTGCATCGATTCCTTTAATTTTAGTAATCATTTAAGCTCGTATCTATGAACATTAAAAAATATTTTTATATATATAATCTGAAAATAAAGATCTTTACCGACATAAACGGCATGATTTTTTTAATATTAATCTTTTATTTTTTGAAAAAAAATCTGCCCGAAAGAATATAATTATTTTGTTGTGGAAAATTTTTCATCTAGTCTAAATTTTTTTATTTCATATATACATATATTTCATTTTAAACTAGTGAATTGGATTTTATCGATTTATTATCCTGTGTTTTATTAATAATAAAAATACATTTATAAGATACAATGGGGGTGCGGTCGTGCAATTGGTTTGAAACGCTTTAATAAGTGACCGCAATGTAACTCCTAATTATTATTAAATTACTCAAATGATAAATATCCGCAAAGGGGCGTTCGGCGAAACTAGAAACTAAAACCATGACAAGGCTGATAGGCCGCGAATAAATTGGAGGTTGCTGTTTAAGACGCCGAATTACGTGCACCTGCATTGAATAGAGCCTGCTAAGTTCAGCATGGATATTGGTAAATGTAGAGGGTGGTTTGGCATAATTAACCAGCGACAGAAAGTAGATAGAATCTCATCCTTCCTCCATATCGACTACCGCCTTGTAAAACATGCCTGATACACAGATATAAAACCGTTAACAAAAAAAATGAAGGACCACACGTGGAGGTGCATCAGATAAGCAAAAGTTCCTAATAGTCAAAGGCAAACTTCCTAAAAAAGAAGATACACACGAGTAAATAAATAAAAATTAATTAAATCTGTCTTGAATTTATAACATATACTTAAATGTATTATAAATTACCTTGATTTCAAAAAAGTAATTAAAAAGCTAGAATAAAGGGAATTTACAATAGTATTTACTTTACGGACCAAATGAATGTTTTTATGCATTTTAAAATTATTACATTATGTCCAGATTATTAAAAATACTTTCTACTTCAGAAATTGTTTCTGCAGCCCCATATTTCTTAACTCTTTGCATAATCCTTTTTTCTAAAAAAACACGATCACTTTTAACACTAAGGATCCCGGAAGAAATACATTTTTTCAAATATAAGCTTTCCATTTGACAATATAATTCCTTGATTGATTTTTTAATGCATATTACAGGAAATATATTTGATTCAAGTATGAGAATATATTCTTCAATCCATTTATCAATAAGAACAGGTTCGAACTGTTTTTCAGCGGTCTTAATGAAATAATCGATTCTTTTCTCGTAAGTATAATATAGCTCAGATTTAAAATCAGGAAACTCATTAAAAACGTACTTGATTTTCTTTAGGAACTCGTTTATATTATTTTCTTCTTTAATCTTTTCATTAAGATGGTTAAAGATAGTTTGATATGTTCTGCTATAAATTTCTTTGTTTCTATCAAGACCTTCCAATATAATTTTCATTCTTTTGATATAATTAAATTTCGTACAATTTTTTATTTCTTCATCAATAAATTTATTGAAGCTGGTGGTCGCTGCGGCATCGTGTATCTTTTTATAAACTGTTAAGGCATTCTCTAGATCTTTCTTGTTGATTAATTTGTGTAGTTTTTTCATATTTTCAGATTCTGTGATTTTTTGATTTAGTACATATGCTTTTGTCTTAAGTTCTTCCCATTGTTCAAATTTTTCAAGTAACTTAGGTGGTAACATATTGACTTGGGGCTGGGCTATTAATATTGTGAATTTTTATAAAATTGATGCGAAAATATTTCTGTGTGCAATCTATATTCAATTTATTTATATCTTGAATCACAATTAACGTATCTAATAGTTTATATTATTTATATAATGTTTATGAATGAAGACTGAATTATATAGTATATTATGGTAATATATTGATTTGCAAAACCAATCATATATTGGAAATTGAAGTCTAAGAAATAAGATCCGAATTATGATAAATATAGTGCCTGTAGAAAAATTAATGGCATAATATTATGCCTCCAACACCCATATTAAAGCCTAATGTAAATAAAATTACTGTAAAGTGAGCTCTACATAATTTATAAGTTCATTATTATTTCTAAAAAGATTACATTTTCTTCTTGAAAAATTTTGAAATTTATTGAGTACTTATAAATCATATTCTTGAAATTCACAAGATTGAATAAAAACCAGCTTATTGTAAAAGGGAATTTTAACCTAAGGCTGAAAAATTGTGGATAATCTATTTGTTTAAAGGGTGTTTCTCAAATTTATTATTAAAAAACCATTATTTATGATCCTTTACGCCGAAGTTAATAGTTTATCGCTTATTTTATCTCCTTAAACATAATTTTTCGCGATTGTAATAAGGTAATTATATGAATCTTGTCGATACTTAGGGAACTTTATTCCTTTCATAAACTCATAGAAAATTTAATTATGTGTATTCTGAAGCTTAGAATTATTATTTCCACGAAAATTAAAGTTCGGAGTTTGTTCAATTAATATAAATTTACGATTTTTTTTTATAGGTCAAGGAAAAGACACGGATTGAAAAAAAATTTATATTTAAATAAAAAGACCAAATAAATAATGTTGAAGAGTATTTTCTCCTTTATCGTAAATAATTTATAATCATATATATTAAGGGGGAATAAAATTAATAATTGAAGAATATATATAGATGGCAAAAATTAGATGTATAATCTAGAATCTTATTTTTACACCAAACTCTAAATTAAATTTTTGCATTTAATAATATCATATAAATATATTCTTATTATAAATATAATAGTTTAGTATAAAAAAATATATTGATGTGTTTCTATTTAATTTAATCAACAAATATATGTCTAATTGATAAAAAATGGTTTTTTCCCCTCTAATATTTGGATTTTGTATTCACTCTAACACAAATAAAATAAGTTAACAAAATTTCTTGATTTTACAATGATATTAACAAAACCGATGGTGCATTTATAAAAGTGAAAATGTTTGTATGTCAAAAATTGATAATCTTTTCGTGCTTTTTATGTCAGTGGCACACATGGAAATAAAATCTGTTATACAAGTGTTTATTAAATAAAAATATGAAATAAAAGATCATGTAAACCTATAGGATTCCTAATTCTTGTTCTGTAACTTTCTGGTCATAGAAAATTGTTTTTTTCTTTATATCAAGTGGGAAAATTTATAAGTTTATGACTCTTGACTAACGTCTTCAGATCATAAAATTAAACAGAATGTATTTTTTGTTCACTTCTCTTATTCTTACAAAATTTACCCGAAAAAATACATAAACTGGAACCTATAATGCCTTGAAATACCCCTATCATAGCATGATTAGTCTAAATATTCCTTCTTTCTTTTTATCAGCTAAGATAAATTTAATATGTGCGTAAATATATTTTTTTTTCAACAATGCATAAACCGTAATTGCAAAATAAGCGGACTAGGTATTTATTCAGCTAACTAAAATGTATAATTTAATTTTGAATTTACACGAAAATATATTTAATTGGTATTTATTTTTTTATGATTGAATATTTAGTGTTAATTTAATCTACTTGCCCCAAAAAAAAACAACTCTTATACCTCCACTTAAAAAAGGTGACATCTAGAGCAAAAACAAATAAAATACATTTTATTTTTTTATTAGTGCTCTAAATTATCAAATTAATCATAAAATAATAGATTGTATAAATCAGAAAAGTATATTCTCTCTTACCATTGCCCTAGAACGTGTCTTTGATTTATAAACTTTGGGAATAGTTTTTAAAAAGTACGTAGATTTATGGGATTATATTCTACTGTCTTTTTCTATGTTTAGTATTGTAAAAAACGAATATCGACAATAAAATTTTTTTATATCTAGATAATATTTGTTTCTGTTCATGTATATTTATCTTAATAATATATTTCTAACAGAATTAAATAAATTTATGCGTTAATTTTCAAATTTAAAAAACCGAATATATCCTTAAATTATATTCTTTATTATTCCGATAGGTTTTTATTTTTGTATAGATTTTTTTGTAATAAAATTTTTTTCTTAAATGACGAAAATAAATTTATAAAAGAAGTTTTTAGTGCCAACTACATTTTCAGCTAGCAAATCTAAAGAAAATCTAATATTATACATAAATTATTCTTCACACGAAAATTAAAAAATAAATTCATTGAAATTTCTGTGTTTTAACCTATTTTTAAGAAAAATTACTAATTTATTAAAGTTATTTTTTAAGGTGAAGATACAAATACCATTTAACTGTAAAGAATGCAAATTTTGGTGCATATACAAGCCAAACTCGATTATTTATTGCATGTATATTTGAATATTATTTTGAAAACTATTTTTATGGTCTAAAATGTAAATAGCCGAACTTAATGTACTATCTATAATACGAAAGTAAATATTCCACACAAAAAATATATAATTCAGATCCGATAAAATTTGATTCTTTCATTTTTATATAAATTGGAATATTTATAAAAATAATCTTGGTATAATTATTCTAGCAATAAATAAAATAATCATCTGTGCATATAAACATTTTTTTGTGCCAAATTTAATATTGATTTTATTTTTCTCTTAAATTTAATGCATGATACCATTTGCTAGCCTTGTATTTTTAAAATAATTTTATTTTGTTTTTTTTTATATGTTAGAATTTCATCCACCATGTAAAATATTCTTTTTTTGCTAGAAAAATAATCAGTCATAATTTATTTTTAATACCTTGAGAAGAAGTTAATTTCATCTTTATATTACGATAAAAATTTAATTTTCGTGTTTTAATTATGATGAAGTTTAGCAAGTTTTTTTGCAATAAATTGGAATGATCGTATAAAATTGATTTTAAAAGAATATATAGTAATATATTTTATTCTACGAGTCCTGTTTTTAAACAAATAAATTGAGAAGTTATTTTCATAAGGATTACTGTCTATAATAATCATTGTTCCTTTTATCAAGCCGAAAAATAATTAAATTCTAATAAAAGAAAATCGAAAAGAAATTTTATGACTGTATTGCGTTAAATAAGAACACGAACAAATTAAATTTCCTTGATTTTTGTTCTGTATACATAATTTATAATTAGAGATGATTTTAGATTTGTGGTATTTCATTTTTAAATTACAAATTTCACTAAAAAGGGTTTTAATTGTCTGTGCTAATACACGTATGACTATATTAGTGAATTTAAAGCGTGTGTATATTTACTGTCGCTTCTTAATTTAATAAGTAAGAATTAATATTTACAGAAGTCATTCTGAACCAAACTGCAAGGCGATCCAATATTATAAAATATTATTGAAGAAAACAAGCTGAATTTAAAAAAATACAGATCAAATGTTTATTGTTAAAATTTTATGCAGCCATAATCATCTTTAAATAGACAAAACTCACATAAATTATATATGATAGTGTTTTTAATGTTGGTTTAATATACTTACAAGAATCTATTTAGCGGGGCAAGAACCAAGCACCATACCTATTATCAATTAAACAGATATGATAGGGCCCATAATTTCATTCAGATTCATATCATAGTTAATTTTAAAAATAATAAGAACAATTGAATATAATTGGAAACATATGTTTTGATCATTAGTGAATTGAAATTAACATACATTGGTTTATGTTATTTTGATTATAATACTTGGGTATAGGCCTTTCTTTGATAAAAGCAAAATAGAAGAAAAACATAGCAAAAATAAGGTGGATTTATTTAGCGGATTAGTTTAGAAATTAATTCTGCTCTTTCTGCAATACTATAAATAAATATTTTGAGGGGATGCAAAGCATATAAATTATAATTTTTTAAGTTAATATAATAATTTTAATATGTTGTAAAGACTGATAAGCCTTCGAATTAGAATATCATTAGAATTTATTCTAAGGTGTATTATCAAGAAATAAGTATTGATGTGTCTTTATTTGCAATGAGTTCTTAGATTTACATATAGGTATAAAAAGATGCATTTATATTTGACCAAAATATAATACTACATCTTGTATTAGATGAAATAATATTTTTTTGTTTCTAAACTAATAGTTGCTTCTTGCATTTTTTTATATTATGTGCTTTAGATCTACACATAATCAGCAAAAAAATTATTTTTCATATAAATATATAAAAAATTTATCTATCTTTACTGTAAGGCAGAAGAAAACTCTTGAAATAAAAGGTTATTAATGGCATAGATAAGATTTACTAGAGAAACAAATTAATGTAAACTTGAAGTAAAAAAAATCTAAAGATACGATCTAAAAATTGACACATGAATATGATCACATTCATCTTACTACAATATTAGTTTCATTTTCTTAGTATATTTAGAAAAGGCAATATTTTCGCGTTTATTTGACTATGAAAACATTAAATTTAAAATTATAGTATCGAAAAATATTTGAGCATTATTCGAAACAATTATTTCAACATTTTATAAGGTATAATAATAATGAATAAGGAACTATAAATACTGCGTAATTCTGCCGAAATAGTCATCTTTACAGAAGTTAAATCATCTATTTATTAGGCTGATCAAAAAAGCAATATTTATATAATTACATACATTTTATTTATATTACTTAAATAACCATGGTTCAAGTGATTTCATTTAAATAAATACGGATTTACTTGTTTAGATTTCAAAAACAAATATCATCAATCCTTTTATACTAATATCATGAAAAATATAATACAAATACTGTATTTTCTACATGAAATAAATTTACGTATTATATACTATCAGAGTTTTAATTCTTGTAACTACTTAAAAAACAAATACTATTTAAGTGTAATAAATGACCAATTTATTAACATAGGTGCAAGATTTTTTTAGATACTTGATTTTCTTCTAAAAGACACAAAAAATTACAAGAACACTAAAAATTTTTGTTTTAAGTATTTATAGATAATCGTGATTATACTTTTTCAATAATGGATAATTATTACATCATTATAGGTACACCAAGTTTACCAAAAAAAAGGGATCATAATCTATCTCACAGGCAAATTTTGTGTTTTAAGTCAATGTTATGCCACTAGAGATAATATTTATTGCGTATTGAAACATTTACTGATCTAATACATTTTTTCAAATCAAAAAAAAGTGGCATTCTATTTAAAACACTTTAAACATCATATTTGCCGCTTCAATGTACAATATAATATTTTACATCTATTTTCTGAATGGATTTATAACCGTGAATCATTTACAAAATAATGATACGTTTACAGCCGGTGATTATAGAATAAATGTTAAATCTACACAAGTTTACTCGGGCGATGAGAAAAAAGATATGGATATTTTAATGGCGGTACGGTCGGTAATGGACGGTTTCAATCTCACTTTTCACACGGAAAAAAATGCAATAACTGTTAATCCATATGCAAACTATTTGGTTATAGAGGTTAAGCAGCGAAACGATCATGTGAGTAAGTTGGCAAGTTTTGAGATAGGCATTATAAATGGTGAATTAGCTGATGTATCTTTGGATGAAGTTAGAGAGGGTTTCGATATTATTACAATAATGAGACTTAGATTTATGTAGTTATTTTTCAAAATCAACTTTCTTAGATTATATAATTAATACAACCCGAAATAGAATTATAAACCATAAATGAGAATCAATAAATTTCTCTTCAGAAGCTAAAAAATAGATTTTCTATAAAAATTGTTCTATATATTCACCAAATAAATACAAGTTTTTTTAAAAATTTGTATTTATCTATAACAATTTTTTCCAATTTACTTGAAAATAACAAACTAGATACTAAAAATTACTTCAGATATATGATTTATTCCTAACTAATAGCATTAAACCATGAAAAATTGCTACGCATTGCGAAATAGCTGTATTAAATTCAAGTTCAAATATATTATTTTTTATCATATAAACATAAAAAATGTCTATTTACTTGAATGAATTACTGGTAAGTGACAGTTTTTGATCCTTTCAATATCAAATTAGTCAAATAAGATACACGGATTTGATTTTTTTCTTAAAAAATAGGAAATATCCCAAATAAAAAAAGGATTCTAAAATCTAAAATACCTTCTCACAATAAGAAGTTATCATACTTATATATTTGATTTAAATTTAATGTATTTCACGTTACTTAGTAAATTATAAAAATTTTCATACTTTGTTCTAAAAGTACCCAATCTTTATTTCTCAATAAAATTGAAAATATCTTTATATTGCTTTGAGTATTGAAAAATAAGACTCTTTTGTGCTAACTGAAGCATAAATATTATAAAGACTGCGACAAATTAAAATATCATCCATGTCGTAAGTATTTATTCTTTGGTCGAAAAAAAAATTAGAATCCAAACAGGCTTTATGTAGTTTTAACTTAGCCAAGGAATTTATTTATAAGTTAATTTTCTTTTTATCGATTTTATCTATTTAGACGTGGGCAGTCCATCTGGAATATTTCACAACTCCTTGATGCATCTTTTGATACCTTCCCCTGATCTATCTTCCTCAACTACTCTTCTTCTCTCAAATGAGATGAGTTCAGGTGTCTTGTGGAGTGTGAGAGCTTCTTAGCTTAGCCAAAAACCACATGTATACTAATAAAATCTCTGCGTGGGAAAAAATTGAGCATATAAAAATATGTTTTACTCTATAAAGGAACTGGATTATAAATTTTAATAGGCTCTTATTAAAATATTTCAGTGAAAAGTATTGAATATAATTGATTGTGTAATAATACTATTGGGATAAAAGGTCTAAGAAAAAAAAATTTTTATCGAAATGAAAGTAATTTTATCTACTCAAAAATTTCTTCTTCTATCTTAATAGTTTTTTGAATGATTTTTTCATCATAAAACTTGATAACCTCTGTCAATATTTCTCTTTTAATTTCATTACAGCTCATATCTTGATCGACTATATCTATATAAATACCATTAGTATAGTTATATTCTAAATTCTTATTGTGCATCTCAAAAAAAATATGTGATGACGCGTCTAAAGACGACATTCTCTCTTCTTTAGAGTATTTGAGAAGATTTTCAATCAAATCTATTGACTCCGCACATACAGCGACAAATATGGTTCGTAGATCAACTCCATCTCTTCTTGGTGATATAAGTAGCTGATTGCGAATATTATCATTGATGAGGGATTTTATAAATTGAACGGGCGGCTTTCCTCTCAACCTCAAAACTTGTTTAATTTGATCGGCCGTATCTTTTCCAGGCAGAAGTGGTTTTCTAAGAAACAGCTCTGCTATAATGCATCCTGCACTCCACATATCAACCTTTTCATCATAAAACTTCTCCCCAAATAAAAGTTCTGGTGCTCTATACCACCGTGTTTGGACATAATTAGTCATTACGGCATCATCACAACCTTCCCTCGCAAGTCCGAAGTCACATATTTTCAACTGACAATTTTTGTTGACTAAGCAATTAGCCGGTTTCAAATCTCTATGAATAACACCAGCGGCATGAATTGCCTTAAGGCCTTGAATAAGCTGAAATGAAAGGTATCTTACATGATCAGTGGTAAGATTTTGTTGGCTATAAATAATATGGTGAAGATCTGCCTCCATCAATTCAATTATGAGGTAAACATCATTAAAGTCTTTTTGATCAGCTACAAAACACGTTTTTAGATTTATTATTGATTCGGAACTACGAAAATGTTTAAGGAGACGAATTTCTCTTAAAGTTCGCGTGGAAATTAAATGGGAATTTATGTTTGTTATTTTTTTTATGGCAACACTTTTTTTCTCTATCGTATCGTATGCTGATACAACGTAGCCATACGCGCCTTTTCCTAGTGGGCGTAAGAATTTGTATCTGGTTGGGCATTTGAATAGGTGGATATAGTTTCCTAAATTTGTTTCGTTCTTCATTTATTATTATTTCTTCTTGGAATTTTATTTATTGTTTGATCATAAAACATGTTTCAATTCTTTTCAATTGAATTTTTTCGTAGTGGGCGAGGATGCTTTTTAATTAAAATTGGATTTTTATTAATTATAATAATGTTGAATTTTGATTATCTTGAAAATATGATAATAGTGCATTTTATTTCATTAGTTTAACAATGTTTCTGCTAAAAGGATTGGATATATAATTCTGTATCAAGTAAAAATTTAAAGTGTTGATAAAACATGTGTTTGTAAATCTTAATTCATGAAATAACTTAGAAACACAATATTGCACGTTTTCAATTTTAAAATATCGTTTAACTTGAAAAATCCCTGGGGTTTAAAAAATATTTTCTAGCTTAGATGATTTAAAAGCATAAAAGTCTGATATGCTCAAAAAATACACTAGATATAGAAAAAAAGCTTATAAATCCTTTCATAAGTACTTTATAACTGTCGAAAAAAACATTTATAAATAATTATATTGTCAGATTTTTTATTATTTCAATAATAAATATACATGTCCCTTTGTTTTTATTTAATCACCACAAAAGATAAAATTCTAACGTGATTTACATTAATGCATACTTATAAAATAATAAGCACAGTTACTTAAAATTGATTGATTTGTAGTTGTTTCAAATCCAATAAATAAATATTTTTTATGATATGTAATAGTGGAGTACAGAAATTTATAATTATAAACATTTTACTCAATTGAATGACATGTAAAACAAAAAAAAGTCTTTAAAATATTATTGGGGCAAATTATTCTTTAATTTGATTTTTTTACAATCTTTAAAAAGTGATCACTATGGATCGATCAAGTAAAACATAAATAAATTTGCGAATACTCTATTTCTGTTTTTATATTGCCGAAATTTTATGTTTATTCGAATTCTGTTTTTTTGTATTTACAGACCACTGAAATTCCAATAAAAATTATCATCCCAAACTTTAACTGAAAAACAGAACACTATATAATTTCAGAAAATAACTTGGAAGAATTTTTATTGGTAAACTTGGCATTATAAAGGTGCGTTTTTAAACTTACAAAACTGGATTATTTATATGTTTGGTTTCTTTTTACACATAAAAAATAAATTTCAAATAATAGCATTGTTATTGGTGTAAATTTATAATTGCATCTCATTGATTATACTAAAATAAGATTTTTACTATTCTTATATTCAATCTGAAAGAATTATTAAGAATTATCTGTTCATAATCAGAATGCACTTATCATATCTTTTAGATTTATAAATTTCCACTAATTTTAATTCTAAAAAAATCAATAGAAATCTAAAATAATACTACTAAATATCTTTGTATCATAGTATATCCTTTTGTATATTTTTTGAATTCATCAAAGTCTTTAAATGTTTTGTTATACTATATTTTTATGTTTTTCGTTTTTTTAATAGAATCTTTCATCTCGAATCTTTTTTTTTAAAACAATGTCTATTTAATCATTCTTTAATATTTTAAAATACATTTTGTTTTTATTTATAAGGATCTTTAATCGCCATTTTTATATTTTTAATTTACCAATATCAATTATATATGCAAAAATAATACACTTATATATTTATTGTGTCAATTTGCGATATCAAAAGATGTTTTCGTCGTAAATTTATTAAAAATATATCTAAAAGCACATTTTTACCATATTGAAAGATCAATGTAAAATTAAGAAAATTACTTTTATTTCATAATATTATCATCTCCAATAAAAATATTTGTTTTTTTAAAAACTAATAAAAACTATTTTATGAAAAAAAAATATTTTTTTTTAATTTTAATTGATTAAAGGTATTTATGTTTGCAAAAACTTGTATTTTATAATTTTTAAAATCCGAATAACTTAAATTTACTTTTTAATTTTATACAATGAATTTTTATTATGTGTACTTTCTATACTAGCTCACTGATATTAAAATGGTTGTCGTCATATACATATTTCTTCGTATAAAAATGCCCTCTATAAATATTCAATGATTTTTATAATTTTGTGATGCACTAAATAAAAAAAAATTACAAAATCGGTGATTTAATCGATAAAATTTTAGGAAAATAAGTCAATTATTTTATCTTTCCGTATTTTTTTAGTCTGCATATTATTGTTATATCTAATAATATTAAATTTTAAAGATTTTTAATTTTGTTTTTAACTCGCTGATTTATCAATTCATTGTTTTTTAGAATGCATATGAGATTTCTATGCTCATTTACAGGGGTGTTTGGATTCGCAATCTTGATTTTGTAATCTAAAAAATGCAAAAATCTGCTTTAGTTTGGCTTAAATATTACTAATTTTGATGTTTAAATATCAATTTTTATTTATAATAAATTATATAACTAAATTTTGAATATTTTATATTTGCACTTACGAATAGAAGGAATGATTTTGGAATATATAAAATTATACAAAATAGAAAATTGATATTTTAACTTCTACACAACTTCATTTATCAATAAATTCAAGGGCTTTCAGAGATGTTTTTCTAATAGTGGTGTTATATGTCAAATATAAGTAAATATGGAAATGATATTGGAAAGATTATTTTCTAAAATAAAAAATAAAATATAGAATAGTGATATAGAATACCAACTCTTTTATATAATCATTTTATGAAACTTTTATTATCCACATAGATACTTTTGATATTAAAATTTCAGTAAATCTTTAATATTTGAAATAAATTTATGTGTATTTCATTCAAATCTAAAAGCTGAAATAGGAATGAATTTATTACTTTGAAATATTCAAAAAAAGGATTTAAATGTAGTTATGCATATAATTACGCACAAACAAAATATAAACTATGTGTTTCATCCAGAATCAAATAAATACATGATTTAAAGGTAGTTATATATTATAAATACACAACTATGTAAATTAAAATAATGTTTTTTTTATTGTAAAACTATGTTCAATCTACTTTAATTTTTTATTTAATTTAATATTTTAAATATTCCGCTAGACAAAATTTTGTAAAATATAATTTTATTTTGTGATCAATAATATATTAGAATTAGTATATCCAAGAATAAATCAACCCCAGATTAATGTTGCAAAAGAAATCGGAGAACCGTAAAGAAAGAAATAAGAACCTTTACCATGTTTCGTTGCTCAACCGATCAATTTCACGTGCATACCATTTACTTTCATTTCGTTACAAACTAAATAGCCGAGAAGTTGGCCGATTGTTTGTAACAAACGAGAATATTTCAGGCAAGTTTGCTTTTTTTGATGTTAAATCATCTCGAAAGCAAGTAATAGCACATCAAATTTTTAAAAAATTTATTAGCGATGATGAGAATATGATGAGCACATTAAGAAAATATGGTAAGAGCAATAATCCAGATTGGACACCAGTACAGGTATGCCATAATACACGGATGTTGATGGCTAAAATGTGGAATGAATGTCTTGATGACAACGATAGAGAATTCTTTGAACAAATTGCTAAATTAGAAAATGATGCACGACTAAAATTTAAAAAACCTGGATTTGAACAGTTTGAAGAAGAAGCGAAGCCTAAACGGAAAAAAGGCGATAAAGGGAAAAACTCATCTAAAATTGGATCTGATTTTTCTGATGACACCTCTATTTAAATTGATAATTTTATTTTCATGAAAATTACACCAAAATAATTTAGCATATTTACATCTCAATCATATTAAACTAAAGCTAGAAATTTTGTATCTAATAATATAAGCTCTTTGTACTTTTACTGCGAAAAAGGCGATATTAAAAGCGAATTATTCCTGCTTAATATATAACCATAAATAAATTGTTTTAAATTTGTAACCGAAATTTTTTTTAATCTACATTTCTTCAATTCCTTAATGGTGTAATTTGATTTCTTACCACTCGAATTTTTTCAAGCAAGACTTCAGATTTCTGTATAGAAAGAATATGGCTAACATTTCTTTCAATCTCATCTTCTTTTAGGATTCATTAGTTAAAGTTTTTTTCTTAATCTTATTGTTTGTGTGTTTGCTTTAGTTGTAATTTCCAACTCCTTAATATACGAATTGTGGTATTTTGTGACCACGCTATCCTATTTTATGTGATATTGTAAAATCACACCATTTTAAACATATTTTTATTTATGGGTTAATTTAGGTATGTAATTGTAGATTTTATTTTCAAGCATAACATGTTTGGTTTCCCCTAGAAGCGTCATATCTATACTCTTAGCTATGACCTATTCTCCTACATCTTCTTCACTATCCTCTTTTCAAGGCCTATTAGTTTGTGAAAATTCCTCAATCCTATATTTTGAATATATGCCTCGATTTGGTTTGTAGCTCCGATTTCTTTTAGTAACCTTCTAAGATATTTTATTACGGCACCATTCCATTTACGGCATATGGATTAATGTTTGTCTTAAACCAGTATATTAATCACTTCAGATATTATTAGATCATATTTTCTTAGTTTCTCGTTTGCGACCATATTTATATTATATATACTGGCTACACCGATTTCTTTAAATGTGATACATTTTTCTTTTTGTCTTATATGAATATATCAGGTCTGTTATCATAAATACCAATTTTCGCCATAATCTACGCATCTTATTTATCTCGGCATATTCATTTTTCTTAATCTCTTGTACTGAGTGTATGCGGATTTTCTTTGTTCTTTTAAAGCCATTTTTTCTTGCTAGCATGAAATTATCACATCTGAGTATCTCATTTTACCTCTTTGTGTAATCGTGGTGTATAATTTTTTTGCCTTTGGTTGCCATCTGGTCAACCGTTTAAAAGGATTTATTAAAGTGAGCGCATAATGATTTTTCCCCAAACACATCATTAATAAATGTATATATTTGTATTATCGAAGCTAATGAGTCTTGAAAGACGAAGAAGGCTGTAAATATGAGTAAATGAAAGTATTTTTAGCCAAATATGCACTGGAAATCAAATTAACCCATAACTACATATCTATTTGTATTATCGAAGCTAATGAGTCTTGAAAGACGAAGAAGCATAGAAGAAGGCTGTAAATATGAGTAAATGAAAGAACCTTTAGCCAAATATGCACTGGAAATCAAATTAACCCATAAATGAGTTTCTATTTGTATTATCGAAGCTAATGAGTCTTGAAAGACGAAGAAGCATAGATTAAGGTTGTAAATATGAGCAAATGAAAGAAGCTTTAGCCAAATATGCACTGGAAATCAAATTTACCCATAAATAGATATAGTTTATACAACCAAAAATCGCATATTAATGAGTTAGAAAAACATGCAAAAAATATGATTGAAATATCTGATTTAATTAATGAATCTGTTAAGGTATAAATACAAAGTAAAGATGAAAAAATGGTGTGATAAGAAGAAGTATAATATGGTCGAGATAAATCCTTGAATTGATAAGTTTTAAAATCAAAATATGCACAGGGGAATATTTTAAGAATGGCGGAAATGGAGAAATAACATTGAATAAAATAAAACACAGGAATTAATAAGTCTTCAGAGCAAAATATTCTTTGTGCAAGATTGTAAATATGATAATACAGAATAAGTGTACATGGTCGAGGAAGACACTTGAATTAGTAGGTCTTGAAAGGAGAAAATGCACAGATGAAGGTTTCAAAATGATGGATGGAAAGAATTATTTGCCAAATCTGCCGTGCGTTTTAGATGAATAAATAATAATTTAAGTAAAGGAATGTAAATTGAATTTGTGGTGTTTTGCTATATTTCGTGTCTTTATGGATTAAATCGCATAAATTACCATTTTATAATTTCTTCATGGTGAATAATCTTAGAAATAAAGTAAATCATACCAGGATAATTAAAGGTTGGATTTTATAACTGATTATACCGTATAGTGACCAAGAAACCTTATATATACACCCGTGTATCTAAAAATAATAAAAAAGCTAATTTCAAAGTATATAATAAATTCTGAGCACAATTAAATCAATTAGAACCAAATACATTTGATTGTTTAAATATACAAACTCAAAAATTGATCTTTTAGATTGATTGTACTTAGTTATAATTATAGAGATTTTCTCCATTTAAAGAATGCTATATATGCTAAATTTTATTTTTATATCTCGGTATACCACATTTTACGAATCATAATATTATTTTTATTAATATTCAAAAATTTATATACCATCAATAATTTAAACAGTTTTCGAACAAATAATGGGTCTTAAATGGTAGAGAGGTGTAGAACACGATATAACAGAAGAGAAACTAGCCAAGGTATGCATAAAATGTGAACACGAGAAACCAATCGAGTTATGATTCAAGAGAAAATATTAAACTACGATAATAAAATGAATTCCGAAATTAAATATAATGGTATCATTATATTTAATTGCTGTCAACTTAAGAGCCCGTAAAAGGAATTATTAAAACACCTCGATTGGCCCAGATATAATATAATTGTATCAACAAATAAGGAAGCAATTTATTTATAATATAAAAGAATTCCTAGATTTATGATAACATGAAAAAATTCATAAAGGATTTTGAAGAATGTATTACAACAAAAAAGATAAAATGTACATTTATTGACAGGCTAATTTTTAGATCATTAGAAACCAAAATCAGAAATAATTGTCATTATGAATGTTCAAAACTCAACAATATAAATCATCTAAAGGTTGAAGGAAGATATCCTTTTAGAGAAACTCTATATTTTACAGAATTTTTCGCGTCTTTGTTCTCTTTAATGAATTTATTGGTTCATGTTTATAATTATAATAAATATATCAAACCAAGAACGAGGAAATGTAAAATAGGTAATCTATACAATATCCAACACAATATAATATGCATGTGTTGGATTGCTAGCACTGCCTTTCATCTTAATGACATACTTTTGACAAGATATCTTGATTATTTTTTAGCTTTTTTGTTTTTAATTTTTTCCGTGTTTTTAACAACTAAGAGACTGCTGTTACTTTGTGATGAAAGTGTGAATAGGAAACTATTTGAAAAATTATTGGGCTTTTTGTTATCTATTTATTATGTTTTTCATGTTTTGTATATGATATTCGTTGATTTTAACTATTTATATTCTAAAATGGCATGCGCTTTTTTATTATTATTAACATTTTTCGTTTGGTTTGTTCAATTCCTGATGCTTAAAAAAGAAAAATATGCAAGAAATATAATCATATATGAGATTTTGATAATAGCGGGTGCAATTCTCGAAATAAGGGATATACCACCAATTTTCTATTTGATAGATTCTCATGCATTTTGGCACTTGATAACAGCATTGGCAGCTCCCATATACTATAAATTTCTTGTTGAAGATATTGTTCATGAAACGTGTGTTAAAAAGCACCATAAAAAATCCTGAAGATACTTTTGACCTTTTATTAGCTCACTAAATAATCGCGAACATAAAAAAACAAAATATTCTTTTGAATAAATTTCTAATCAGAATCCATCCTTTTATTTGTTATAAAGAGCTGATATTGTTATAAAATTAGGCATTAATATTGAAAAAACGTTTTAATTTCTTAGATATATACTATACTTATGTCTTTTTATGGTTAAATATCATCTTCGAGTAATTAATTTGCGATTTAGTCGAAGAAAAGCGTTATTTTACATTTTTAAACTAATGAAATTGAATGATGCATCCAAGAATGGTAATAGTAAATTTTTATTAGTTATTCTTAATAATTTTTCAATGCATACTATGAGAAAGTAAATATCCTATTTTTATATTTTAACAATTTTTCAATATATATATTTTGGATTCATTTTTCTAAGAAAATCTGAAGGGTATTGTTTTTTACACTGATCATGGATAAATTACAAAGATTTTTTTTGACAGCTTTTCGGTTTATTCAAAACTAATATCCCATAAATACATTTGAACGAAATAAGAAGAATAAACCTGTTAATTGAATGAATTTACATCGAGAAAATATATAAAAATGACGTCCGAGTCTAATGCTACCAAAAATGCATGAATTACAGTAAATATTTATATTGCAGGAATAAAATTTAATAGATCAAAATTCGGTTGCAATACCGTTTTTAACAGGCGTCTTTATAATTTTAAAATAATTAAAATCTTATTTTTTATTAAATTATATGTTCCTACGGTTTAAATTATAATTTAATCTATTTGAATCTTGATATACCAATTAATTGAAAATTATTAATTATTTTGGAATGAAAATTTTTTTGATTTTGATCATTGTATTTTTATTCGAAGCTGATAAATAATATGTTTTTTTATGGATATAATTGGCTGATAATGAAGAATATATAATGTGAACCTCAATTTAAAATAAATCGTTTGGTAACATAATATTGTGTCTATCTTTATAGGCTTTTAATTCAAGCATAAATAACCATGTTTTTCTGAACTCTCATGATGGATGAAACGTTGACCTTTTTTTAATGCAGTAGGCCTTTAAATAAACAAAAATAGGTCTGCCACTAACGATGAAATATGCGCAGATGTAGCAAAATTTATTGAAGGCCCAGCAGCTAAAAATATCTTGGAGTAATTGAGAATACCAAATCGGATATAAAACTTATGATATAATTTCAGAGCAAATACTAAATCGAATAGGAATTTTATGTAAGACTAAACTGAATGCTGGGGTTTTATTTAAAACCATTAAGAACATGCAACATCATACATAAATTGACATTTAGGCTTATTAAAAATGGAAACTATAGAATACACTAAATTTGATGATAAGATAAGAGATATTTTAAACAAATTTTCTATTCACATCCAGCCATGGAATAAACAAATATTATATATAAGGAGATATGAACTAGGAAGTGGGTTATGTAATATTAGATTACAAGCCTAGAAGATGATCTACTCGCTAAAAAAAATTGCTTTAAAATAGTTAAATCTGCACACCGCGGATGGCTGCAATATTAAAAGTAGAAAAAGATAACAAAACTTATATTTTCTAATTGAATAATATCTTAAAATAAATATCATACCAATATCATCGATTCCAAGACACTGGTGAAAAAGCAGCAAGAAAATCTAGAGTATAAAATAAAAGAAAAACCTTTTGAATCCAAGAATAATGGTATATTGATATTGTTGGATCATCAAGATAATAAAAAGAAGGCAATATTAAACCAAGCGAAGAAGGAAAATTATGTTTGGTTCATGACAGAAATGTGTTTTTCAGTGAGAGGATAAAATGCCCGCATTGTAAAGAAGCCATGAAAACAATTGACAACCTTGTAACAAGATGCAAGAAAACGTTAAAGCATGATAACACGCGAAGGCACAAAGAAATTAAAAGATGTTGTCATTTCATCCTATCAAGACGATACAACTTTAAGAAAACCAAAAAGTTCAGAACTCACTCAATACATGAGATCAGCGAAAATGCGGAAATAAAGGTTGATATCAGAATAAAAACAGATACATTAATCAAACAAAATAAACTTGATATTTTTATATACGATAAAAAAAAAGCTTATTACGCTTATTGAAATGGGTATAACTAGCTCCGATAACTTAACTGAATTTGGGAATGAAAAATATAGGAAGTATGACATCTTGGCGAATGAAATTGATTAAATTTACAAATTTAAAACAAGAATAATACCATATGTAATGACTTGGGATGGAGTGGTTACAAAATTTCATAAAAAATATGTTAAGGAGTTGAAAATCACGGACGAAGTAGAAGCATACACGCAAGCTATCTCACTTCGCAAGACACTTTAGCTCATCTCATTTGAGAGAAGAAGAGCATCTCATGAAAATGGATTAGATGAAGGTGTCAAAAGATGCATTAAGCTGTTATACAATATTTCTAATGAGCTCTCTACACCTCAATATATGGAATTATAAAAAGAAGAATCTTAAGCCATAAATAAAAAAATTGTTAGTTATTGCAATTTTTTAGTTCTTGTTGATTCTCCGTGGGATATTGCATGTGCTAAATAAAAAGAAATCTAAATATTAAGCGGGCTTGATGTAATACGAACAAATAGACCCTAGAAATTCAAATATTGTTCGACAATTAAAAGTCATTCTTACCTAGTAAATGTTAAATGTAATTTTTATATCTTTAAAATAGAATTTCGACGAAATCTGCCAATATCTTCAGATTCCTATCCTAAAGATAATGAATGATGTAAAGGAATACAGTTGTTTATTTTGAATTACCGCGACTTGATCTAGCTAAAATAAGCGCACTTTATATTTAAATTTAGCTGGCTATTAAATGACACAATTGTAGTTATTTTCAGCAATTTAATTTGCATAAACCATACTTTAATAATTTTCTACCATTTATACGCCCACAAACGGGTCATATTTTGAGATAGAATATACCATGATTCAATTTTTATTTATTATATCAATGTTTAATGCATAGCGAGATATTATAATTACATAAATGGCGCTAAGTTTTCTGTTTTTGTGTCTAAAATTATGCACATTATTTTGGCAATTCCGGTTTACTTATCTTCTTAAATATTTATACATCATCCAGGCTTCTATTGAAGAAAAGATCATAGTCAAAAATTCTTTGGGATTTATTCATGTATCATTTATTTTTATATTCTTTGTTAAGCATTAAAGCTCGCATGTATACATGAATAAATCAAATTATAAATGGATGTATACAAAAATTATTTAAAAATGAAAACATAATTTTTTTGTTTCAGACTTAAATATCTCTTCTTTTTCAAAAATATCGTTTCAGCCGTGCTGGAAACCTTTTTCATCGATATCACTTTATATGGGTCAAACATTTTTTTGAAAAAAAATATCAAAAACAAATATTTTTGCACGTAACAATTCGTTTCGAAACAATCCGCTCTTCTGTACATTTATATTTATCACTAAATTTAAAAAAATAAATTAGATTATATACAACCTAAAACTACAGCATAGACCCGATCCTTGACTATTTTAATGAATTTTCGTAAAATGCCTTATTTTATACCGTTTAAAATTATTAAAAGTTCTTTCATCCCATTTAAAAAAAATTTAAAATTATCAATTTATATAAAATAGACTATGCTAATCCCTAATTCTTAAAACCAATAAAAAAAATATTACAAAGAATCATGTTTTTATTGTTCAATAGAATATACAATAAACATGTAAAAAAGATAAACCTAACAGAATTTTCATATATAATACCGGAAAATGAATATTACTGATTCATAAAATTTTTTTGTAAATTTAATCCGAAAATCTTACATTTTTATGCTATTTTTTTAATCTTCTAATTAAAAATAAATATTATAATAAAGTAATAATGAAGCAAAAAAATTTGTATAAAGATTACATTATGTCAAAATGATTCTTAGATTCAGTATAAATAATTTTTATGACAGATTCAATTTTATATCCGAAAGTTTAGCAACTTTAAATTAGATGAAAATATATTAAATGGATTTACTTTAGCATAGTTCATTTAAAATACTAGTATTACACATCATGATAAAATACTTATGATAATGAAAAATGTATATTTAATTTTTTGTATCATAAAAAATAGTTTGTTTTTACAGGAAATGAATTTATTCAGATCAGCTTTGTATTTAATAGTTTATTAAATATTTTAAAAAGCGAAAGGGGTTATTTCAAAATATAACTAATGAAAGTTATTTAATGTTCTTTAAAATAAAGAAAAACATCATTAAAAAATAAAATATTACATTTTTAATATAATTATATATCAAATATCCTACCAATATCATAAATTTAGTCAATTACATTATATATTCTTATAGTACACATAATCAAACACAAAAATAATAAAAATCTAAACTAGTATAACTTATAACCTCATTCATATTTGTTCATAAATCAGACATAAAACGATTTAGCTGCTCAAAATATGATATACGTAGTTTAAACTTAAACATCATCTCAAATATTCATAGATTTCTTTCATTATGGCTTTCTGTAAGGATTATGACTGAAAAAAGAGCAGTTATGAATATATTTTATTGCCTTTAAGTGTAATTTAACATATTCTAAATTTATTAATTTAGAATAAAGCTCCTATTAATTATTTTTGATTTCAATTACATTTAAGTTTTTGCAAAAAAATAGAATAGCACGGCTTTTTTAACTTGAAAGCATTTGGGATATGTTTAATTAAGTAAATCATTCTTAACGATATTTAAGCTTTATTTATGTTTTATATAGATCTGGTCATAAATTTTTATCGAGAAAATGAATTACACAGAAATTCTATCTCAGAAAAACCACCATTAAACTCGAAGGAAAGAAAATTTTAACACGGAAAATTTTTTATTCAACCTGAAAAATAATAAGATTTGAATTGAAATTTTTGAAAGTATATCCATTTCCATAAAGAGGTTATAATTATCAATATTTCTTATTACAGACCCCTAGTATTTATCTTTTATTTGCAATATTTTTCAATTTTTTACTATAATTTTTTTAGTTGATTTTTTACGGTTATATTTTTCCCGCGATAAAAATATTGGTTCTGTTAAACGACAAATATAAAGGCATTAAACACAGTTTTTCACCTATAATATTTTTATGCAGTCAGTTAATAGCATATTATAATACAAAACACAAATAATAATCCTGATCTTTCTTAAAACTAATTATATTTTAGGAACATAAATGCGCAGGGTTAAACATATTTAATATTTTACAACCAATAATCTTCCTTAAAACTAAATATATTTTAGGTATATGAATGCACCAATCTTAACTTGTTTAATATTTTATAATCCAAGGGTCCTATATATTATTTAAACCCAAAAATAGAATATTAGACTTTTTTGTTCTATTTTTCAAAATTAGTGTATAAATAGAACAATTGAATTCCTTTAGGTATGATGAAAATTGACTTAAATTAATTTCAAGTCTTTTAATTTATGAAAATGCAACAAATTTTTCTTTTGAAATAATAATTCGCGTTTAAGACAATTATATGGATTCTCCGAATATACCACACGTATATTTAATTATCATATTATATTATAATTATAACTTCTAACTCAATAACGAATATAATTCTTTTTGATCTAATCGATGGCTATATCATCAATATCTTGTGATATATTTTAAATTTTTATATTAATATATGTTTATCAAAACCAAACCATGAAATTTGAATCAAACGAACGTTTACCATCAATGATATGTATGGTTTCATTTTTTTAGTTTAAGATGAAATTAAAATTTGAAACGCGATCTAAAAATAATGAGAAATATAATGATCCGTCTAATTTTATTGATTTTAGTAACATCAAAACCGCACGCTGAATACTTTATTGATAAAGAACTCCACATCATTTTCACAAAGTATAGTCATATTAGAATAGCTGAGAGCATTGATTTCGGGAACACACATGACTTTATAGCTGTTTACTCACAGCATAGTCGAAGATCTGAATATAATGACAATGTAATGGTGAAAAAATATGACGAAGAGTATAAGATCAAAGTAGGGTCTGGTTATTTGTGCTCCAATGAAAATTCACTTATCCGATGCACTTCAGAAGAAACTGCTAATCGATGGAGAATAGAAAAACAAAAGTTCGGATATCATATAAAAATTAAAAATAAATGTATCACGCTCAATAATAACGAACTGGAACTACAAGAATGTGAAAAAAATAATGAAAATATGATATACGATTTTTTAACCCCACCATTATCACTGGAGTGTCTACTATCATTGATAAAAGATAATGAGAAAGATAAAAAACACCACAAGAAAAGGTCTCAAAAGGAAAGGTTAAATGCAATCAAACTTCTTTTAATGAATGAAGACTTGGAAGCATTTGAAAAGGAAATAAAAGATGCTAATGATGAAAATGGCACATTTGAGGACTATCTTGATAGCATAGACCCGGAAATAAAACAAAGTCCAAAAATGTCGAAAATAATGCAGAAATTATGGGATAAAAGTTATAAGCCGGACTTTTGGGAAAGAATTATAAATCTTTTAGGAAGCATTTTTTGTTGATAACAGTTTAATACCCTTTAAAAAGTAAATATAGAGAACAATGCCCCCACTGGTGTTACTTTCAATATATGGGTTGTTCCATTGTTGAAATCCCGATTAAAAAAAGATGGGCTGAAATATAGTATAAATAAAAAAAAATACCTTCTAATATTAAAAGATACAGGTGATAAAACACCCCAAACTATAAACTCTTATTATAAAAAGTTTAAAATGGTTATAAAAAATATTAAATATCAAAAGTATTATAAAAATCTGAATATTTTATAAGTTGATAGAGGTTTTTATAAATACATTTTAAAGAAATTATAAAAACATGATTTAATTTTATCATAATAATGACATAACTCTAGACGTATTTATAAGTTTTAAATGATTTTAAAATATATTTTCCTTGGTTTTTCGGAATTTTTGATGTAATGTTTCGCTTACCTTATAATTTGCGGTAATTTTAAACTATTGTTTAGCTTAGTTCCAATATTTTTATATAATCTTGTGGTATATATGGCCTTATTTATACATTTTATTGTAATTTCATTTATTCTCATTTATAAAAAATTGTCAAGGATACACTTTTAGAATCAAAGTATCTATATGAATTGTATATTTCAGAGTTGAAGGCAAATTTGAAAAAAAAACAAATACTTTCTGGTGTTTTACCCGAATACGTTAGGCTTTTTATGGTTTTTTAGTAATAGAGACGAATTTTAATCCAAATGAGAATTTTACAGGTATTATATGTATATAAATTAATAATTTATTTCTCAAATTGTGTTTAACACATAAAAATCGGATTTTAATGTTCCCAACTGGTTCATGATAATATTAATTTTATAATTATTTTGTTGAGTACGGTTCTTTATTCTGAAAATACTTATTAAATTACAGAAAATATAGATAATATTAATATCTTTTAGGTGCTAAATTTAAGCCAAATTCCAAATAATAATTAAATAAGAGATAATTCGAAATTTAGTTATACATTTGTCCAATTAAAGTCATCTATTTACATATATAGCATGATTCATCTGTTCTTTATATTCCCTTCCCTTTAAAACCTTATATTGTGTATCTTATACTTATAAGCCATATAAATTCAATTTTTTTCATTCCTGTTGTTTTTGCATATGTTTTATGGGTATTCCTTACTTTTAAATATACATTTTATGCTATTTTTCGACTATTTTATGGCGCATTTTACTATTCTATATCTACTAAAAATATAATTTTAGATATTTAAAACGATGATGAACCAAAATAAAAATTAAATATTTC
The DNA here is from genome assembly GCF_057557595.1 of Rhyacophila brunnea. Classification (NCBI taxonomy): domain Eukaryota; kingdom Metazoa; phylum Arthropoda; class Insecta; order Trichoptera; family Rhyacophilidae; genus Rhyacophila; species Rhyacophila brunnea. The sequence continues at coordinate 452,502 of NW_028232798.1, read as the reverse complement.
ATACGATTAAAAATATACTCATAAATAAAAATGTATGTATGGTTTTCAGCTCTTTGATTATAATGAAATAATTGTTCCGCCTAATTTTAAGATCCCGGTTGCTGATAAGACTGAATGTTCAATTAGAAATGTGTTTTAAAAACTATAAAGATCTTTCATCCCAAAATTCCCTCTTCAGAATAATAAAAGATCAAACTTTCATTTTTTACCTTCGTCAAATACCGCTATTAAGGAAGACTAATATGTTTCTATTTTTTAAAATTACCTAATAAATTATATTTTTGTTTTGAATCAACGAAGCCAAGTGTGCCATTGTTTTCTATAACCATTATGTGAATAGAATACTTGAGCTTGTGTGTTATTTCTGTATTTGAAGATAAAGGATTTAAGGACTCTTATCCACATTATTTATTCACATAAAACTTTCTGAACACTAAATCCATTAGTTTATTTGGTTTTTTTATTAGAACGCTTAAATTGTAAAAACATGGGCTTGAGTTTTGATTTAAAAAAATTACATTTATGTTCAATAATCTTACTATTTCGAATTTAGCTAGATAAACTATAATTTTAATAGATTTAGATTGAATTTTTTTGGGAAAAATTGTTATAAACTATATTTTGGGTATTGTGCTATGTTTCTAACATCCTTTTTTTCTCTTCATAATCATTTAATTGACGCAACACTGTTTTTCATGATGATATTATGCGATGAATACGAGATTCAAAATTTTCCCGATAATCACTTTATAGTGTTATAAGGCATGTCATTCCCCCAATAATATTGTAAAAAATTTCCAAAGCGTAATTGATACTCCATGTTGAGAGGTATACAGTATCAACTTTAGACATTAACACGGTACATTATGGCTATCTGAACATAAATTAAACCATATTTTAGCGTTGATACAGCTTGAAGTGGTTTCTTAAGGAATTTAAGACAATATAAGCACCAAATAAATATTATAGGCACTCTTAATTAAGAATATTGACATTACTGTGTATATTTTTGATACATACCATAGCTCACCACCCCCATGAAATTAAAATTTAGTGCGATGTCTGAAAAATGGTGTGTACATTTTTAATATCATATTCGATATTGCATAATTCCCCTAATGAAATTTTCTTAAGATCGCAACGCGTGTAAAATTTGAATGTTTATATAAGATTTGGTATTGTTTAAAATCATGTAAGTTGAAAATTATTGTTTTATATTTATAGAAAATATAACAAAATAATATTATATGAACAGATTTCACATTAAAATGCTATAGAATTTAGTTGTATAAAGTTCACAATATATATCCGTTGAATTTATTGCCCTTACATTTATTTTATGTTGGCAAATATAGTATAATATAGGTATTATTGTGCTGAGAAAGTTTGAACTGCCTACATCTTTTGACCAAAAAGACTTTACATATATTTTTCAATGATGCTTTACTTGCTGAATATCTATTGATGTTTATAAAATGTTTCCATTTCAATGTTATTTCATAAGGATTAATAATATATTTATAATCATTTAGGTAAATGACGTTATTTTCATAGTAATTGCTCAGTCACTTGAAATATTTGCCATCTCTTGTGCCTTTTATTTTCGATGCACAGCAAATGTTTTTAAAAACTGTTAAAATTGATTTATTATCTTATGTATTTTCAAGAACTTCAAAAGCCAATATATACTGGTTTTGCCATTTTTCTTTATAAAAATTTAAAAATGATGCACTAAAGATACATTTTTAAAATCTAAAAAAAATAGAAGAAATTTTATTTATTACTATGTCAAATTTAATTGTTTTTTGTGTTTTTATGAAACAATTTATGTATAATATATAGTTATTTAATTTTTAATCTTTCAAGTAATTTCGGAGGTTTTACTTTATTTTTATATGTTTTTATGACTTCTTGGGATTGAAAGATCTGCTACGCTCGTAAAACAAACACCCTTCAGATAAATTTTATGGTGTAATTAAATAAATATTGCAATTTCGCATATATTATCATAAAAAAATCATATATTTATGGTTATTCTTTTCCTTATTAGACTTATTTTTTTAATTTTATTTGAATTCAAAATTAAATAGTCATATCTTTCTGATTTTCACATCTAATTATATAACACGTACTTAAAATATTTTTATTGTAATTGATGTCTTTTTCACATTATATCCTGCAAATTTTTTCTGTTGTATTCCTCGCATTAATTTTTTTGTGCGTTTTAACTATAAGTTACTCCCTCCATGGAGATTTTACTAATTTGACATTAGCCATAAAAAATTAATTTATTCACAGTTTGTAAAAGTACTATATTCATATCGCCTAAAAAAGTACCACATACTTATTACATTCCTCCGAATAATTAAATATAAATAAATTGTTTATAAATAATTATGGTCACTATACCCACACTTCTGAGAAACTCGAACTCATATCATTTGAGATAAGAAGAGAAATTTATAAAATAAATGAAAGTAATCTGACAAAATATGTGTTTAATCGATTCGCCTTTTCTTCAATCAGCTAGCTACATATCAGTAAATGAAATTGATAAATTGAAAAACCTTAACCCATTAATAAATATTATTAAAAGGCGATATTCCAATGAAATTGGGTTAAACGCTTGAATTAATAAGTTTAAAGGAAGAGTTTAAAATGTAAAACATATTAAATGTGATGGGGGATAAATAATTTTCAAGCATACGTTTCTATAAATTAATCTCAAGTTTCGCTTGAAAAAAAGTAAATGGCTAAAACTAAAGTATCTTATAAAACTATAAGCAATTTGACATATTTAAATATGTTAAAATCAAGAATTTTATGTGTTTTTTATGAATTATAAATTTTGTAAAAACACATATGCATTTTTCATTGAAATTAAATTATTTTTGTGATTTTTTATGTGGAAGTTCCTGCATAAAGATTCAAATTCATTTTTTTGTGCAAATATTATTATTATACCAAAAATTATGTATTTTTGAATGAAATAAGAGTGATTTCGCGATATGAAAAAGGTATTTTTATATGGATATAAAAACTTAATTTTGATCTAATGTGGTTAGATCCTAGTAGAATATATTATAATATATATCATCCTGATACTTAATATTTATGAGCCCTTGTTAAATTAATTGAAAAACACCACAAAAAAAGATTATGGTGTAAAAAAAAGTACTAGATTGAAGAAACCTTTGCAATTGATGACGTTTCTTTTCTATGATAAAACCTATAGAGCTGTGAGACTAATAAATTAGCTAAAAATTTTAAAAGAAGCATCTTTGTGTATTTTTTCCAGCTTAAATATTTCTAGACCTCGCAAGAAAACCTTTTAAAAAAATTAGCTTATGTAAAATTATGAACAAAAATAATACATTTTTTTAAACACCATAATAATATGCATTATCGCAAAAATTGCTTGAAAGTAATAATAAATACTATATATGCAATTTTTACACAAAATGGGCTTTTTCAAGGCTGGAATTGTCTGTATTTTGTTACGAAGAAAGTCAAGACACAATATAATCTTAGAAATGGTGCTTTAGTCTCGAGAATTTAAGCTTAAAGTCACATGTATGCACTAAAACTCCATAAAATCTTTCTAAAATAAAACCTGATATACTGATAAGCTTATTAAATGAATTTACAGTGTTTTTTTGAACAATTTTGGAGCTATTATAAAGGTTTTATTTTATTTACTACATTCAGTCGCTGCTCAAATTAATAGATTTAAGAGTTGATTTCTTGTAATTTTATGAACATTCATTACATAATTTACCAATAATTCGCTATAAAAAATATTAGAATAACAAATTTTGGGTAAAACATTAGTCGCAATAAGACTGAATTTTTAACTTATGCTGATTTTTACACCACCACTAATATTCCATTACTAGATTTCGAATCTATTGGTTTTTAAAGACGTTTTTTTAATATAATTGCTTTTATTATTATATATTTTTATTTTAAATTCCATTTATTTTTTTGTACATAAAATTTTTTTGCGATTTTTTGTATGATTTATTGAAAATTGTTGGGATGGTTTTTTTGTTTATTAGAGTGTCTAGTTTGCTTAATTTTGGAATTCTTATTGGTTTATAAAATAATTTTTAGTTATTTTATACTTTTTTATATCTATTTTATCATATTATTTAATTTAGTGATTATTATTATTTATGGGTTAAGTTTCTTTTTATATATTTTATCTATTTTGACGTGACCAGCTCATTGGGAATATTACACAACTCTTTGAGGCATCTTTTGAAACCTTCCCTTGATCTTACTTCATCAATTGCCCTTCTTCTCTCAAATGAGATGAGTTTGAGTGTCCCTTTTTCTGATTTGGTGATATTAGTATTTTTGCATATTACTAGATCTGTTAATTTATATTGGTGCTGATATTTTTGTATTCAAAGATTTATTTTTACTTTTTAGGTTCTTTTTTTTGTTTTATTTTTCGATAAATAAACAAGTGATGTTCCTTTGTGATAATTTCTTACCAGGAATGAATCCTATAAAATAAAAATCCTTAAAAAAGTAAATAATCCCAATTTTAAGCACAAAAAATAAAAAATTATAAAATACATAAATTTCAGTAAATAGATGATGAGTTTTTTGGCATTGTATTTAACAAGAAAAAATAAAGTTTAAGCATGATTTTTATATTTTTTGTTTTTTTAGAGGTATGCAATAAGACAAAATATAATAAAAAAAGAATTTTTTTTGTGTATTATTAAGATAAAGCTGTGTAGTTTATCACTACAAATTTTTTTAATTATGTCCGTGACTATTGAATTATTTAGCCTAAATATTCATTTTCTTAAAACTGCTAATCAATGGTAGAAAAATAAAAAATGTTTTCTCCAATTAATTTTTTTGTGGGCAACATGTGCTTTTAATATGATAATATCCGGTACCGGGTAATAGAGAAGGTTCTGATGGCAGCCTCTTTTATTTTTTGATCTAGTACTAGCTTTCATACGATGCTCCCGCTTTTCTTGATAACTTCTATACTTCTTTTTTTCGGTGATATTTCAAGCTAACTCTTAAAATATTGTATAAAAAATTTATAAAGTATATTTATCGATTATTTCGCAGTTAAATTAATATAATGAGAGCATATTTTGGTGTTTTTAATTTTTTACAATTTTAACAATCGATTTTTAGCATCTTAGATTAAAATAACTATCAAGAAGGTATAAGATATGTTCGAAATACTACATAAACTTCATATTTAAATCTAACTAAGATAAAAGTTTAAATTACATTATAATCCAATGCAAAAGAAACTTGAATTCTATGCATTAGATGTTTTGCAAGTGTATTTAAAGGGATATATATAATAAAATATTTCCCATGAACAGAGATATTTTTTTTACACTTAATTTTTATTTAATTGTATATTGCTGAATTGAAAGCGTCAAAATACTACTTCTAAATTTTAATTGATAATATAATCTCAGTTAAGAATTTGTTCCTTATATTACGGCTCGAAATTTATTAATTGGTGGTGTGATAGAAATCTAACGCAAAATTTGGCAATAATATTGCTTTTTTTTTGTGTTTCACTTTTTCGAAAAATCAAAGGGGATTAATTCGATTTTTTTAGCATGGTATCTGTGTTTAGTGCCAAATGAAATTTCATCTAAAATAAAACCCGTTTATTTTAATTCAAAAAAATAATTTTTTCTGGATGGAACCTACAAATTACCTAATCATTCCTTTAAGTACTATAGAAATTTATTGATTTTAATCACCATATTTACGCTTAACCTCTTGAAAACTTAAAACTCATTATACAGAGTTTAAATTGGTTTTTAAAATATATTTGTATTTACCAAAAGCAACAAGGTATGTGTTTGATGCGTTTTATATTTTGGCAAAAAAAATTTAATGGTTTAATTAACTAAGTCATACGTTTTACCGCTTCTCGGAAGCATTCCTTAAAACCTTTAGCGGCTAAGATATTTGAACTTATGTTTTGGAATCGATTCAAGTTGTTTCAGAGCCAAAATCTAGTGTATTAGCACAGATCAAAGATTTATTTTAGCCTATCAGGTATTGCTACATCCCTGGCGGCTGGGGGCATTAACTACCTGTTTGGTAATTCAAAAATCCCCCTGTAAGAGGTGGATATGAACCGAAAATCATATAAATTGAAGATCCGGGTCAAATATTAGTTTCTTTTTGCTATAGCTACTCTATTATATTTTTTATCTAAATAAATGCACCACAAATATACTATCTTTTTTAGATGTTTTCTCCGAATCAATATATTCATTGGTTTTTATATCATTAAATTTTATAATAAAGGTTTTATTTCATATAGACGGGATTTTTTAACTTAGGGAATCATTAATCTAACAACTATTATATAATAAAAATTTTAGGTTGGCATCGAAGATCATACATACTTTCTTTAGAAAAAAAACTTTCCGATATATTTGAATCTGGTACTAGACCAAACCTGAGGCTTCAACATATTTTATTATTCTGATAAAAGGCATTAAAAACTACAAATTTTTTTTAAAAAAGATGATCGAACTAAGAAGTAAGCAGATAAAAAGAGATCCATATTTTTAAATTATATTGAATTGAAAACATAATTTAATAGATCTTTTTTTTGAATAATATAGTCGAAATTGGTCCATTATATATTTACCAAAAAGGAATAAGAGTGATATTGGATCATGTTGAAAATATTTTATCCAAAATTCTTGGAGACATAAAAAATATAAACATATTTTTTCCTGAAGGTTAATAGTTTTTTTCATAATGGAAGATTTCTATATATATGAAATTTAGTATTTAAAAATTGTGCATAATTAAACATTGAAACAGAATAATTGCGGAGAGCTAGATCCATCTCTCATTCATTTCGCTGTTTTTATACATGTTAATTACAATCGATTCAAAAAAATTAAAAATAATATATACATTACAAAAATTTGCAAACCCAATTATATTAAATTGCAAGTTTAACTATATATAATCAATTCAATATATGTAAGCTTTTGTATTTTATACTCACGAGCATGAAAAAAACACAGAATAAAAACTAAAATTACCAATACAAATATTTTGACTTGGTTTATAATATACTTGCATCAAAATGTGTAATTTGACGTGACTCTTCTTAAATGAATGGCCTTTTTAAATTTTCATGATCGTCCTCCCAATGTAAGAAGTATCTTCCTTAAAAAGAAATCAATGCATAATTTACAACATTTGAAAAGAATATTGTAGAAAAATATAATAATACTTTATGCAGAAACAATAAATCCAGATGATAGGATATCAAGATAATTAATCACACCTATCCAAAAAGGTGTCATAGGAAAATTTCCGGAAATTTTTTTTGTCATCAAGTGAAAAAATATGCTAATCAAGCTAAAATTATTTAATTAATCTAATAATACATTAAAAGAACATACATGCTATGTTTTACATAAGTTGCGATAACTAATATGTTTTAAACTTTTCAATATCATGGAATTGTATTGATGATATACACTTCCCATGATATTAAAAATCTGTCAATTCCATTATATATATCTAAAAAAATTTCTTCTAAAAATATTCAAAAATTCAATATATATTTTTTTTTGCATTGGAGAAGCGTTATATGAGCTCTTAATTAAACATATACTTATTTATTTACTATATATGAGCAATTTTGACAATTAGAACAAGTATGGGAAAATTATCATTTTAAAAGAATCAAAAATTTAATTTTAGATTACTAAAATAGCTTTTTTGATGTGATATTTCTATATATATCACATTATTTTCAATAACTTATTCCATTTTAAATCATCCATCAATCAAAAATACACTAAAAAATAATTGATCATATTTGATGACAGAAATCACAACCAAATATTTTTCAAAATATTTATCTATATATATGATTCTTTTTTTTGCGCTTAAATAAAGTTTAATACTTTCAAATTAAGAAAATTAACCATCGGGGCGGATTTAATTTTATGAAAATTTTCTCGTTTGTTTTACTTTCCTTGGTATTTTCTGGAAATATCGATACAAATAATGATGATAATGATGGTTGTAAAGAGACACCACCTATACAGCCTCTAGAGTATTCGCCTTTAAAGGTCGATTTCAGTAATGAAATAAACTTGCAAGGATATAATCACTGTACTGGTAAATATGGAGACATAAATGTAGTTACAGATGTGCGTGAAATGAATCTACTTGAAACTAGAAAAAATGAAGCACATATGCAACCGAGCCCGAAATATCCGGAAGTAATAACAACGGATGAATCTAATCGAAAAGAGGAAGATTTTGGCTATTTAAATATGGACGGCAATCATAAAAAGCCTATATCTATAATTTTATGGAATGAAAATAATTTTTTGGAAAAATTTAATGGAAAAGAGGAAGATTTTGGCTATGTAATTATGAATAGTGCCCATAGCAAGCCATTCAACACAATTTCATCAGATGAAAATAACTTTTTGGAAGAATCTAATCGAAAGAAGGAAGATAATGTTTATTTAAATATGAATAGCGCCCATATCAAGCCAATCAATACAATTTCATCAAATGAAAATAATTTTTTTATAGAAACTAATGCGATCAGCGATTCTATTGCAGATATTCAAGGAAGACATAATGTGTCTTGTTCAAATAAAACAATCCGATCGGAGGCTCCCAGTAAATTTAAATCATTTTTAAAAAGAATTAATACTTTTGGCAGAGAAAATACACCAAAAGTTAAAAACTCAAATCACGGGCCTAAAAAACGAACAGAATCCATAGTTATAAGCAAAAAAACAAGTAAATCTGATTATGATAAAGAAGTAGATGTTAAAAAAATCCCAGAAAGGGACATAATTAAAACCGATAATACTTTAAATTATGGTGTTCACAATAAGACATATGGAGAAATGCTTGAAATAAATCAGCCATCCATTAAAACCAGCTCATTAATCAAAAAGAAAAAATTTGAAAACCACACCTATTCTAACCACGAACTATTTTATCCGGAAATGTTTATCCGTAAAAAAGACGGTGTATGGGAAAGCAATTTAACGCGCTTGCCTCATACTTATATAAATTGCGAGGCTATTACTATTAACGAAAGTAAACGTGGGAAAAGTCGAAACGTAGCATTTAATTTAACAGAAGACGATGATAAAATCAATAAAAAACAAAGTGAAACAAATGCAAGTAACACTTTTGGGCTATATAACATAAAATATTTTTCTGCTCTAGGAGGCAACGAAGGTTCTGTGTTTTTTAGCAATATCGGCATTTTTAAAAATCTGATTTTGAAAAAATTTCTAGTCAGCGTTACAAATATGTGCAACAGAATATCTTTTATCGCAAACGAATGTTTCTATCGCAGATGTTCCATTCAAATGCACAAATCTGAGTCTTCTAGGTTAAAATGCATGGTTATCTTAAAGGGGGAGTATCTTGTTGATTTATCATGGGTTACGAACGAGATTTGTCAATTTAATCATCAATTGCGTATATTGCTCGGGATTTCTAAAAGAGAATTGCAACATGAAAATAATTTTACAAGTTTTATGTATGAACAAAATAGCTTTTTAAGAAAGCCGGAAAGTAAAATTGAAGATTCCGGGGAGAGTGGCATATCTATAAACACGAATATTGAACGAGTCTGTTCATTTATAGAGCCCTATCAAGAAAAATTCGAAAATGATAATGAATTTGAAGGTACCTTCTTGCGTGATTCCGAGTCTAAAGTTCAAATAAATTCCGTGGTATTGCCTATGGTTGTTGGGAAGAATTATAAAGCCATGAAAAAATCTGTCTCGGATGACTATGAATCTGGGTGTTTCAAGCATATGAATTGGCCTGTAAGTTTAAATAAGTTAGGCTCTAAACCTATAATATCTCAAAACCCTAATTATTCTTTTGAAGAGGCATGCGATATACCGGAGATTTTTGAGGAATCACATGAAAATGATTTGGAAAATTCAGCAATTTCCCAGCAAATTTGTTCTGTTGATAATACAGAAAAAAAACCAAAAATTTATTGCGAAGAAGCCGAAAAAAAGCAGGATTTATATAAAAAAGTTAATGATACTAAAATATATGATGAAAAATGTGAAATAATTAAAATTAAGAGTAAAATAGAAGAAAATAACAGGAAAGAAAGAAAAATATCGAATGATAGTGGTATTTGTGAAGATTATGGAGATTCTAGATCATCATCTCCTTGCTTTCAAATGAAGATGGGGTGTAAGTTAACCGATTGGAATATGGAGGATTATCTGGGGCTATCATTGGAATATATTGATGCCGATATAAATGATGAATATATTGATTCCGATATAAATGATGAATATATATTGCCTGATATAAAATCTCAAAGAAAGAATAATAATGAAGAGTCTTCCAATAATATTAGCACTGTATTTAAAGATTTTATTCCAAAAAGTGAATTTTCTTGTGATGATTTATCAATGAAAGCCGCTGATTTTGATTATTCCGAAGACCCCGATGATTCTAAACTTGTTAATCCTAAACAAAACACAGATAATTCATTCTTTCCAACAAAACATGAACACCACAATATATATGAGTCTGTACGGAATGTTGGTATAAACATAAATAATTGTGTTAATGACTGTGAATCATCGCAATTCAATCTTGGTATAATCGAAGGTTCCTTCGGGAAGAAAACTGTAAGAAATCACTATCAATATTATAATGATAGGGTGGAAAACATAGATAAGATAATAAAAAACGACTGGATGAAAGAACTTGAAATGAATTTTCGTAAGTTATATGATTCATGTGATTTATGCAATAGTTGTGATTCTGTAAGTAAAAAGAAGTCTGAAGGGGATTTAAAGTTTTCTTTAATAGACATTAATGATGACCTTCACCGAGGTAATACATTTTATCTTGAACTTGAGCTTGAGCTATATAGTGACAGTAGTTAATTTAAAAAAAAACGCTACTCTTCAATAAAAAAGTGTTATTTTATTTTTAAAATGAACGTTAAACGTTTTTTGTGTCTAATCAAGATATAACTTTGTATATTACTTGTGTTTATTTGTCACGGATTCATATTTCAGCCTTTCTTATTTGTTATTTCTGTTAAATTCATTTTTTTTTGGAATCTTTGTTTCATCACTGAAAATGCATTCACTTTAAATCAAAAGAGTAAAGTGAATATTATAATTTGGATACTTCAATCGTGTCTACGCTTCTGGGAGAAATTCTATCATACCAGTTATGGCTTTTGGTTTTTTTTTACTTCTTTCTGCCTTCGATTCAAGTTTTTCATCACCGCAATCAAGCGTATATGCAAAACCGAGTATTTTTTGCCTTAGGTTGGTCAATCAGAGTTTTATACATCCTTGCTGCTGGGTAATATTGCTCTCCCTATATTACGAGTCTTTATAAGAAACAACATCTAAATAGTTATTTAGATTGCAAAATATAGAATAGTATTTTTATTGTGTTAGACAGTAAAAAAGACTATACAATTGCATCAAAGGGGGTGCTCTAAATTGTACCTACGGATAAAAATATACTATAGCGGGGTAAAGTAACAAGTAAATGAGATTTTATTGCTATTTGACTCTGTGTATACTAAAACTTAAATTGATAGTTTGGAGTTCATGCCATGAATTAATATCTTTTATTTCAAAAAGTATGCCGAATTTGAAGAAAAAAATCTCTTTCTGATGATTGTACAAAGTACTTAAGTTTTATGGCAAAGATCGGATAAAACAAAAAAGTAAATGGGGAAATACGGTTTTACACATAGAATATATGATAAAATGGTAAGTTTTCTTGCATATGATATTAAAAAGATAAATTTCTCTATAAAGATAGATCTACCTTGCAAGAAATTTCAGAAAAATAAATAATATGGCACATGTATATAAACTATGTATAATAATCACACTCGGATACGCATATAAAAATCATTAGCGACCCCCACTACAGGCTTTGTATCGATGCAATTTACATGATGAAACTATAAGAACTAATTGTGCATATTTTATATCACTAGTTTAAAATATTATTAAACCAACTTAGAGAGTTTTTACACATTCAACGTAAAAGAAATTCTGTGAAGGCATCCCAAAATTCTTATAAAAACTAATTTCATGTTCTTTAGTATAATTATTTCACTTGATCATAGAAACTTAAGTTTTTTCTAATTGATGCGTATTTTTAGCTGATGTAAATCCAATGTGGCGTCTTTTTGATTGCCAATTTTTTTAATAACCCTTTTAAAAAAATAGGTGATAAGACGTAGCAATTAAAAAGAAAAACAAAGAAATTTTATCTGAAAGACTAAAAAAAAATAAAAATCTAGTTGTGTTAAATTGTATACTAAATCTTAGAATACTACCTTGCAAAAAAAAATGAAGATGGGCGGACGAAATGCCTAAAATATGAAAAAATACTTAATCCAAGGAATTAAATGAATAAAATTTTTGAGTGCAAAGAAACTGTGGTTTTATTTGTGATGATAAAATTGGATGATAAAAATAAACAGGAAATAAAGTACATGGGAATTTTGAGAAAAACATCCTGTAGGATGAAAATAAATATTAAAAGGGAAATAAGAAAGATTTTCTGGGGACGTGAAAATATAATCGGCGATAATAAAACATTCTTAGATGCGTGTATAAATAAATTCGTATGTCATGAATATAATTGAGGGCATAGATGGATGGTATGCATGTTTTAAGTATGATGGAAAGAAATTAAGAGATAGTTCTATTATGTATCGTTAAAAATAGAAAAAAGAAAATATCAGCAAATGTTTTGTAAAAAAAAAGTGTGTGTTGGTTCGTAAGTATGTGCGGATATGTGAGGAGGGTATACAGATTTATGTGAATCGGGTCTCGATCATAGAGTTGAGTAAATAAACCCTGTTAAAAGAGTTCACACTAAAAATATTGAAGGTAATTGGCACTTTTTATAATCATTGATACCAAAAAGATATCGAACAGGCAAAAATATTGGATTCCGTTAAATTTTGGCAAGGATTTCCAGAAATGAAAAATTTAATGTGATGAATATTTTATTAAAAATCCAAATTAATGCAAAATAATTTTTCAATGTGCTTTTTGGTTGGTTTTGTGTGTGTGGTTACCGCTCCAGTGCTTGGTGAGGGATGAAAAATAAGGGTATAAAAAAATATTTTAGGTCTGAGCCAAAAGACGATATGCTAGAGTTACAACCATCTTATTTTTTTTACGATAATAAGCATTTGCCCAGAAAATAATATATATAATCCTTTAACAACTTCAGATCATACTTTTAAAAATATTAACCTTGAAAACAAGCTAAGTGCTGGTACTCGCTTTGCTTTCTCTACGGATAAAAATAAGTTGTATCTTTTAATTTTTTTATTGCACAGCAGGTCCTATTTATAATTATACGTGATTTATTAGTCAATTTATTTTATTTTCTCAAAATTAAAAGTACGTGATATCTGTTTATTTGACAAGTAGAGTTAATTATTACTGTAATAAAGCCAAGTATTCTATGTTTTTAAGTAATTATTATCCAAAAAAAATATACGATATTTTCAAAATAAAATTATCTGAATAAGAAAATATTCCACAAAAAATTTAAGAGACAATTATGTTTTTCTTAATATGATTTATAGCAAAAAAGGGGGGTTTTAAAGTGTAATTAATATATTAAAAAGGGATGTGGCTCAGTTTAACTAAGTTAAATAGTATATTTTGAATTTTATAAAGTACTTTTTATGCCTAGGTTTGCCCTTTTTATCAATTTTTATAAATTAACATAGTAAATGAAAGAAAAGGTGGCGGTCCTTAATATAGAATATCATTAGATTTATAAAACTACATAATCTGCACTTTTATTAAATATTCCTATACTTAAATAACGAAATCAGATTTATATAGTTAACTTACCAATAAATCGCATTAAAAAGATTCGCTATCTGAATTTGGATGTTATAAAAAAATGCATAGTTTCAAGGCAAAAAAAAATTGCTTATACATGCATCAAATAACTTATATATTTCTTTTATGCTGAATGACTTTAGATGGGCAATATTTCTTTCATTCAAAATAGTCATTGATTTACCTATCTGAAAATTTTAAAAATAGCTAGTCCTATTTTCTATAGCAAAATGAATGTGCAAAAATGTGTCTTTTTTCTATCTCAGAAAATGATCTTTACATCCTTTAATACACAGAAAGATACTTTCTTAACCTATTACAGTTACTAAATGATCATTTTTGAACTAGTTTTGGCTAAAATGCTATAATTTGTCTTTTATATTTCATATGCAACAAATTAGATATTGATTTTATAAAACAGACACTTCACAGCATCAAGAGACTTTCATTTGTACATAAATATATCAAGGCTCCTTAAAAAAATGATTTTCATGTACGTCCGTAATGTATAAATCTAAATATAATTCATATTTCTTATTTATCATAATCGCGAACATTTTTAATAGCCCCTTACAAGAATTCAATTTACATAATCAGATCAACATTTTTAAAAGAACATATCTAATGAGCCATCAAAAAGAATTTATAACCAGACTTTACGATCTAAATAGAAGTTCAAAAAAACTTCTTTCGAATCTTATTGAGTTTAATGAATCCATAGATTCTTTAACCAACATAGTTGTAGAGTACGAGAAACTTGGAATTATGTGCAAAGAGACGTTTATTTTATACAGATCCCTACTTTCAGAGTTTAGAGAAAATCTATAAAATTAATGTTCAGCAGAATTATTTTGTTCTTTTGCCTTTTAATGGGATTCGTTGTCTAAGATTATTTATTAAGTACCCGAAATATTTTATAATTAATAAATGTGTATCTGAAAGAAAATTTTATTTATGGGCAAATTCTATCATATATATCTTCAATGATGAATTAGATTGTTTAAATAAATATTATGCGATTTTGTTTGGTAAATATACTTTATTAAAGGAATTCGTGATGTTTTCGTGTGTTAGTATCACCATGTATTGGTTTTTTTATATGAAATATGTTCTTTTTTTTACTGTAAATAATTTTATGAGTAACTTTTAAGTGAAAAAATCTGTACTTTTTATTGTCTACCAAAATAAATTTTATTTTCATTCAAAAATCGAAGCAGGAAACCCTTTTCATCTAAGTAATCCACTGTATTTTTGTTTGAAATATATTGCGAAGTGTTAGAATTATTTTTTAAAAGAAATAAACAAACGTATTTTATATTATATTTGCTGAAAAAAATGTAGAGATAGTCAAAATATTTTTTATATTGTTGGATTTAATGCTAATTTGTTTATAAATAATTTAATAAAGACCGTCATGATGATATTTTTAGCGGCATGCCACTTTTTTTAGCCCACTAAGTCATGAAATCCTTTTTTTCTATCTTTGTATATATATCGAAACAGTTATATTTATCGATTTATGATAGTTCTAACTTTTATTACAGAAATTCATCGTTTTATTTTTTATATTAGCTATATACTTTATTTTTTAAATCATCTCTTGGCCAGATTTTTTTGTTTGGTAATATTTATGGATCTCATAATTTATATGCGTATATTGATTTTGTTTATAACTATAATTTTAGTAAAACACATATTTTTTTTCAGTTCATCAAAGTATTTTTTATTTAGTTTGAACTATATTTTTTTACGAACAAAAAAACACGGCACTTGTTTTCAGTTAATCAACAATATACATATCTTTTTTTGTTTCATGTATTATGTTTTGCGAAATAAAACAAGGCATTTGGAATCGGTTTATATAAATTATGCATATATTTTTTTAGTTTATCATAACCTTTTTTTACGAAAAAAAAACAAGGTATTTGGAATCAGTTAATATAAATTATGCATATATTTTTTTCGTTTATCATAACCTTTTTTTACGAAAAAAAAATTAATTTGGGATCGGTTTATATAAATTATGCATATATTTTTTTAGTTTATCATAACCTTTTTTACGAAAAAAAAAAGTAATTTGAGATCGGTTCATGTAAATTATACAAATATTTTTTCTTTTATCATAACCTTTTTTTACGAAAACAATTAACTTATTATATCGTTTTTCTATACGTAGTAAAACATAAAAATCTTCAAAAAAACCATCATAATTATTATTGATGGCAAATTCATGCATATAATTTTAGAAACGTTACATAAAATTACATTACGCCGCCTATTATTCGCTTTTTACCCGTAATTTTTTATAATTTCCTTTAATTACTAAAATAATACCTAATATTTTTATATCACGCAATGTGCTTAGATGTCAAAAATTTTGTACATCTTAATCAGAAAGACTTGTTGAAAAAAAAACATTGAAAAAACATTTTTTAGTAGTCTATGAATAAAATATATTTATATGACATACATTAGATACGATCACATGTATTTTTTTTTTGAATTTTGTGCATTAATTTTGTATTTTTTTAAGCGTAAGTCTTTGTGATAATGCGACTTTCTTTTCATAGAATTCGATAATATATTCTAGTTGTGTAACAAGAAAATTAAAGCTATTTCTTATTTTTTGTAGTTATTGCGTATTTTTTAATGCATAATCTTTTCATACAGAAATTTTAAATACAAAGCTGTATTTTTTTTATACATAATCAAGTCATTTTTTGTTGATCATCGTGTAATAATTAAAATAAAATTGCGCTCAAATAAGAATATATCCATATAATTTGATTTTTTTAATTCGTCTTATGATGGAATAATTGGGTCATAAATTGAATTTATAGGCATTAGAAGGTCAAACTAAGCAAAAAAAATATGTAAAAACAATATGATTTGGAGATTCGCTTATATATTAATGTCTGAATAGTGAAGAGACATATTTTAAATTATAAATTGAAGAGATTAGAATAATGATGCATCAAATCTGGTCTATAGAGCCATTAATATAAAACTTATAGAATATTAAAATTATAAATTGTTAATTAAATTTTTCCATACTTATAATTTTAATATTCTATAAGATTTATATTAAAGTGATAGGAGTGCCAGAGTGAAGCAGAATATGCGTACAAACAATGGTATTTGATAAAACAAGTCTTGAAAGATCAAGATTTATTGAGAAATGATGCAATATACTGAGGCTGAATGATTTATTGGTCAAATATATCTAAAAAATTGGCTAGAGCTGTGGTTGAAAGACTTTAAATAACATAAAAATCAAAATAAGCCATAAATAGATTAACTGTTAAAGAATATAAACGAAATTCGCACAATATTTTTTTTAGTTTATTCTAAATATTAGGGGTATTCTGAACATCTTTTTTTTCATAAATATAATTGAAATAATTGAAAAATACGTTTGTTTATAATACTTATAAAAGTATATTGCACTCTGAAATAGTTTTTAAAAATAAAAGAATACACGTGGGTGTGGTTAAAACATACCACCAACAACTGATTAGAGGATATAATTGATTATATATTGGAAAATAGAAACTGATGAATATGTTTATCTATAATCGATATTAGTACATAAGTTAGCGTCTTTCTAGCAAAAAAATATTGTATGAAATAAGTTGATTTTCTGTGAAACTTATGATCTGAATTTTTAGTATTGGTTACTCAGTCTTTTATTGATTCTATACCCTATTAAAATAAATCTTGAACAATGCATTTAAGTTATAATATTATTATTTATTTATGGATTAAGTTTCTTTTTATCAATTTATACGTGGTCAGCATATTGGGAATATTGCATGAGTTAATATATAATCTTTTTTTTATATATTTAGCATATGAATGTTTTTTATATGAACAATTCACACAATTTATTGGGTTTAATATACAAATCGGACTTGTTTTATTGTATTTTTAGTATAAAAATGTTGTTTTGTATACTCAATCCCCACGATTTATTTAAATTAATATAGAAATCGGTCTTGTATTATCGTATCTTTAGTATAAAAATGAATATTGTTCCACACATAATTAGACCAGTTCATTCACATTATTATAAAATTAAGAATCCGATATTTTTGTATAAATTATTGCCAAATACTCATTTCCAGCCAAATTTTATTTCTTTTTCAAATTTATGTTGTTTGGATAAATTTTTTATTATGATTATTTAAATTTGCCTCCAAATTATTTGGACTTACTCTTATTATTATTTTATGACAAAAGAAATTTTTTTGGTCGAAATGGATTTTCAGTTCTGAAATGATGTTTCCAAAGATATAGTGAAAATTATTGTTTTCAGATCCTTTACATGTATTTTGTATCATGTGAAGTTTATAATTATGTGTTTCTTTCTTTTAAATTCATTTAAAAAATATAACCCTCAGATTTTTGAAATTCTATCTTTTTCAATAAAGTTTGTTTTTGGCTTCATTGATCCAATTTCCTCCTGTAATTTATATTTTTCCCTCCAAAATTATGATTTTCTTATTATATTTGCTATGTCCACTATTTTAAACAATTAAAGTATTTCCTTTGTTTTTACCTCCGAAATTTACAGATTAGATGATTCTATTTTGTTGTGCCCAACTATTCAAACAATATAAATAACCTCCTTATTTTTATATGTTACCTCCAGAATTTACAGATTAGGTGATTCTATTTTGTTATACCCACCTATTCAAACAATATAAATAACCTCCTTATTTTTATATGTTACCGCCTAAAATTTACAGATTAGGTGATTCTATTTTGTTATACCCCTCTATTCATACAATGTAGATAGCCTCCTTATTTTTCCAGGTTACCTCCAAATTTGAAATTCTCCCTCCCATTTCAGAAAATTACCTCCAAATTTTACATTTTCTATTTATACTATAAATAAGACTGTGGGATTCATGTGAACCTTGAATATATTTACAATTTTACCTATGCTTTAAACAAATATTACCAATGAATATTCAAATGTTCTACTTTCTGGTTAGATTCAACTTCATTTTCAAATTAAAGCGTATCAATAGCCTTTTATTTATAATTCAGCTCATAATATCTGTAGATACTTCTTCAATCACTTTATACACCCTGTTGAAAGCTTTTATACGTTTAAATGAACATGCCAAAGTAAAACTTAACAATAAATTGGTAGATAATTATTTCCGAATTTGTATGTTGTTGTCATCCGTTCATTCAATATTCTTTTAATTTCAAATTCTCAATATAAATCTAGCTTATTAATTATAATCTTCATTTTATTTTAATTTCTTATTTACCCCTTAATATAAAACCACCTTCTTTTTAAAATCTACCTCCATTTTTTGAACTATTCCCTCCATTTTTAATATGATCCCCCAACAAATCCCATATTCCCTCGCAATTAATGATCTTCCCTCCAAAACCATTTCATAATCAACTTTTACCTCTCCATTTACCTCCACCCACATCTATAAATAATCATACCCCATCGATATCATAATGGCACACGGAAAAGGAGGAAAAACAGATCCAGTAAAGACTTCATCAAAGAAGAAAAGCAGTACAACACATCGCACAGTATTTAAGATGTCCCAAATGCGCGAGATAATAAGATCATGTACCCGACTCAGAATTTCATCTTCAGCAGCACGAGCAGCAATTCACGGAATTGATTACCTTCTTAAAGAAATGATTGAAGGGGCACATAATGCAGCTGTTGGTGATCAGAAAAAGAAGATCCAACCAAGACATATTAATGCATGTATTGCTATGGATAATGAGTTTAATCATCTTGGACACAAATGGCTTATTAAGGGTGGAGGTGCAACTGGTTATCTTAAGAATGAAGATACTCAGGTCAGCAAGAAAAGCAAATAAGGATGTACTGATGAACTTACAATGTTGAAATAAATGAACTTTAAAGTGAAAATCAAATATTCATACTGTAATATAATCTTTTAACATTTATAAACTAAATTCTTCGTGATAATATCTATAATGCAAATAATTGAAGTTAAATATAAAATTTATTTGTGATTTTCTACCGATAGGACACCAATATATATTTACTTATGCCGTATATAAAACAAAGTATATACACAGAAATACGCATGACTTTTTAAGTCTTCTGTATAGAAGATTTATTGTGGAAAACCGTAAGCATGATAAAGTCTTGATTTATTGAGAATGCCTAGTAAGTCTTGAGTATAGAAGATTTATTGTGAAAGAAAGACTGTAAGCATGATAAAGTCTTGATTTATTGAGAATGCCTAGTAAGTCTTGAGTATAGAAGATTTATTGTGAAAGAAAGACTGTAAGCATGATGTGCTTGGAAATAGTATACATAAAATCTGTAATATAGAGTAATCTAAGGTTTTGTGCGAGTAAACATAAAAATTAGTCCACAAATAAATATATAATAGCATATAAATTTATCTTTTTCGTTTTGAGCAAAGTATTTAATCGACTAATTTTTAAGCAAAATATATAATTACAGATAGTATATTTAATATATATAAGGCATCACTAAAAAATATTGGGTTTTTCGTTTTAATACACACAAAGCTGTTCAAACGAAAATATTACTATTTGTGTTTATAGTCTGCTTATAAAAGGAATTTAACTTAGATTACTGCTTGATTTTTAGGCTTTAGCAATTGCAAAATTTTTCAATAAAATTTAATGCCGAAGATTTTTATATTCTTCAAACAACTAATACCATTGTTACCAAAAGAAAAATAAAATAATGCGTTGCCTTATTTACAAAGAAAACTTCGATTGAACAACTAATACAATTGTTACCAAAAGAAAAATAAAATAATGCGTTGCCTTATGGACAACTTAACTTCAATGTGTAAATCTGATAGATGAATTCATAAAAATAACACATCATATCTTGGATTTTATAAAATATAAGATTGAATAATTTATAAGATATAAAAAGTCTGTATAGCGAAATATAGAAATTGATATACAATTATTTTTTAATAATAAAGTTCAAAATATCTGACCTTATCGATAAATAAAAATGTTTTTTTGTAGTATAATGATTTTACTTTAATATAGAAAAGTAAGAATGTAAAATCTATGATTTACATAACTAACTGAAGCACAAAATAATCTTTCCAATAACATTGCAACTTATTTAACCAAGATATTTTTCACCAACAACTGCCACCCGATTTCTGTCTTGTGATAAATAATAAACATCGATGCGCAAATTAAGCTCAAAAAGATGTAATTCACGGTTAATCTTATAAATATAGTTAAAAAAATAAATTTTGATTTTTTTTGATTTTTTTAGAATTTATTATATTTAATTTAATTTTTTTAGCAACAAATACGAATAAATTTATATAAAGCAAAGATGGTAAACGTTTGGAATGAATATAAACATTATTTAAAAAATTCATTTATTCAATTATAATATTTAAAATAAACAAAGCTTAGGATCCAAGTAAACTAAAGTTTCTCACGCACATTTTGAATATATTTATAGTTTATTTGTTTTGAAAAATATAAAATTCTGCGAATATAACCAAATTTAAATTTTTTTAAATTAATATTCGTGACCAAAGAAATCATGTCGAAAAAATTAAAATTTATTGCTGATCGTAGTTTTCAACAGCCTCAAAGTGTGAAAAATACATGCACGAGGTAAATATTTCAAAATTTATGTAATTTGTATGTTTTTTATTGAACTATTTTCCTTAAACTTTTTTATGCTTAATTAAAAAAAAATATAATTTTAATTTTTTTTCTATAAATTTTAACTATTCATTAACCTATAAAATAATAAAAAAATTACAAAAAAATATATCGTTTGAATTCAATTGAAATAATGGATAAATAAAGTAAAAAAAAATTGTTGTGATGATTTGAAAAATAATAGCTCCTTGATAGAAAAAAATTATATCTGAAGACACCATAAAAAATTGAATTCATGCCAAAATATCAAGAAGTTTCAAACTAAACCGAGGCATTTATTCAAAAAATAGTAAGAGAATAATTGAGCTACAAATTTTAAAAAGAGGTGTCGTATAGAAGTAATTCAATAGAAGTAGAGATAGCCAAAAACATATAAAAGATGTGTTCGCGGCGAAAAAAAAACAAATTTTAACTGAAATTAGAAAAAAATCAAAAGATATAATACAAAAATTGATCCATAAATACACTATAAAAATAATTAAATTAAAAAAAAATTCGAATAAAACAAGACAAGGAATCTAGAAATGAAATATGTATAATTTTATGGTTAATATTTATATATATGTGGCATAAATCAAAAACTAAACACAATATTAAAGTCATACAGAATCAATCTAACATGTTTCATGACGGTCAAATAAAATATTTCTTGTAGAAAATTTTTGTATCTGATAAATGGATAAATAATGCCTATAAAGATATATTATAATAATTATGGATATATTTTTCAAACTTAAAACACACAACCTAAAAGTTATATTGAAATAATAAGAATAAAGCGTGATTGTCAATGAAAATATTCACAAATTTAAAATATATAAGAACAGAGCACAATAATAATGTAGATAAATATAGTGTATGTATTAAGAACATAAAATTGTGAAATATAAATTATTAAAACCATGTGCAGCACTGATAAATGCAAAGACATAAAAACATTCAAAAAAAACAATCAAAAAAACAATAAAGGTATTTTATTTACTATAAATATTTAATCTGTTATAATTAATTCTTATTAACATATTCAAATTGTTTTTAATATATATTTTTAACTTTTCCAAATCGTAATAAAACATAGTTTTGTAGCGTGTAATTTTATTATAGCATGTTTTCTATCTTCATTGAACGTTTTTTAATCTTTTTATATGTATACCTAGATTCATTTTCTTTTCTAATTTTAAACAACACATGAATCATTACAATTAATCATTTTTTTGATGGATTTCTGCTAGATTACAAATATATGTTTTCTAATTTTAAAAAATTGCCTGTATTCTTTAATTTCTTTATTATTCATTAAATAGGCAATTTATAATTTCAAATTATATCAAGATAAAAAAATATACTTTCTTAATTAAAAGCCCAATTTTTTATACGTAAATCCATTGTGTCGTTATTGGTATCTGAATTTTTTATCTATTTAAATTATTTTTATGATAGTCTTTTTATTAACATTTTAGAGAAGAAGGGTAGGTCAATAAATATAGATCAGGGAAAATATCAAAAAATATATCAAGGAAGATTAAACCTTACTATTTATCCAACTGAATATTATTAGAGAATAAATGGATTAAAAAAACTTAATTCACAAAAAAATAGGTTTTTTATATGTATTAAAAAACATTGTTAATATTTCTTTTTTTTACATTTGAGATGATAAGTGGGTAAACTGATGCTTCAATAATATACACCATTTATGTTTTAGGCTAAAAAAAATTGCACATTATATTGCAATAAATTATTTTAATACATCTAATCGAAATTTAAAAATCAGTTCTCAATTTAGGGGGTCCTTTATTTTAGATTATTAAAAAAATAAAATTATATTGGTATCAAAGAATTTCGATTAAATAGGCTGATATTTATGTATCAAATACGTATTTAAATATATTAAATAGATTTAAATCACATGCGTATCAGAAATTTAGTATTTCGATTCGATTTAATTTTTTTGTAATAAAATTAAAGTTGTGATTATAAGTAATCCCAGAAAAAAATTAAAATAAATTCCGAAAAAAATCAAGAAACTTTACAAAATTATTTTATGACAAATAGAAGTGTAATAAAAACATTAGTTTATAAATCGGATTTTAGCGTAAATTATCGCAAAAAAAAAGGACATATTTAGATAAGTTTAGCGAATTTACATGTAAAGTTAAAATTTGTTGAAAAGTATGTGTTATATACAATATTATCTTAATGTAGGACTATGTTTCAAATATTTAATAAATTATAATTATTTAAAAGAAGTTTACAATTAATAAATATAATGAAATTGCTTTTCGAATTATGGTAAAATATGACAGAGAATTAGATTTAAACAATATAATCATAAATAATTTATTACTGGAATAATTCATGTAAAAACTTCCTAAAATAAAAAATATTTCTTAAAATAAAGGATGTCATAGCAAATTAATATTTAGAGACATGGAAATTGATCAGCATTAAGGTATTCTAGTTTTTATAGACATAGTGAAATTTAATGGATAAATAACTAAATATTTTTTAGATAGATTGGTTTGAAAACCAACACAGTTTTTTATTGTACAAAATAAAGTTTTGAATTTTGGTTCCTTTCACATATAAAACTGTAATTCAATTCTGCACATAGTGGGTATCGTTTGTAGTGCAAATACTTAAGCTAGAATCTTCTCAGCAATCAAAGCCTGA
This sequence comes from Rhyacophila brunnea, assembly GCF_057557595.1. NCBI lineage: Eukaryota > Metazoa > Arthropoda > Insecta > Trichoptera > Rhyacophilidae > Rhyacophila > Rhyacophila brunnea. The sequence goes on along the minus strand of NW_028232798.1, from coordinate 428,236 downwards.
AGGTATGATGAGTGTGTTTCACCCTAGTATGTTAACAAGAAAAGCCGTACAGGTGGTTGTTTTTTCAGCTTTCTACCAAACTCTAGACTCTAGGGATATAGTATCTGGAAGGTTGAGACGTTTATTAAAAGTACTGTTGGTTTTTTTCAAGCTATAATCTTCGATTTAATGGTTATAGGTTTAAATTTCATCTACACAAGTTAATTGTTACTAAACGGTTAATATATTCTGCTAGCCTCAAGGGTTCATTAATCAATGTACGGCGGACCGATGGTAAAATAGAAATTTTAGATTTAAACATACACACTTGATTGTGTCATTTAAATAACTTGACTTCGTTCTAAAATACATGTGCTAATAGTTAAAGTCATTATTGGTATGATAGGAGTGTTTCCTAAAATGGGATATTTAGTTTGGAGGTCAAATGAAAAATATCGAGCCACCTAATAATTATAATCGGACTAATTATAATTCTAGCATAAAAAAATATCAGAAATAGACACAGACACGAAATTGGTTTGGTTTTTCACTTACAAGATATTGAAGATTTTCTTGACTAAATACAAACAGGAAGAAAAATATGATCTTATTAAAATAATGAGAATAAAGACAAGTAGATGGAAATTTAAAATAAATAGATTAGTACATAAAGTAATTAAAGAATTAGATATTCGAATATTGAACCACTAGAAATTAATAATTACAAAAGAGAACAAATAAATACGACTATCAAGCCCACTTACAAACCTTGGGATTGAGAAAAGCCCTTTAAATAAGATTTGAACGGAGGAGAGGTATTATAGAAGACTCAGAGAGGAGAAAATAGCCGAAAGTATATATACGCTATGCGCATAAGAGTACAAGTAAGTTGTGATTGTGAACAAAAACTAAAATTATACCTTTAAATTTTGCCGTTAAATAAATAAATATATTAAACTACACTAATTATTAATAAAGTATTACAATGGATATTTAAGAAGATCAATTTATGACACAAAATAAATACAACTATCAAACTAATCTAAAGATTAATAAAGTATTACAATGAATAGTTAAGCAGATCAATTTATGATACAACTATCAAGCCACACTGATTATTTTAAAAAAACAATGAAGAATACATTATATAATCAACTATAAAGCCATGGTATAACGGTGTTTTAAAAAAATAAGGGCACATTAATTATCAAAAAACACAACAATATATATAGTACACAGGAATAATTTAAAAGTCAAAAAAATAATTAATAGATATATAATAATCAGTAACGTACAACAAAATAATTAATGCTTATCATAAATTATTGAATATAATGCCCGAATATATTAGAAATAATATAGGCCAGATAATAAAACTTATTAATGGCGATAATTTTCTATAGATGAATAATCAGTATAATAAAAAATTATGATCTGAATAAAACATCAAAGATATTAATTCGGGTTTGTTGGGTATTTATTTGGCTTAAACTAGTACACTCAAATTATTTATATATTCTTCTACCATATATCGAAATTTTATAAGTTATTATTTCGTTTTTTGGTTCAAAATATAAAATACCAATCTTCGATATTCCTTTGGAATCAAGAAATTATTCCATGTACAATAATATATCCTAAAGATTATGATAAAGATTGGGTAAATCTAACCTATAACCATCTACAAAAGTTTTTTTATTATAAATTTTGAATTTTTTATAGTGCGAAATTAAAAATTTCATGTGTTTTTACTAGGTTTAATTATTTTTTGTATTTGTAGAATGTCTAGATTTTCAAAAATATAGTAAACTCACAGTTGAAAATTACTAAGTAAATTAAGGTGTTAAAGATGCCAATTGAAGCACACAAAAATAACATTAGCAGTGGGTAAAAACTTGAAATAATGTGTCTTGGAAGAAGAAAATGTATTGTGGAATTTAAAGATGGTTATATTAAAAAGAAAGAACCAAATATGATATATTGTGCAATCTAAATCTAACCAGAACAAATTTCAATTCTGAAAATCAAATTAACCCATAAATGAAAAATCATAGTCCTTGGTTGTATTTTAAATACACCACTGTATTAAACAAAGTGTCTTGGATGTTTATTAGTCTCTGCAGTAATTTACATATGTTATAAAGATTTCAACCCTTATTTATTAATATATATGGTCTCAATTCTATTAAACTTTTAAGGCGTTAAAAATCCAGGACGAAGTAGAAGCATACATGCAAGCTCTCACACTTCGCAAGACACTTGAACCCATCTCATTTGTAAGAAGAAGAACAGTTGATGAAGATAGATCAGAGGAAAGTGTCAATTGATGCATCAAGGTGTTGTGCAATATTTCCAATAGGCTAACCACTTCTAAATTGATACAATTGATAAAAAGAAACTTAAACCATAAACAAATAAAGTCTGAATTCTATAAAGGTTTAATGGTGTTAAAATATATATTAGTGACATATAAAAATAAATCACCTTATTTTATTTAATTTTTTATTTTTACTGGCCGAATTTTTTATATGATTGGAAAAATACTGTGCACAGTTCTGGTTTTTCAAGAAAATTATAAATTTTACAAAAAATATTAGTGCACATTAACTTTATATTATAAAGATACAATTTTTACGAATAATATAACTATAAATAGGATGCGACAAAAAAAATTGTATATATTGCATACATACTGATTCTATATGTTTACTATATATCAATAATCTCCAAAGTTTTAAATTAGAATATTTTTTATGTATAATCTTTAATTAAAACAAAAAGACTTTTTTTAAACTGTAAATTCGCGCTTTATTTTATAAACAACGCTATATTATTTAATTTTCCCTGTCTAAATTGAAAATCAAACCTTTACTTAAATTTTTTCACAAATTAATGATTTAGATGAAAACATTTAATGCGTAATTTTTTATGCTTTTTTTTATTTGCTGAGTATATGTTTAGTTTAAGATAATTTTTTTTCAATAAGCAATAATTTTTAAAATAAAAAAAACAAATTAAGGCTCATTAAAGTATAAAAAGACAGGAATTATTTAAGTTAAACATATATAAAACCTTAAAAATAGTTAAAATAAAATTAGCGGTCATAAAAAAAATATTTTTTAGAGTAAGAATTATGATACATAAACAAAAAAAACCCAATATACTAGACGTAATAGCATTTTTTTATCACAATATTTATTCTTGAATGGTTTAATTTCAATATTCATTGCAGTAAATATATTTTAAAAATAATTTTTTGCATGAAAAATAAAAAAATACCGAGTTTTATTTAATTGATTAAAATATAGCAAAAAATCACCGAATGTTTTGTCCGTACTCCATAAAATAATATTATAATTAGAGAAATTAACTAAGTACTCGAAGATAATCGTTTAAAATTAATTTTTTTAGGAAGATGTTATTGTCTCTTTTGAAAAAAGAATACTAGATTTCTATATTCTGAATGTAAATTTCTACCCGTAAACCTTTTTTATGCTATTAAAAAAAGTTAAATAATTACCTAAAATTTATTTAAAACATAAATTAATAATAAAAATACATAATTTCATATATGAATACCTATTTTTTTCAATTAATTAGTATTTTATGCAGTTTTAATTGGAACTATCATGACTTTTTTTGTAGAAAACATAAAAATAATGTTTTGATTTATTTATTAGGTTTTTAATAGGAATTTTACATCGTGGCATAATTTTATTCTACTTTTAGAGGGTCGAAGTTTGCTTTATATCTGTATTTTTAATCAATCATTCGATCTTTCCTAGAATTTCAAAAAAAAAATCAAAATATAGGGTAGAGATGAACAGAAAAATTTTGTAAAAAAAATATATTGAGTTTTAAATAATATATTGGCACCGGTGCAATATTTTAATGTTTCAAACAATATTTTGTCCACAAAATCCAATATTTTCTTAAAAATCTATTTTATGTAAATGTATCATTTTTTTATCTTTATTTCAAAAAAATTATCTTGCTTGATTTGTATCGAGATAAATATACATATTAAGCGTAAAATATCATGCTTGAAAATTCATGAATTTTTTAAAACAAAAAAATAGCTGTAAGTTAAATTGTATTATATCTAAAAATGCATTTAATTTTGAGGAAAGGTATTCTTAGAATTACTTGGAATATAAATTACATTTAGAGACAAAAATTGGAAAAATACAGATAAATAGCAAAAAAAATGTGAGTTATTATACTTTTTATGATATCGATGCTCAGTTTGCAAAGATATTTATCCTAAACTAAAAATAAGGAGAATATAAACCTTTTAAAATTAATTAAATTTAAGATGTCAGAATGGTAATTATGCCAATTATTGAAATAATAACGAAACTTTTAAGAAAATATATCTTATTACTGATTCTTATGCCTTTTATTCACGACTTTTATTCGTTTTTAAATTATTTAATAGCCTGTGTATTAATTTATCTTAGACGATTTGCAAAAATGTACTTGTCGTCTCCAGTGCAGTGAGTATAATTAAAGCTAATCAAGTTACAATAGATCCCATATGCATCTGTATAGATTATACACCCTGGCATAACCTGGGGCTATTGTAGAAGCTTTTTTTGACGGAAATGGTAATTTGAAAAACACCTAGTAATATATCCAGACGATTCATAGATGCATAAAGAATCTGCTATATTTTTAAGTGACCGTACTTTATGCGATTTGAATTTAAAATTGAGTATCCAGACCACGACCTTTGATCCTGGTACACCCAATTGATTTTTAAAAAAGTTTGTTTGAGGAAGTTGTTATATGTGACGATTGATTAATTTTAAGATTGTATTAAAACAGATCATAATTGATACATTGATCAAGTAAAGAGGTTATCGACATGTACAATTTAAGCCCCTAAAGTATGTTTAAAACTTATAATAATGCCTTCGAAAATAAACGTATCGTAATTGAAATATATTTTTTAAATTTGATCAAGTTCGTATAGCGCACCGCTATTTATATAAATCTATTAATTTTTTATATTTATCAATATTCATTTATTGGACACATTAACTACATTGAAATCATCTTCTAATAAATTTTCATCCATCAAAACTATTATGAGATCATTTTGCCTTTGCGCAATGAAAGGGGTGATATTCCCGCTTCAATAGCATCATTGGCTTTTAGATATCTATAAATTTATTATGCTTTTTCAACATTCTTAAATTATTCTTTTGGATGGAAATATGTTACATTTGTCCCATGGGAGGATATTGGAATTTATAAAAAAATTTGAAGTGTATGTATAAAACAAATGCATCGTTTCAAGCTTATTTACATCGAAATAGTTAAATGAATCAATTTTATATAAAAAGATGATATTATCAAAACCAAAGTAAATAATTTTGTAGATATGTTTGATAAACTTTATTTTGTTATTATATTTGTAAACATAAATATTACTTTATTTATGGGTTAATTTTCTTTTTACCAATTTTATTTATTTAGAAGTGGTCGGTTCATTGGAAATATTGAACAACTCTTTAATGCATCTTTTGACACCTTCCCCTGATCTATCTCCATCAATGCTCTTCTTCTTTCAAATGAGATGAGTTCAAGTATCTTACGGTGTGTGAGAGCTTGCATTTATGCTTCTACTTCGTCTGGGATTTTTAACACCTTAACATATTTTTTATGGAACATAAATATTTGTATTTTAATTTTATAAAATATTATGCGAAATTAGCTGGCTTTTGTGGCCCCTACAGCTCAATTAGATGGCAAAAATACAATCGTTCATAGATATTTATTGAAAGTAAGAACTGATCATAATTTTTTTTTCAAAATATGTAAAACTGAATAGAAAATAAGAAAGAAATAACAATTTATAAAAGCAAGTATATTAATATTGAAAATTCAAATCAGAAGGTTTATTTAAAGAATATAGTAAACAAATATGAAAATTTTTTTGTTTGGATTTTAATTCTTAGATTCAATTAAAATAGCGTTTCAACTTCAAGAATAAATAAAAATTATATTAAATATAAATTCTCACAATTATTTAAAAAAAATAAGCTTAACAATCATGTATATGTTTCAACTATAGTTCAAAAAACCATGTTATTTTAATAAATTTAAACTTTCTATGTGAATCATATATTTTTCAAATATCACTTTCAATATCACAACTGCTTTCAGTACTATCATCTTCTAAATATTTCATTTGGGTAACTTTAAATCCTTTCAAAAATTGTTTTTCTGCTTTTGAAATATCGCTTGATTTTTTTTGCAAAATATCTTTTATTGTAGACTGCTTACTTTGTTCAGTTTTACACGTATTTTTTTGAAACGAAAGATTTTGAGCAGATTTCTTTGATTCATCATCCAAAGTATCTATTTTGTCTTGATCAAAAGTCTTAAACAAACTAGAATCGTCTGCAGACTTTGAGAGATCATCAGAATTCTTATTTATCCCCCTTTTCTCAAGTTCTTCTTCGACTTCTTTGACTAAAAGATAGCGTTTCATATACTCGACTCTTTTTTCCTCATCAGCCATCTCCTGAATCTTAACCTTAAGACAGTACTTAATTTCATGATCCCAAATGTCTTTAAGATTTTCTATAACTCCAGTCTTTGTAAGTCTAACACCTTTAGCCTCTTCTAACGCTTCAATAGCTGCTTTTCCATGTAACTGTTTCAACTTCTTAATTTTTCTTTGTCTTATATTGTATATTCGGATGTATTCATCATAAAACTCACGTACGAATATATAGAACGGAGTAAATCGGACATAATTCGGTTTTTGAGGATTCTTAAATCTACCCTTTTCTACAAGTGTTGCGAGACGCCTATTATATGACTTAGACTTTTCATTCTGGCTAAGACCGTCATAAATAATCGCTATTTGATTATAGAGTTTTCCAAGTGCTTCGTAATGCTTTCGTTTACTTATTGGTTCACGTTCTGCTTGGTACATACTTTTTTTCATGAATGGGCGTTTTAATTAAATCTAAAAGATAGTGAAAAGAAATTTTAGATAGCTGATATTTATAAGACCAGGAAAATTACATAAAAGTACAAATTAAATTTTTTTTCACAAACATGTTTAATCTTTGTTTAAATTTTTTATGTCACCTTTTTAGAAAACCTATATATAAATCAAAAGAAATTAAACAAAACCAATAAAAAAACATAGCACTCTGGTATTTAATTATGCATGTTAAAACAGTAGATAAAGTTTTTTTTAAACTTTATCCATAATATCCATAATATCCATAATATCCATAATATCCATAATATCCAGAAAATTGCATATAATACAAATTAATTTTTTTTCCATTATCAATTATAATATATATTCACATTTTGAACATACATTTTTGGAAAAAATAAGAATTTTTTGCTTATTTTGAGTTTCGAATTCTGAATTTTGATACAGAAACATTTATTTAACCATAAATTTTATTTTTGATTCTTTTCACATGAAGTCAATATTTTGATAATTTTCCTTACCATTAAAATATTAATATTAATATAAGATATATAATTGTATAGAGAAAAAAACGCCCACATGTTATCAAAGCGCACGGGTGTAAGATAGGCGCAATATAAGATTTTGATCTAATAAAACAAAGAACAACTTTTTACTGCTAAACAAAAGTTAAAATCAAAATAAACAGCCATTTTTTTTAGAATAAACCCATAAAAACCAACAAGAAAATTTGGTTTTTGATGAAACTCACAGTATTCTAGGAAAAATTTTTAATTCAAATTTAAATATACATAATAATTAGTAAAACTAGGCGGTAAATATTATTTACAAGAGATTATTTTATATTAAAAAATTATATTTACTGATCATCAGACACGCTTATTAATAAAAAAATTATATTGAACTCTAAATTATACTGATAATATAATAAAATTAAGGTACAGGTTTTCATATTTGTCCACTATCAAGATATATTAGAAACAGCCATGATTTTTTTGTTTCATCTTAATTGGGTTTTTTTCCCATTAATAGGTCACATATTAACAAAGCATCATATAATAGTAAGTAAATAATTATATAACTTAAGCCTTAAAGTTCAAATTACATTCTTAATTACTTTAAATGAATAAAGAAAACTCTGACATTAGATAATAACCTAAAAACGCTTTATAAAAAAATAAAAGTAGTTCTAACTTTCAGAATATTTTTTTCGAAAAATAAAATCACAGGTTTCGAAATTTTTTTCACAATGTGAACATTATTTTATTCATTATAAATATTTTATATATAAATTTTTTCTATAGCTTAAATCAGAAAAAAGCCATGTTGTGACTATTTCAATAGAAATTTATTGTAAAAATGATTATTAAATAAATATTTTTTAAGGTTTGTAAGTCTTTGTAAATCTTTAGATGAGCACACATGAATCGCTTAATATTTTATAAATATTTAAGTTTTCTATTAGAATAATTTTTTCTCACTTAAAAAAATACCATATTAAGAGATTTTAGTCAAAATATATGCTTGTAAAGTCCTCTGTTCCCATTATTATTTCATGTTTTTTTTAAATTTAATGTATTTTAAAAAATATTAATATGATCCTCATAATTAATTTATGATCACCTGGTATAAATATAGATTAAAAACACAAAAAAAACCATTAAAATCAATTTATGCCCTAATATTGGTTAAATATAAAGATTTCATTTTCATCGATATCGATATCGATATCGATATTTTTGTCTGGTTCGTAAATATTTAAAAAATACTTATAAAAACATAATTTATAGGAAGTTAGCCCCTGAAATTTACATTTGGCACATATAAGGAATAAATATATATCAATTTTTATAAATTAACATCAGATTTTTTTGCTAGACTTATATTTTTTTAAATCTAATATTGTTAATATTATTAAAATTAAAATATATAGCGGATCTAATAATTTATTTGCTAGATCATTTAAAAGTATTCAGGTAAGATCATTTAAAAAGTAAAACGGCACGAACGTCAATAAAAACGGCATATAATATCGTAGAATTTATATAGAGACCCAAGAAAAATGCAGCCCACTACTTTATATTCAAGTTTTGCACTTATAGAATTTTAATTAAAAATTCGGTAAATCAGAAGTAACTGCCATTGATTTTATTGGTTTAAAGCGTTTGTTTCAAGATATCTTACCTTGAATATGTGATAAAATACCAGAAATAGATTTAAAAAGCGTAAATAGAATCTAATTCCGATTGAGTTGATGATATAAAAAGTAGTGGTGATTGAGTGAAGCAAAAATTTTACCATAGAATTTTAAATTTATACGAATAAAAGTTCTACCCGCCTCACGCTGAAGCTTCAATAAATTGATAAACTATTAATTAATGTACCTGGGTGAAATGAAATAGCAAACACAATGTGGCCGAATCTACGTAAAAAGCTCAAGGCTTTAAAAATACACTTTATTGTGGCGCTTAAACAACTTGAATTGATTCACGTATGTAAATAAAGCAATAAAAATCCTGCTGATATAATGAGAATGTTCCCCCGTACCGGTGAACTGTTTGGTGTGATCAATTACGTTATTATTTTGTCAATAAAAAACAACAGAAGCTTTATAAACCTTTAATTATTGACACCTAGAAGGTTATTTGATCACATTAACAATGATACAGCTAAAAAAGAGGTTCTAACCATAAAAGTAGATAACATTAATATTTTTTTTTCAAATTTTCATTAAATAATTGATAAAAAAATATTTGTAATTAGGCTTACTAAACATGATTATTTCTTAAGATGAGTAATTTTACTTTTATGCCGGGGTTTATCAAATTTTTCTATTGTAGAATGTTTAACATTTATCATACTGTTTTAAACATATTATATATTTAAGGTATAATTTCATCCATAAATTTTCATGTTTGCACCCGGTAAACTGTATATTGCTCTATATTGCAGATTTTCAGCCTGTTCTTTTTAAATACATCATACTTAAATTCTTCCTAAATACATCATATGCGCTCAACACTTAAAAATTATATTTTTTTCGTAATAATATTATTTCGCTTCTGTTATCATCCCTAATTCTTAATATACGACTTATGGTATCTTGTGGAAACGCTATACCATGTTATGACACATGTTTTTATTCTTGTTTTAAATTCATATTCATGATAATTCATAAGCTAATGGATCTTATTTTCCCTGCCTCTCATTTTAACATTGGTTAGGCTATCGATACTTGTTCTTCCTATTCCAGCAAAGTAATCGGATTTTTCTTTGTTCGATCACAAATAAATTTAATCGATCGTACAAGAATTTTATATTTGTTTTGATCCTATTATCTAATTTTATCACAGTTAGTTCATTTTATATATTTCTCGAACCGAGTGTTTCCTTATTTTCTTTGTTTTTTTCAAGTCCAATTTTCTGCCATGTATAAAGTGTATGGATTAGACTATTTCTTCGTGTGATGTCATGCCCAAGTATCTTTTTGAATCTTATGGCTAAAATATATACGGTTTTAAAGGCACATTCATAGTGCTTGTACTTTACTTCACTTCACTCCGAAGAACATGAATCATCCTACATGAGGCAGAGTTTTGCTTATATTTTCAGCTTCGCGTTTCCAATTTATAACCATTTTTATGAGCCGGGCATATCAAGAAACATTTTAGTTTTTATGCTAAGATGTTTTTGATGTATTGCTTTTCTTTAAATTTACACAATAAATTTTCTTTTTGTAAAAGCTCGATTAAATCTATGCTTATCTTTTTATACTATATTTGACCAAAATAATTCGCAGATCAGCAACAAGTGTGTATTACAATTATTTTTTATTCTATAAATTGCAGCCCGTATTTGTGATATTCTTTATCGTTGCTTAGGAACGTTTTAAATTATAAAGCATTTTTTTTCAATATGTATTTAATGTTGGTGAGCTTTCTACCCAGTTCTTCACGTTTTTAATATAATCTTACTTTCGTGACTGTTCAAGATGTAAATATTTTTCAATCAGAACTTAGTGTCTTTGGTCATCTATTTTTAATAAAACTTTCAGTTCATATTTAAGAAGACCTATGAGTATTACATAGCGAGATCACTGGCTCTTCAAACGATTCAAATAAGTTTATGACATGTTGATCAGTTTTGACAATATTTGATATTCTCGAGACTATTTCGTACATATATTCTCAAAGGTTTGTGGTGAATTTCAAATTATACTGTCTTATAGTATACATATATATTGTATCCCTCTTTACCACCAAAAAGAGTGCGTACTCTCTACACATGGTCTCATTTTTGCAGATTTTGATCTCTACTCTTTTCTCTTATAATATCTTATCTTTTCTTCTATTATCAGTTTTAAGTCTTCTGGACATTTATAAACTGGATTGATATCTTCAATGAATAGGAAATGGTTTGAATTAAGGAAGACTCGATTATTTGTATATTAACGAAGGAAATTTGCCATTTAATAACCAGTTTTAGTGGTATACATATTTAATGAATAGAGATAGAGATAAACCATATATTTATAATATTAACTTCCACACACTTATTGCTGAGATCTTTATTGTTATGCCGCACATATATTCTGATTAGCCTATATCGCATCTATAAATTAAATAATCCATTTTAAGTGATTTCATTTTTCAAGTACAGACTTTAGAAATAAATTGCTGATTGAGCCATACATTTTTTTCATAATCCACGTAATAGTGAATATATTAGAATATATATTTTGAAAGCTGTGTTTATTTGGGCTTGCTCATTAGCTCCTCCTCCTACCTGCCGTACGGTATATAGTTGGTTTTCTGTAAAAATGGAGTGTCTTTCTGCTTATAGCTGTGGTCTCATAGTTTACATAATTATGGAAAGGTTTTAAAGACGCACCAATTTCGATAGGCTTAAACACAGTTCATTTATACATTCTCTTATGGGCGTCAGGTATGTGAATCTTTCGTAGAAATACACCTTTTTTATTTTTCTTCTTAAACATAAATAATTAATAATGTAATAAATAAAAATTTTCATATATTTTTAATTTCTGTATGAAAAAGGTATTTATTCCGTGGAGACTGCATATTTTCAGTTGGCAAATACTACACAATTTTTTCCAAATTCTTCTAGTCACAGGAATGATATTTTTGATTCATCATTCTCTTTGGAATAGTGGAGATAGTTATCGTATTTCACATCAATATTTGTTTTTCCCCATATTTTCTTATAGAAATCTATAATTCGTTTAATATCTGCTCTTATCTTAAAAATTTCCCAAGTGGTCATCGCGTGATGTAATTGTCTTCTGTTATTATAATTAGTTATTCACCTGTGTATATTTGATTTTTTGTAAAATCCTGCTTAATCTAATTCTTTTTATTCATATTTTCTCGTTTTTAAGATGCAAAACCCCTTCAATGTCGGCTTTTTTATCTAAGATTTTATTATGCAGTCTCATTAATTTTAACACCATTTTAATTTTCCTTCGGTGCATTTTATTCTTGAATCTAAACAGCCCAGCCGATCTGAGTTTATTTCTAGCAGAATTTTGCATTTTTCTCTTTTATTTCCATAGCTACTTTTTTCTCGTGTATTTTTTTTTATCATTTTAACATGCTCAGTTGAACAGATTTAAGGTATTACGTAATTTCTATCATATTTTGCACTATTTTTTCTCGTTTAAACTTTATTAATATTTTCTAGAATAATCTTGTTTAATTTGTGAAACGGCATTTTCTTGATTCTTGTAAAATCTCTGATTTATTGCTTCTGTCTGTGCTATAGAATAAATTGATTTGCACTTAAAGTCTTTTTATCATGTACCAAATTTCTGTGGTGGCTCAAAATTTTTATTTCCTCAGAGGCCTCACGATCGAATTTTTGAAGCGGCTTCTGTACTCTATTTTTGTCCAATGAATTTAGTTTCCGATATCTTTTTATTTGCTGTAAAGAAAAGTTGTTATTGAACCTTTCGTTATACTAAGCTGCCAGTTTTTGTCAACCGAGGCGGTATACGCACAAAACGTAGAAAGATTTAAGAATAACACCCTTGAATGTCTATGTATTCGGGCGAATTGAATTTATGAAAGATTGTATCTATGTGTGTATTTTAGAAGTATGCCAATATTTTTTTATAAAGTCATTAACATTTTATTTTTTTCTTATATTATCTGATTTACCGGATTAATTTGGGTGGTTTATATGTCTAGTTCCCTTGTACAGATTTTTCCATAATACCATTAGATATTAGTTAATTTTATTTTATTTTATTTTTTTGGAGGAGGGCTTAATTTATGGTTTAAATTTTGGTTTTTGCTCTCAAGCACAACTTGCTTCATTTCCCACGCGCACAGCGTAGTTATACTTTCGGCCATCTTCTCCTGTACGAAGTCTTTTTTAAGACTTATCTCTTTCGAGATCTATTAATATAAGGTTCTTATATAATCCCAAGCTTTGTATATATGCCTCGATAGATTCATGACCTCTAGCAGCTTCTGGTAGTTTTTATGATACTACGTTACCACACCGTCTCAAGTTACAACATATGGAATAATTCATGTCTTGCACTTGTATATTAATGGCAGCTCAGATGCTAGCAGATCATACTTTCTCAATTTTAGTGTTTTTAATAAAGTACATTTATTAATTTTTCAAAATTTAAAAGATGCGTAAAAGTAAAAAAAATTAATTAAATGCGTATCAATAAAATATTTATAAACTAATATCAAAAAAATGAAATTTAAATGAATATCTATCCCTTAAAAAAAAATCAAAAGGAAAAAAACACATCTATAAACAACAAAAAAGACAATAATTCATTTTACGTCTCACCTAACAATAAAATACTCATTCTCTAAAAATAGCCTTGGATTTTTTATATTCTAAGATTAGTTTGGTCGAATAAACTACGTTTTTAGTGCAGAAATATAACTATAAAATATAATAAAAATATTTTGGGGGTTTTCAGCTTCATAAGTATATAAAAATTATTTTTTAGTATTTTGATTTTTCAGGAAAAGATCCCATGATGATAAAAAAAATTTTAAAGTTGCATACTCTGTATGAATATAGTCAAAAAAATTTTTAAAAGCTAGATTTTAAGTTTTTTTTGGTGCTAAACTCATTTCTATTGCACGATATACATATTATGTATTCTGTGAGTAAATTAGACACAAATACAATTTTTTTTTGAAAAAAGATAATGTTTATGTGTTTATTTTATTCTCATGTACCAATTTAATATTATGTTGTGCATTTAAAATTTAAATCACTAAATGAAAATATGGGTGATAAATTATTATTAGAAGTGAATAAACTTATATGAAGAGATAATAATAAATTTAAAATTTTAGATATGTTGAAAATAAAATATTGAACTATTTGCGGCACAAATAATATGTGAAATGTTATAATTTCCTCAAAACTTAAAAAAAATTAAAATGCCTAGATCGCGAATGGCGTATAAAAGTTCCACCAACATGAAAACGATGAAAATAATCAATAGAAAATTTAAAAATGTTTAATAAAAGAAAAGCATGAACTAATTACGACCCTAAATTACAAAAATACATGGTCACATATTTTAAATAAATTTTGCGGATTTTTATAATGGATAAAGGAATTAAATTACAAGCATTTTATATATTTAGAAATTAATAATTTTTTTTTTGAATTAAAAGCTTCCCACTATGCATTTTGAATTCAATTTTTTTGGAGGGATAAAATAGAAACAAAAAATCGCGATTAAAAGCTATAAGTTCATTTTTTTCGGCCTATATTTGCATCTTGAACCTGGATACTGTAATTATGGCACCAGAACTAGTCAAATTCAACAAAACTTGTCGGATAAAAAAAACATAAAAATTCGAAAACTTTTGCTAAATCATGAGTTACAGAATTTATAGACTACATGACTTAATTAGCCATTTTGATGTATTTAATCTTTAATAATTTTAAATGACACATATCATTTGAATTTTTTTATAAAAATCAATTATAACATCAGAATATTTCATCTATTAGAAAAAAAAACATTTAAATTTAAAGCTATAAATATAAAAAATTGCCAAAATTTAATGATAATTTGCTTATTACGTTTAATAGCTAATTTTCAGTAACTATATATTAAATCTTTTATCAAAGAAATACATTTTTCATAAATAATTTTCCCCCCAATTTTTATTGTAATTTTATTATAAATTGTTGTGTTGCAGTTTTTTCCATAATTTCTTCGCTCTTGTATAAATATATAATCAAAATTTGAAATAAAATTCTCTAACTCTTCAATGAGTTGTTTAATTTTTTTAGAAGACTCCGAATGGTAAGAAACATCAACTATAATATAAAAATATTTCATGAAACACTTAAGTGTTTTTATCAACCTCAACGGTTGACAATAAATATATGAATATTTATTCCTTCTTCTAGAATTTATGTATAAAAAAACATAGGGAATTCCGGGCGGAGCCTCACTATATTCCCTTAAATGTATTTTTTTACACGAAATACCATTATTTGCTGACTTTATACGTTTAACACATTTTAAGGGATTTTTGTTGTTAGTATCATTAAAAATTTCTTCAACTGGAACACAGAATAAAAGTACAAATAAACAAGAGTCAACATGAACGTGATTGTTTAAAGTTATTTTTAAATACATTTCTTCGTAAATTGTTTTCTTAAAAATTTTATTTTTTCTATACACAGTTTCAGCCATTTTATAATATAATTTATAGAACCTTTTCTTCCAAAGAAACTCGGAAGAATCCAATATCAATTTTCTCAAAACGTATTTCAATCTAAAAAAATTTGATAGTTCCTTTTCGCTAGATATCCGTATTTGCATGTTAAGATTATTTTCTATTATATTTTTTACAATCGAGATCCATATTTTAATATAAAAGTAATTTTTAAACGTGATCCTATGTGTTTTTTCGCATGAAAAATAATTTTCTTTGCTTGGATATCGATCAAATATTAAAAACTCGGGCAGTAAATTTACTAGAAAGCGATTATTCTTGATTTCATTTAAGTAAATGGAAATTTCATTGATTATTTCATGCGTGACTGTCATTTCAGTTTTTATTCTAGCCGGATAATTTTTTGATAGTATTTCCTCATAATAGATGTCGAAGTTATTCAGCGTCTCTTCTATTGAAAAGATATAGTTTTTTAAGAATGTATCAATTCCTATTTTATTGAGATTCATTTTTTCATATATATAGTCATTTATTGTAGACAAAATATCCCAGTCGAACCCAGAAGAAGTGTCTACCTCATAACTAATATCAGTATGTAGGTATTTGGGAAAACAAGAATGAATAAAACTACTAATTACAGGAAAGTGATTCCATTTTACTGAAACACTGGAGAAATTCGAAATATTACCATAAGTTTTTTCAAATTCTTGCTTCTCTATAGTTTTTAATTTTTTCGAATTAGAAATCAGCGCGGGTCTTTCAGTTGAAGCACAAGTTTTCACTAAACGTCTTTTTTTTGAATTCTTCATGGTTATGCGATTATTAGGATCAATTATAGTACCTTCAACGTCTCCAGGTGAATATATTTTTATGGGTGTATTTGAATTCGATCTTAAATCCGTGATGTTTTGCATTTTATAACTATTCAATTCTTTTCTTACTATAGGAAAGCCTCTTTGTTGACTATTTATTGCTAAATTATTGTTGGATGAAACAGAGACGCTATGATTAGACGCCGTTTCTTGAAGATTTTCCATAGCGACTTCGCAATTATGTGTGGTTTTTGCTAGTTCTTCGCTACTAGTAACAAATTCCGATGAACATATTTCAATTTGGGAAGATGTTGAATCACTATCAATTTCAGTAACAGGTTGACATCTTTGAGGTGCTGAGTTTTTAGTTGTTCCACCGTCAAATTTCTTATTATGTCCTTCTTCAGCTTCTGTTTCTTGTGGGATATCATATTCATGGGAATTCATTGATTCTTCTGGTGACTGATTGTCAATCGTATCGTTTATATGCGATCCCGAAGTATCGTGAAGTTCTGCAGGTACAGTTTCTATTTTATTTTCAACGGGATTATTTATATTTGTGGTTGAACCACAATGTAGGGATAAATCTTTTTCTAAAATTCCAAAATCCGATATAAACTCTGAAGAGAACAGAAAATCAACATCAAGCTCGCATATATGATCGTCTATAAATTCGCCTAGCAAATTATCGATAGACTCGTCATTTGAATCTTGTAAATGTTCATTAACGTTTGTAATACTTCCAAGACAGGCGCTAAAATAATAGTTCATATAAATCTTACAGAAAACTCTAAACATTTATTTTTATTTATAGGGGTTGTTTATTTTTAATTACCCAATTCATCTTATTTAAAATTTTATATAAGAAAAATATAATTAACATAGAGCTTCCCAAATATTCATATTATTTGTAAAAGTAAATGTTGATAGAGATAAATTACTATATAAAAGAATATATTTTAGCGATTTAATAGGCAGATTAGCCCTCTAATCAATTATGATTTCATGCATCATACAGATTCATTGTGATTTATAAATAGTCCCGAAAGAAGAAAACAAAATAATATTAGTAATTTTAAAATATTTGATTTTCATTCAAACATAAAACAATTAAGCCCGAAATAATATATTTTAATCTCTAATACAGATTTATGACGAAAAAATCACCAAAAATACGTCCAGATTTAATCTTTATATACATAGAACAGGAAATTTTAGAGGTGATTCTGTTTTTATAGTTTCTTAGATCCTGAAATACCATATATATGGTGTTTATACACTACATAAAAAGCCCCAATCATCTATGCTTGGTTTGAAAACCTATCGGCGAGAGTATTTTTAGAAGTATTATGTTTTCTTGCGGGCATATTTTATGTATAAACTTTAAATATAGATTTTTTGCTGATCATTTCTAAAATAATCATCAATCATGGTTTCTTAGTAAAATTCCTATTTAATGGCACTAATTATAAATTTAACAAATTTACATATTAGCAATTATTCATTAGGTTAATATCCACATATTTTATTCAGATCAAAATCTGGTCCTGCAGTGTATTAATTTCAATTTTTGAACATTAAAATATCATTTAATTGAAAAAATTAATTCAATACAATTAGAAAGCTCCAATAGTATAATTATTAGATTTATTTCTTGTAAGAAGTTTTCCGATAAATTATTATCCTTCATTTCGATTAAATATACTATAAAATCATGCCATCTCGAAGCAATATTTATACCTTTTTGAATTACAAAATTTTGTCCCGTAATAGATGCATGATTAAATTATTCAATCACAGTATATTCTAGATATCTATACAGATTTATTTTTTCTGTTTCTCTTTGTTTTTTTCATAAAAATTGGTTTTTTAGTCGTGCGGATATTCGATTTAAAATAATCAATTTAACTGATTGTAGGATCAAATAATCCATACGATTTGGGTTTTTAATGACCAAAATACATATTTATACCGACAACACTGAAAACAAAGCTAGGCAGACCCACAGTAAAAGAAAGCTTTAGGTTTTTAAGATAAACACGATTGTGGCGCTGAAACAACTTGACTCAATTCTCGAACCCAAGTGCAAGTAATCAAATCCATAATGGTATATGGATGTTTTCCTGTAGAGGCGACCCTATTTACATAATTAAATTAAAATTATATATCTATTAAAATCAGTTTTATGACATTAAACTGGTATATCTATCATATGAATTATAAAATTAGCTATAATTTATTTTTGCAAGCCGAGATTTAATGTAAAAATAAAATAAGAAAAGATTATTTTATCATATGTTTCAAAAATAAGCATAAAATTAATCAATAATAAAGGGGAAAAATCAGACTGATCGCCATGTATAATATCAATTTTGTTCTTTTTGTACATCAATTAAAATATATTAAAAATAAGATCAACGTTATTTTCTCCATTTAATTTGTTGTAGAACAACATTTCTCGCAGTACAGGGTTGTGATTAAATCGAAAAATTGCTGAAAAAAGAAAATTTAAATAATTTCATACATGAGAAATGGTTGCTTCAAAATTTTAAATCGATGCAGGAATTTTTTTACAAATTAAAACTGTGTGGATATACATTAAATAGTTGCAAATACGATTCCCGATAATTAGTCTTTTTTCAATATATCTACTTCTTAACAAGTGAATCCTAAAAATACACAACAGGATATATTTTAGGGCATGATTTTGCAAAAACAAATTTTTATATATAATATTCTACAAATAGATATGGTAATTATTTGGGTTATAGCTTAATTTGCGCATTTTTTATGCATTAAAGTAGATCTGGACAGATTAAATTCTCAATAATCCATAATTTTATCTCCTATATCAAATATTAAATTATCACATACTTTGTATTTTAGCAATAAAACACTAGGATAACGTCTTTTCCACACATATAGTATTTTTAAATTTGTAGAATATTCGTAATCATTTTGGCATAACAAAATTTTATTTTACATTTTTTGAAGACATGGGCTAATTCGGACCCCTTAATTTGACTATATAATTATTTTGTTGATCATTTTATTAAAAGAAAGAATAATAAAAAAAAGAAATATAGTCAAAAATTAAAATTAAGTCTGTTAATCCTTAAATAACCCTACTTTTAACGTAACTAATAGAAAAGAGATACCATAAAATAATCATAGTTTTTGGATTAATCAACACAGTTCCAATTTTATTCTTTTATTTTTATAACCCTAAATTATATAAGAAGGGGAAATAATTGAATAGTATACCAGCCAAATAGTCTAGAGTTTAATAAAAATGCTAATATGCTACCTAAATTTATTATTGAAAAAAAATATTGTATATATTTTGAGTTGATGAGACCGATAGATTTCGGGCACAAAATTAAATATATAACCTAAAAAATGAAATTTTTTAACCATTATTTCTGATGTTTTTAAATAGATCGAATAAAAAAATCTAAATATATTTTGAAATTAATATTATTAAAAACATATTGATGCGCCAATTATTCTTTTTTATCTATATTAATGAATTATATATTTTCAGTTTTTTGATTATAATAAAGAAATCTGATTCGATTACTTTTTAATGATATTGTTTCTAATTTTACACAATATCTTTCTTGAAAGAATAAAAAGTTATAAATATCGAAAGTGGAAGAATATTGGGTAAAGCAGAATAGCTCTTCGGAATGATTTACGGTTGATCTATATTAAATGACTAAAATAAAATAAAAATTAGCGTCGCAAGTAATTAATAAAAGGAAGATATAAATACTTAAAATTGAATTTGAAATTTAGTATAATTAATTTATAGAACGAAAAAATATAGTTCTTTAATTTATAAAAACTTACTATTAAATATTTTTTGTTAGACACGACAACCTTATAGGCTTCGACAGTAATCTAAATACCCAATAAAATCAAAGATAAATGCCGTTGTCAATTTTTTTACACGATAAAAAATGAAAATAAATAATTCAAATATGTGTATAATAGTATCTGATTTGATTCTTTCGGATCCAACAGAGGCTGTATTTATAATTATTACATAATACTACGACACTATCATTAAAAAAGGTTTTAAAAACTACAAAATGTACAAATTTATTTTCATTAATTTAAAAGTATTTTTTAACACATATGATTCAAATTTTTTTATCAACGGTTTAAAGAATAGTTTAAGCAGCAACATTCATTTGATTTAATATTTAAAATACGCTTAATGTTTTATATTGTAGTGTGCATAATATAATTTATCAACCATGTAATATTGCGTAGACCTGTGTTTTAAAGTGACAAGAGTATTTCTATGGAATATAAATATTTTCTTTTCGTCAATAGTTTCTTAGTGAAATATATTTCCAACTCATAAAAATTTTCCCTCTTGTATTTATTTATACATTTATTAATTCCTCTAAAAATTTATTTAAAGTAATATAGAGTAATATTCCACTTTTTTTGTTGATTACTAAGACTCGAGTTAAAAAAATTTAAGTTATGTTTTTTAATTTTTATTTTGAGCGCATTGTAATTAACAATTATATGGAAGAGAGTATTTTGTGATACATCGATAAATACACATTTAGTTTGCGATTTTTTATCTCAAAGCAAAATTTTTTATTATTTTTCTAATATATTTATTCCCAAAGATCTTGAAAACTTTCATATTTTTTTATTAGCTTTAATCCTTGATTTTTTGACATAAATTTCAGGGTTTTAGTTATAAAGACCCTTAACACTTTTTTTAAAATTTTTAAATGTGTAATGTCGCCAGAAATGCCTCCGCTATTTATAAGATAATTTAAGTGATATCATCTTTCGATATTTTGCAACCCTTAATTTCGATGAAGCGACAATAGAATCATTTGACTTGACTTGAGATGAGAAATATAAAAATAAAAATAAAAGGCTGTAACAAAAATTTTTTATAAAAAAACATTCTGGTGATGTTTTATTTTGCAATGTGGAAATTATATTAATTTTCAGTTTAAGCATAAAACAAAGGAATAGGAATTTAAATGAAAAAATTATAAATTAAATATTTCTTTTAAATAATTAAAATAGTGAGATTTAATGATTTAGATTCGACCAAGTGAAACGGGAATAACTTCTGGTAAACATGACCATGATAACATTAATGGCTTTGATTGCTTGAATTTGCGTTTTAGAATCGATTAAAGTCGTTTCTTCACCTAATAAGGCATTTTAAATATGAAACTTTTATTTTACAGTGGGGAAACTCACCAGTGTTCTCTGTGCTCCTTGCAGCCAGGCGGCATAAATTGCGTGTTTGTGTTCTAAAAATGCTCTTATTGAGGTTTTTTTCAAACCTTCAATCATTTAAATTGAGGATTATGAAGTTGAATATATATAGCACTTCACCATCAATACTCTGAATATTTAGGGAAGATTATTCACTGTAAGCGAAAATATAATAAAATTTCCCATTGCCCTAATAAAATGCATGATAAAGGCAATATTAGTGAAAAAAATTATTATTTTACGGATCAAAAATCATAAGATCTAAATCCAGAGTTTTTTTTAGAAGTAAACTTTAAATTTTTGCCTTATAAAATTTGAGTCTAAATAAAATATAATTATGATATTTTTTTTGTATTTTTTCACCAATTCTTTTTTGATCTTGATAAAATATATAAAATCATGTTTTCTGCCCCTATACCCCCCTTCTTTTTTTAATTATCTTGAACAAGCTTTTATAGTATATTTTATTCAGTTAGTAAATTATATTTAAAAAATATATTTAGTTCGAATGAAATAATATACACGTGATTAAAATAAAAAGTGAGCATGTATATCTAATTTTCTGTGCATCAGTAACTTTAAATTTTTTTAAATTGAAGTATATTGAATTTAGTCTCTAATTTAACTAGTTATTAAACCTGTATTGTTTAATTATATATCGTAAATTTTATCTCAAGAGTCCTGTATATCCATATTTGAATTAAAACTAGATAATTATGAAGAAATATAAATAATTTATAAAATTCAAAATATTTTGTGTTTCCTTGATTATGATATCATTCCAAAAAAATAGTAGAAAAAAAATTAAAAAAATGTAAAAGACACAAATATTGTTTTTTTTTGATAAATTATTTTTCGTTTATACGGTTTGAATAAATAAGAAAAATGGCTATCAATTTTATTCCATAAGTGTGTTATTCTATAATATTTTATTAAATACCACTGAATGAAGCAAATATTTAAATATTAAAATTAATTATATAAAAATATATAATGGAATTTTGAAAACGCAATTTCTACTTTTGTATAAAATTTATAAGACATTTGAATTTATGTAAAAAATCACTTGATAAGTAATAATTCATCTTAGATATACGTGAATATAAATCAGGATCAAAAGGCAGAATGTTCAGTTTTTAATAGTTAAGTTGATTTAAGATGATAAATGAAGCATAGGGCCTTAAATAATCCATCCAAAATACCATTATCAAGATATTTTAAATATCATAAAGGAATTCAACAATTTTTAAACACAAAAACTTTTAATTTCGTTTTCAACCTGGTATTACGGATTTAAACCAACCCGGCTAGAGTTTTCCAATTTATATTCAATCACTAATCAAAAAAATGCTCTTTTAAAAATTTATATTTGTCTTTCTCCATAAAAATATTCATATAATCCATTTTTATGCCTTTTAAATAATATGAAAAAGCTTATTTATTGGGGCTTTTATTATTTTCGAGTAAGCAATAAATTAGGAAAATTTCTAGAAAAATGTAGATATTAAAATGGTTTTGTGTATTATATACAATCAACAGTTTTCGTGAAACATAAATATTCCATTATTTATCATCTAAATTTTTCTATAAAAACTAATAGGATATTTGAGTTCGAGCACTGATATCTTTCAAAACTATAATTCCAACTATGTGGATTTCTATTTCTATATCAGTTTCTGGCTGCATTCACAGAAATATTTTCTATGCTGCTAACAAAAATCAGATAAAATGAAAAACAGACGAGAAAAAGAAAATAGAGAATAAAAACGTCTTTATTTTTTTATTGATAAAAATCCTTATTTCATTTTTTTTCTGTTACAAAATGATATATTTTATATTTTTATATAAGGATAGAGATTATTCATGCTTAAAAAATATATATAGTGACTTTAAATCGTGAAAATTTTTGTTTAGTGTTTATAAACCTCTAATTTGATATCTTATGTGATTATCAATGCTATTTTATAAAGGTTTTGTGCATTTTAAATACATATAACAATGTAAAATAATTGTTTATTGCAATAAAAAAATATTTTAGGCCTTAAAAAGTTATCATGATATAAATTGAATTATTGACAAATATGATTTTTTCGATCGATCCTTCATGAATATTTTAAGAAAAGCCTATGATCAAGATAATTTAGATAATAAATTTCGCAGTAATAAGGTCAAAATATCTTTATTGTTTTTTTCTGAAAAAAAGTAAGATCAAACGAAAAATAATTCAGACTTTTTAAAGCTATTTTTATAACGCAGGGATAAAAATGTAACACTTTTTTTTAATTTTGGAAAGGGGTTGTTTCATATAATAAAATAAAGACCGGGTAAAATACTAAAAGAATCAATTAAAACAAATAACTTCTGTATTTTGTAACATTGATTTATTATATTTGCAAAGAGTAATCATAGAATATACTTTCTTAAATTAAAAACGTATGCAATTCTACTACAAAGGAACTTTAGTTATTAATTCATTCAATGAACCAAATTAAATGAGAATTTCAGAGGTTGTACTTTTTTTTAGCCCCTTTATCTGTATTTACTTAAATTTCTTGACATATAATATATTAATAGCCCTTATTTAGGGGAAAATTATACCAATCAACTAAAATCTTTTTTTATAAAAATAATTTTCGATTTTAATAAATTTTGTAACAGAATATTAGCGGGCTTATCATTTTTCTAAAATTTAGAATGTTTAAAAGCCATATTGTTCCCCAATTTATTAAAAAGCCCTTATACGATCATAAACGACAAGAAATATGTCTATACATAACCCAATTGGTTCCATCTGGTGAAATTCCCAAAAAATCGTTATTATTTCAAATTTTGGGTATATGAAATATTTCAACATGTTGTTATCGGGTATTGCACTTCGAAAAGAATTGGTCATTTTCATCCATTAAATTTGTAGCAGTTAAATTTTTATTAGAGTAATTTGTAAGAATTATTTTTAAATCGATTTTTGTTTTAAATAAGCATTACGATCAAGAAGTAAAATCTTCTTGATCATTTTTACCATCAAAATTCATATAAATAGCTATTAAGCCTCATAAGAATTACTTGTTCTATTTATCAATCATTTTCAATTAAGATTATCTATATTTACAGTATAATCAAAATTTTGGAGGAATATTTGATGATTTTAACTTAGGATTTTTTATTTAAACGAAAAAATTGAAAATATCATGAACTAAACTGAGAGTGTTACTGGAGGAAGGGTCTTTAAAGATTTTATCAAGAACGTTGGGTTGGATCCTTCTAGTTCGAAGTATCTTTTCTGATGTTGTGAGAAGCATTTTTGAATATAATATACTTGAATTTTAAGAGAAACTGGAACCACATATTTCATTGCTAAAAAAATATATTACTCAACGTCACCATTTTAACATTATAAATAACAGTGAAATAAAACGCCTATATAATTTACTGTTTTTGCTGTATTAGATTCTTTAATAGAAAATTTATATTTTAGCACTATTTACATGTCAAAAATAGTCTCGAATTCACTTGTAAAATACCTTTTTATAAATAATAGCGAATGTATTGCATTAAAAATATTAACCAATTACATCTTCCTATATCGTTTATATGGAGACAAAATATCGTTGAAGCGTTGTCCTGATATGTAAAGAAATTCGAATATTTATTTTAATCTGCCAATGTTCTAAGTACTTACATTTACCAATGATTTATTTCAAAAGTATAATAGCTCATGGGAATTTTCGTAAATACCTTTTCTAAATAGCCGACCTAAATTATTTATCATGTTCTAAAGGTTTAAATGTAAATAGAGCATTATAAAGATTATATGAATGGTGGAAGCAAAATTAATATTGTAAAGGTTTTTTGAAACTTAATTATTGTGGAAAATAGATGAAAATTTGCGTTAAATCTTTGCGTAATTCTAAAAATCGTAAATATTACATTTTGACAATGAAATCAAAGTTGCAACCTCTATTCTCATGTTATCTATTTTCTATAAATTCGAATACCTTTTGCAATAACTAAATTATATATAGCTTTTTCCGATCCAAAATTCCAAAGATTCGTTATAATCCATCATTATATTACCTATTTTTAGGGCCAATATGCATAATAAAGAAACAGTTTATATTTATATGCGTACCGAACAGATAAATATAATCCATGATAGTTCATTGATAATTATAATTATTTATTTTTATTTTTATTTAAATTCTGTGTTTTGTGTTATAAAATTAAAAATCAGACCATAAAAAATTGGATATTTATCAGGATTAGTGGCATCGAAATTTCATCGCGTTATCAGTATAGTTGATATACTTTGAAGGAAAATATCAATATAGAGAAAAAATTATGGAAGTTTACATTAAGTATATTAACATCTGTATGATCTCTTTCGGCTTTTGAGAGCTTTAGCAAAAACTAAAATTTATTAAATTAAAAATATATGTCTATACATGTTTATATAGAAATGGGGCAGTTTATTTAAATATACTTAAAATTGATAATTCAATTACCAAATATAATATCTAATATTCGGCGTTAATTAAGTAAGCGAGTATACATTAGCAGCTATTATGTACAAGAGAAATTAGAATAAAGAAAAATTGGCGTATTAAAAAATTTAGTAGATTAGAAAAAATCTATAAAGTGAACAAGTCTATGTGTTAAAAATTGATTTTATAGATTTTTACGGAGAATAAAAAGCATAATCATAAGATTTTCAGGACCTATGATACAAAAATATAATCACAAAGCCAGATAATCAAATTTAAATGGGTTTATTAAATTTTCTTACCTACTATATCATGGCATTCTATCGAACCATCAAATAAAGGATTCCATTTATTTTCAGCTCTAAAACACCAAAAAGACACTTTTTTTTTTAGAAATGTGGAGGTTTATAAATCTTGTGATTGATGATAATATACACAATATAATATTATAGCGCTTAATTTAATGCAATATAAATTACTTAATTATATAAATTGATCTAATATTTACTGACATACAATTATAAACTCAATGCTTCTGTTTTATATCTTACAACCGGAAAAATTTCATATTAAATTTCTGTTACATGAATCACATTTTATTAAAAAAATATATCTGATAGGGTAAATGATACTTTGTAAATTACACATAATGCACAAATAATAAAAATCAGATGCATATTTTGATCATTATATTTACAAAGTACCTTAGTAAATGATCCTATTTCTTATTTCTTTATTACTCATGAATAAAAAATTTTTATCTAATTTAAATAGAATTGAAGCATTTCCTGGAAGAAAAATTCATCGGAAATTTACCATAAACTTTACAACATTTTCTCTTTGAAATTATAGAACAAAGGGTTTATTTTTTAAATAATTTAATGATATGAAAAATTTTAGTAAATAACATATTTAAATTTATAGGTTAATTTTCTAAAATGTATAGGCACAAAGTATATAGCTCCCTTGAGCATAAAATTAGCAAAATTCCATCTTTAAAACCAACATAAACATTTAATATTTATTTATAAACAATTGCGTTTTTTTTTCTTTTTAATTCAGTATGAACTTAAATATGGCTCGTTATGTATATTTGGAGGACTGTTTTTTTATGAGCTTTATAGTTAGACCATTTAAAAACCTTAATTTAAGGTTATAGATGACCATATAAAAAATATTTACAGATATTTAATTTTTAAAAGACTTTTCGGTTTACTTTAGTATTACTGACCTTGTTTTATAATATAATTTTTATGTAAATATTTCAATTTTATCAAAGATTACAGGATTTTATTTGCTAATACTTTATACAGACAATAGATGCCCTAAATGCTCATATAAAACTATCTATTCTATTGTCTTTTCGTATGTTATAGTTCAGCATTATTTTCAGAGCAAGTGAGAATTTATGTGTTTAAATTGCTTACCAATAGAGTTTTTCAGATTTAATATAACCGACCATACAAATTATAGAATCTAGTCCAAATATGAGGAAATATGCCAATTTTAAACTATTTATTACATATTTAATCACAATAAGGCAGAAGATCTTAAGAATATGATCATAAAAATTCAAATTAACTTTGCCCATAAGGTTTGCTGCCATTTTTTTTTCTATTTGAATTTAAACAAAAATGCTTAAATCATGAGAATTTTTAATGATATTGACGATGATTGTCGATCTCTTAGAGCCATTACAAGCGGATTTGCTCATTTTAATCACAAAGTTTGATATATAAATTATAAAATATTTGAAAAAATCTTTTAAAAAAATATAAACAATATTTTTTTCTTTGGATTAATTTAATACACAAACAATAATATAGTTTTATAAAAACCCGAATTTCTTACATTGGCTAGGTACTGAGGCTAAATATAGCTTAAAACTGGAAAATACATGATTATAGGCTTGAATATATGTTGCGGAAGTGAAAATGTCGGCTAAAACCGCTATTAGTATATGGCTCGAATAATTACAATATAAATGTGTTTTTATCAAGGTTATATTATAAATGATAAAGTGAAAACTGCGAATATATAATTATGTGATGTTTATTTGGTTTTTTTTTGTTGTACCATAAAATTATTTTTTTTATAAAATTTGCAATTATTATATTCTATATTAAGAAACACAAGACTCACATCTGAAGCGAAAGAAACAAAGAATAATTTCAAAACCTAAATAAGCATGTATAAATTTTTGTGGACACAAAGTATTTCTTATAAAGAAAATTGGAAGAGAAAATCCATCATATAAACATTCTTCATATTCCAATTAAAATTTAAATGGTTGAAAATCACAGAGCTTAACATTATAACATTGCAAAAAGGGTTGTATATAATTTATTGTAATTTTTACACAGATACTTTGCATAAGGAAAACTTCTTTGTACTGTATTTTTTCGCTGTGATCATTTGAAATTAATCTAGAAATCAGCGAAGTTACATTCGGACCAAACCAGTGAGCGCATATAGAGATAAAAATTTCATCTTTATGCATTTATATAAAAGTTTATCCTGTTATCGATGCACCCGAACGCGTTAATATATCCATTAGTAATTAGAAAATATTCCTCCATAGGATCAGCCAAATTTCAGATTTAATTATGATTTTAGGACAATTAAGTGAACAAGTCGGACATAATACACTTGAAAATATGTATTCCTTAAAAATAGAGTGTAGCAATAGAAAATGTTCACATTATACGAGCTTTAAATTTAGTAATTTTTGGTCATTTAAAACAAGCGCAAGATGATTATTTTTAAATGATTCTTTATAATAAATAAAACGTTTACAGTACACTTTAATGACCTTGAATTCTTGATGTAAAAAGACAATCATATAAAACATAATATTAAAGTTGACATTACTCTGTTTAATTATAAAAAAGATAATAGAAACATATATTTTATGACATGAAAATTCAAGGGCAGTGAATATCTAGAGAATTCGTCATTATTTTACTCTGTAAAATTTTTTAGATTTATAAATGATGGATAGTAAATTATAATTTTTTGCAGCTATACAAAAAAAATTCTAGGATTACAGGAAATAAAAATCCAACAGAAATTTTTGAACATCAAAATACCTAAGCATAAGCATTTATTTAAAGTGGTAACTTTTATCATGTAAATTTATTAGATCTTAATTTCATTTTTGCTTCTAATTACAGATAACAGATTTCAAGGTTTCATGCATTATTTATAAAAATAAATATCATAAATTGAATATTTTAATTCTTTAATAGATCAAATATAAATTTTTGTATTTTTTGTCATTCTTGTTTAAGACAACTATCTATGTAATCACATAAATAAATTAAAAAATTTTCCGGCACACAATACGCATATTTGAAATTTATTTGTGTTAATAATTCAAAATATATATAAACTCCAGTAAAAGAACATTTTTATTAATGATATTATATTATTGTTTATTTTACTAAGATAAATATTTAAATTTGCACCGAATAGTCAATGTATATAGCATAGTTCAATTAACAAATTAAGTTCTATAATGTAGTCTAATGGCGAGAGAGGGTTAATAGAAAACAAGCTTCAACATATTTCAGATATATGTACAATGAAACATCAAAAATATTATAAATAAGTTTTTTTTTTTGGCATTCAAGGCTTCAAAACTATTGCACCCTTTACTACTAAAGAAAGAAAAAGATGGGTATAATAGGCGCTTGAAATCCATATATGTAATAAATTTAATCGATTGATTTGTTTTTTATTTTTAAAAAGCCTTTTTTTTTTGAAATTATGTAACTTACCTCTCTTTTATATTATATGTTCCACATAACTATATGTATGATTTCAGAATTTTATAAATTAACAAGAATTTAAACGAATCTTGCATGTTAATTCAAGAAATCTCAATGCACATGCATATGTACCATTAGAATTTCCTTTATTCATATTATATATTAGAATACAGGCTATATAGAAGCTGAATAATTTTATTTTTCGCCAATAAAAAGGTACTTTTTATTATTATTCCTTTATTCTTATAAAATCACCACTGAATTTGTTACAATCATGCTAATTTTTGTAATTATCTATCTTTCGCTTATATTTGAATTCAATTATAGGATACTTATGAATTATATGACCATAATTTTACATATTTGTTCTAGTAATAAAGAGGTTAAGTTTATAATTAAGTATGTAAACTGACATGATAATAGGGATTAAAGAAGGTGAATTTTAATTAAAAACAATAAAATGATATTTAAGGCATTGAAAATTTTTTTATATTTCGTATATTTTCATGAAAAAAGATGCTGATAATATTCGAATATACCTTTCTCTTGATCATATATCTCTTCGTTATTATATTTACAAAATTATATTTCGCGAAAAGACTTATTAAATGGCTTCAAAAAAATTGCTTGAGAATGAATATTATTTAAATATGTCGGGTGATAAGTATGGTAATCTAATAAATAGTTTTTATATTAAACAAGAGATATTAATTTATGATATATTTTTTTACATCTATTTTGTAAAATAAATGACTTTTGTGAAAGGTGCTATAAAACTAACAATATATAATATATCTATTTATACATCTTCCTGGTATTTTATATTTAAAAATAGTTTTTCATTGAAAAAGGGGCTAAAGGATGAAAAATTCAGAGTATATGATTAGTTACAGTTGTTTCCGAGCATCTAAATTTATAAATATCCCTTTAATTCATAGATTTACAAAAAAAATATCAATCTAATCCCATCGATTTTTATTTGATCAAATAGACATATATGAATTTTGATTTATTTTTGATTGCCCAACGAAAAGGATAAATTTTTATATAACTAAACAGTTTTTTTTATTTAAGGGTTAAAATTTAATATCAGTATTTATTCTATCTCTGTGATCAAACAGCCCATTAGAAATATTGCACGACTCCTTAATGCATCCTTTGACACCTTAACCAGATCTATCTGCGTCAACTGTTCTTCTGTCAAATGATATGAGTTAAAGTGTCTTGCATAGTTAAATATTTATATATGATTATATATAGTTCCGGTTAACCAACCAAAAAAAGAAAAAAATGGGCACATTGTAGTTGAAAAATATTTGTAGGTAAAGCATTTTCAACTCATCTAGTTTTTTA
Source organism: Rhyacophila brunnea (assembly GCF_057557595.1). NCBI lineage: Eukaryota > Metazoa > Arthropoda > Insecta > Trichoptera > Rhyacophilidae > Rhyacophila > Rhyacophila brunnea. The sequence continues at coordinate 396,919 of NW_028232798.1, read as the reverse complement.
ATCCATGACATAGTTTACCGACTAGGAATATTGACCTCCCCCTTAATGTATCATTTGACATCTTCCACAGATCTATTCATATCAACAGCTCTCTTTTTCTCAAATGATATGGGATCAAGTATCTTTTGAAATGAGAGAGGATGCATGTATGTCTTTAATTCGTCTAGAATTTTTAGATCCTATATATAAGTTTTTTTATGTAAACGAAATTTTAAAAAGATTTAGGAAAATCGAAATTGGCCTGCAAACTTACAAGAAAGAGATTTATTCTGTCTTGATAATTACTTGTTCATGAAATAAAAAAAACACTTTAAATCATATTAATTCGTATAAATTTAGTTTGAAAAAAACCAATATAAATCAAAGGAGGGTCTTCAGAAATCCAATTTAACTTTTATGTAATATTGAAAAAAAACGATTTACCATATATAAACAAAAAAATAGTATTATTGGTAAATACAACATTCCCAAACTATTTAAAAAGTATACGGTCCATATAAAAAAATGACAAAAAAGATTAGACTAGGACCAAAATACTCCTTTCTGCTAGGTGGACTTGTGTTCGTATTATCGGCTATAGTAAGCTTGATAGCATTTTCAATAATAATGAGACGGAAGGAAAATGCTGAGAGTTTAGGTAGAGAAGGAAGTGGTGCATATAGGAGAACATCGAGTTCTACACAACATTCGAATTTTTGAGATATAGATTCCGGTGGTTGATATGAAATTGCAGATATAAATTCATTAAACTAATAGTTAGATAAAGAAAATATTAAATAATTTTTTGTGTTTCTTTTATTTATAATTATTTATACATGGTTATTTTTTGTTTTTGAAGGCAATAAATTCTAATTTATAAAAATGAATGAGCAGTGCCTTTTGTTTATCATAAATTACAATCTAATTACAAATAAGTTGCGTTTCATTTAATTTATACATGGCTATTTTTATGTGTTTGAAAGCAATAAATTCATATTTTAAAAAATGCATGAGCGTTGCTTTTTATATATCAATATGAACAAGTTTTTATAATGTAATTACATATAATATTATCATATGTTCAACACTGTTTGACTATTTCGATTTAATTATCGTTTAATCAAATATGAAAATATGATTGAGAGATAAAGATTTTTAATTTTTATAAAAGTCTGGATTCATACAGAACAAGAGGAAAAGTTGTACGTAAATAAAATTACATAATAGAGAAATTAAATTTCTTACAGGAGAATTAATCAATACAAGAAGATTTATTTTGTTTTTATGAATTTTAGAAGAAAAATTATGTTATATTAATAATACTTAAATCTTACAAGAAAAAAAGCACCATAATTTTTTTTAAAAGCAGAAAAATATGAAGGATGAACGAATTTAGATTTAAAAAAGACGATTTTTTAAATTTGCTTATCTAGCTTAGGCATGAATAATAAAATATGCCTACACTACACACAGAGAAATTCTATAATCCACTGTTTATTTGGCATGAAGGGGCCATAAAAACACAGAATTTTTTTGATTATGTTCCTTTTTTCATACCATTATATATGATAAGTTTTTTCAAAAAAATATATCAATATGTATCTCATATAAATGGAGCCATTAGGTATTCTACCAAAATATTCACCATGTGTTCATTTTTTAATAAAAGGAAATTTATATAAACTGCCAAGTGTTATATAATAAAAAATTATTTGTAGATTATTAAATCTTTGAATTTGGCATATGGATCAAATTTATGACAAAAACTACCTTTTAAAATAGTATTACTCGTCAAATGTTTATTATTAATTATTACTAATTTAATTTTTGCTAGATTTTATATTTTACTACTCACAGTTAAAAATATTCAAGGGCGAATTTATATTTTTAGTTAATAGAAGAAAAGTTTCTGGCAAAGTATTTATTATTTTCAAATACATCATTGTGTATATTAATAGAAAATATTTTATATTATATTGCATTTAAAAAAATGTTAAATATGATTTTTATGGATTTGATTTAAATATTTTTTTTCAGTATAGACATAATAAAAACGAAAAGTTTGTCTTTAGATCCAATTATTATGTCCCTGCCTAGCAATGAGATATATTATCACATATAAAAATAAAATATAATCCACTTCTATTACACATAAAAATAAAATAAAATATCATACACTCTACTATACACCAAAATATAATACAATTTACTTCTATTACACATAAAAATATAATCCACTTCTATCACATATAAAAATATAATCCACTTCTATCACATATAAAAATATAATCTAATTTATTTCTACTATACATAAAAATTAATGCAATTCACTTCCATTACACATAAAAATATAATGTAATTAACTTCTTTTGTACAACAAATAAAATATAATTCACTTCTATTACATATAAAAATAAAATATAATACACTCTATTGCATAAGTAAAGATAAGATATGATTCGCTTGAATAGATAAAAATTATTTATTTATTTATTTTAGGGCTAAATTATTCGTTATAATTTTTGTTTTTGTTCTCAAGCAAAACTTTCTTGATCTCTGGTGCATACAGCATAATAATCTTTCGGCTATTTTCTCTTCACAGAAGTCTTCTTCAATACCTCTCATCCGCTCATGACTTATTAATTCAAGGGTTTTTTTCAATCCCAAGGTTTGTATATATGCACTAATCTGATTAGTTACTTCGAGTTCTTACTGATATCTTTTATAATATTGTTCATATAAAAATCTTATATAGTACTTTATTGATTTGTGGGTTAATTTTATTTTTATCTATTAAGACGTAGTCAGCCCATTGGGAACATCGCACAACTCCTTGATAGATCTTTTGACACCTTCCCCTGATCTTCTTCATCAACTGGTCTTCTTCTCTCAAAATAAGATGGGTTTAATTGTCCAAATCAATGTAAATATAATGAATTATATATCAATTTAAATGCAAAATGAATTTAAAATTAATGTAAATATGAATTAAGTTAAAGATAAATCTGATATAAATACAAATAATTAGAAATCAATTATAATAAAGATGAATCAGATATAAATACAAATGATTCAAAATCGATTTAAATGTTATGAAATAGAATTCTGTTTAAATTTCCGAAAAATTAATGTAAATAAAGATGAATCGAATATAAGTATAAAAAAAAATTTAAACATGAATGAGATATAAATTAATCATAAATCAATTTAAATAAGTTAAATTAGAATTCAATTTATATCGATTAAAATAAAGACAAATCTGATATAAATATAAAATTAATGTAAATTATTTTTTATTTATGGGCCATATTTATAGTCGTAATTTTATTTTTTGTTCTCAGGCACATATTGCTTGATTCTCTGTACGCACAGCGTATTTATACTTTCGGCTATCTTCTCCTCTCCAAAGTCTTTTTCAATACCGCTCCTTCTTTCGAGACCTATTAATTCAAGATCATTTCTCAATCCGATGTTTGAATATATGCCTTAACCTGGTTTATGACATCTAGTTCCTTCAGGTACCTTCTATGATATCGTGTAACCATCCCATGTTATAACATACAGGATAATTTTTGTCTTGCATTTGTATATTAATGACAGTTCAGATGCTAGCAGGTCATATTTTCTTAATTTTTCGTTTTCAACTATGTTTATATTGTCAATACTTGTCACGCCAATTTCGATCAGAGTGATGCAGTTCTTCTTTTTGTCATATACAAAAATTACAGGTCTGTCATTCGATAACTTGATGTCTGTTTTAATTCTTGTATCTACTTTGATCTCTGCGAATTCGTTTTCCATTATTTCTTGTACAGAGTGTCTGCGTATTTTTTTTGTTTTTTTGAAGTTGTATTTTCTTGCCAGCATAAAGTGAAGACATCTTACAATCTCATTGTGTCTTCTTGTATAGTCATGACCAAGCATTTTTTTACATCTGCTTTCTAAGTGGTCGACAGTTTTTATTGAGTCGTTACAGTGCGGGCACCTTGATCTATCTCCAAAGAATATGTTCCTATCCTGAATAAAGCAGAATCTAGCTTCTTCTAATGGTCTGATATTTCCATATTGTAGCCACCTTGAGGATCCTAATATTTCAAGCGATGGATTTTTATGAACATCAAAGAGTTTTTGATGTAGTGTTTTTTGTTTTATTTTACACAATAAACTCTCTTTTTGTTTTAATTCAACCGCAGAAAGATCTATGTCAACGAGGCCATATTTTATTCTGAGGATTTCATTTATTACGGATAAGTGGATTGCATTTTTAAATTTAAATATTGCGGCTTTTCTTGGTGATTGTCCTTTTTCTTGGTTTAAAGATTTATATAGTTTGTTGAGTATTCTTTCGGATTTAAACTCAATATTTTCCAATCTGATCCACGTCCTAGTTCATTTCCTTTAAGATATAACCTTTATTTATTAGAAGGTTGCAAGAGTACACCATTTTCTATTAGTATTCGCCTAATTTCATCGTCTAGCTTTCTAAAGTCTTCTGGTTCTAGCTTTAGTAAATCCACGTAGTAGTTTATCACTGATATTGCATATTCATTTATCGCCTTTATTTTGTTTTTACCATTTAGTTTTGTTTTGCATGTGCTTTTCACTCTTTCTAGCATTTCTTTTCTATTTTTATTTATCGTTTCGGGTTTAGTTCTCGATTTGCAATCTTCCAATATCCCGAGATATTTATATCCATCTTTTTCTTCTAATACTGTGGCAATATCTTTGCAATTTATATTGATAGTAGCTGATTTGGTCACGTTAATTTCCATTACGATACATCTGAAAAATTTGGTTGCTTCATTATACATTAGTTTTAAGTTACTTTCTTCTTTCGACAAAATCTTTAAATCGTCAATGAAAAGGAAATGATTAGTTGCAAATGCCTTCTTATCAAGGTTAATGGATATTGATGGAAACTTTTCATTTAATTGGCGGCTTAGCGGATCCATACAAATAACAAACAGTACTGGAGATGGACTATCCCCTTGTATAATCCCCTTTTCAATTTTTTTCTTCAAAATTTCTTCCTTGTTTAATATTAGAGGTAACTTCCAGTTTTTTGTTAGTTTAGATATAAAGGAAATAATCCATTCTTGTATGTTAAGATTTTTTAAGCAGGACAGAAGATACTCATGATCGATTGGGTCAAATGCTTTTTTTATGCCGAACCTGTTACGTATAATTCATTATTGTGCTCACTGTTTATTGCTACGTTTATCATTACCTGTTCTTAGCTCTCTGTACTCTTCTGACCGTACCAAGTTGGTTTTCCGATAGTAGATTTCGGGAATTCGACGTCCTTCTGTAATATCATTGTGACAGCTTTAGTTGTCAATTTATATAAGTTTGATATGCTGGTTATAGGTCTGAATTTTGATCCATTTAAAACGTCTTGTTGGATATGAAGTATGTGATCCCAGAGTAGAACCAACTTTTTACCTCTTTGTTTTCAAGACATATTGATTTTACGGTTTCATATAATATTGGGTGCAATTTTGTAATTTTTTTGATGAAGAAGTTGTATATACCATCGCATCCAGCAGCCTTCTAGTTAGGCAGGTAGTTGATGATCTGAAGAAATTCTGTTTCAGAGATAAAAACCATTTGTGGTGTGTTTTCCAGCGCGTTTTTGCGCAGGTAAGTATCAAAGTTCAATATTTCCGTGCTTTTGTCCACATACCTGACCAGAAATTCACAATGCTTTCCTTATCTGCCTTAATTTCCGGTTTTACTGTATCTGTCAATGCTCTATAAAATTGTCTTCTGTTGACTTCGAACTGGGAGTTTGTTTTTGTAAATTCTTTTCTTTTCTCATATTGCTCTATCTGTTTATTTATTGTCCTTATTCTATCGTTATTTTTAGTAATCACTTCAAGGACATCTTTTTTTTGTCAAGTATTTTGTTTTGTTGTCTCATGACTTTTCTTAGAAACCTTGTCTCACTTTCTGAGAGTTTTACTAAAATTAATGTAAATATAATGAATTAAAATAAAGACAAAAATAAAATTAATGTAAATATAACTAATTAAGATAAATCAGATATTAATATAAATAAAGATGAATCAGATATTAATATAAATAAAGATGAATCAGATATAAATATAAATGAACTAAAAATAAAGATATATCAGAAATAAATATAAATATAATTTGAAACGACTTAAAGAAAAATGAAAAATAATGTAAATATTAAATATTTTTGAATCAAAAATCAAATTGAAAGAAGATGAATTAGAAATAAATAAAATAATTAAATATTTATCATAAATTTATCTAATTATATTTTTAAGTAAGATCCACTTCAGAAGAACTATCATAAGAGTCAGTTAAAATATCTTTACCCTCATCAATCAGCCTATATGATTTTTTAATTTTCTTAATCTTTGCGTTTCCCGGACAACTGTAAAACAGCATCTTTTTCTCTTCCTTTCTTTCAATCCGTTTAAGTAGTCTTCGCATTTTGAACTCAAGATAAGAAAAATAGTTCATTTTATCAGCTAAAGCCCTCAGTCTTAATTTAAATTCAGGAGAAATAACATTATTCCACAGTTTAACAATTTCATCGTCCAAATACCCATGATTATTTTTTTCTGGGTAGATAGACGCCAAAACTCCATTTTCCATTCGATTCTGATGCAATGTACGCAAATTCATCTTTTTGAATTCCTTTGCCAATTTAGCATCATTAAAAAATATACTTATAAATATTTCATAGTCGCTATAAATTATGTATCTTCCTCCTTTACATAACACCTCTTTTTTTATCTCTTCTTCTGCTCTCTCTATCTTTTTTAGATGATAGGGCTCTATTGGCTTGAACTCTGAAAGAAATTTGAATGCATCGCTTATTGATTCATATAACTCCGAAATTGTTTTGTTTGTAGCCTTTCTTATTTGATCGTTATATTTCGGTTTAATGTGTTTCATTTCTTATTTCTAGGATAAATGGGAGTTAAATTCAATAAAATTTTTTTTAGATTGCTGGATTCTTTGCGTTTTAGACAATATAGAGGCTAAAAATAATTATCCAAAGTTAATTTACAAATCTGAATTCGATAAGTGATTATATAAAAATACATGACCAAATATTTAATAAAATATAATAAAAAATCAAATGATTTAAAAATAATTAAAAATAGGCATCAAATTATAATTCAACAAAATAAGTAATATAATTCAATACATTTTGATTCATTCTGTGGCCAGTTTGCTAGGAAATACAAAGATTATTGGGGATAAAATTTGCAAACAGAAAGTGTATAGCAAGTCGTACATGAAATCTACGTTTATAAAAAAAATATTTAGTAAAAGAAGGTTTTATTCTTCATTCTACCACGAGATTTATTAAAAACCATACCAGATATGGATACATAAAAATATAAATATACCACAAATTTGACTTTTAAATGAAGTTTGTAAGCTTACTAGTTATTATAATATATAAATTATATTCAAACTAAAAAGTCAATTTTACAATTATTACTTGTATCATTTATTTTTTTAAAATCATACTAGACTAGCTAAATCAAAAATTACGATTTAATATCGATTTTTGTCCAACAATAGAGTAAAAATAAACAATTACTTCGTTCCGAAATCTATTTTAGTTTTACATCTTCTACATACCGGAATAATTCTACAATACACAGCAAGACAAATAGGGCAAATAAGTCCAAAACTCACAATTTTCCCATGGCAAACACATTCAACAGGACAAAACCCAATAGAATTAAGTTTTTCACTCTCATCAGTACTGAACAAATCAAGAACAAACGTTAAATCAGCCACATAATATATAAATCGACCACCCGTTACCAAACACATTTGTGTCAAAAGGGAAGATTCAACAACACTTAAAACATCAATTCTAACACCCATTTTGTGTGCTGCATGCGAAGACTTAAGCAAATCAATAAACTTTGTTTGTTCTTCAAGATTCAAAATCAATATCCTTTCACCACTGTTAATAATCTTAAGTTCTTGAGAAATTTCATTGGTAGTAAAATTGCCGCTTTTTAACCTGTTTTTGTTTATGGTACACAGCGTATAGCTAAGATCTTGCGACAAAGAGGTCGGAGAGTCTTTTATTATACTGATTATAGTGTCTATATTGGATTCGTCAGAATCAAATATAATCTTCTTGTTGTTTATTATTTTTATTTGGTTGGTGTATGATAGCTTTTTAAACGTACTTATTATCAGAAATAAATCGTTAAGCAGTTTCTCTGGTTCATTAAATTCCTTCCAGGCCTCTCGATTTAAATCTGGAAGTATGTAGAGAATCATTTTAGTGGGTGCTTAAAAGATAACATAATATTAAAAGGGTATTGTATAATATAACACAAAAGAATTAAATCTAGATTGCTGAATAAATTATTTTATACAATCAAAGATACTATATTCAACGTTAATATAACTCTAGGTGCATAATCCATTATTTTATATAATTACGGATACTTTATAAACTATTTGATATAATCAAAGACAATAGATTCATCGTTAATAAAATTCTAGCAGCCGAATCCATTATTTTATATAATTCTAGCAGCCGAATCCATTATTTTATATAATTCTAGAATCTGAAAACATTATTCTATATAATTCTAGCTACGGAAAACATTATTTTATATAATTCTAGCAGCCGAGTTCATTATTTTATATAATCCTAGAATCTGAAAACGTTATTTTATATAATTCTAGCTACCAAATTCATTATTTAAAACAATTCTAGCTACCAAATTCATTATTTTATATAATTCTAGCTACCAAATTCATTATTTTATATAATTCTAGCTACCAAATTCATCATTCTATATAATTCTAGCTACCAAATTCATCATTCTATAAATTTAAGCTGCCGTGCACCATTGTAAAATTTTTAGATACTAAAGTTCTAGACAAATTTACTCGTATATATATTCTTTTAAGAAGTTCGCTTATGGCCATTAGATACTTTTGCTTATCTAATTAACTACCGCGTCTGGTACTTCACCTTTCTTGTTACCAATTTATCTCCGTATATTAACCTGTTTTACCAGGCGGTATTCGATATGGAGGGAAATGTGATTCTATCTACTTTCTGTTGATGGTCAATTATACCGCTCTACACTTACCCATATCCTTGATGAACAGAAGAGGCTAAATTCAATGTTTGATCACGTTTTTAGCGTTATACACAGCAACTTATTAATTTTTACACGGCTTTTCCGTCTTTTTATGGTTTTACTTTCTAATTTCGATAGACCGCACCCTTGCAGGTATTTCTCTATTTGAGTAAATTCATATGAATCCGGGATGCGTTGCGGTTGACAAAAGGTCACAAATCAAATCGTTTCTAAACTAAGTGTGTGACCAAACCCAGTTGAAAATGATAAATTCATTAAACCAATCATGAAATAAATATTTGCCGTTTTACATAAAAATTAAAATAATTTGAAAATTTTCAGTCGTTTATGCAAAAATAAAGTATAAATAAATTTTAAGGCAATAATTGATTAATATTTTCAAAAAGAAAACAACAATTTTTAGTATTATTATCTCGGAAATACCCATGCTTGATATAAATACTAAAAAATTATTTTAGCCTGGCCTGATCCTTTTAGGTACAGAAGCTTTATTATCATGCTGATATAATTTTATGAATGGTTTCTTTTATGCTAATACCTAGCAAATAGGTATATTAAACGTTATTTAAACCTAAATTATTTGAAAATACTGTTTTACATGTCTTATCTTCTAATATTTAAAAATAATCATATGCAAAAAATATCACATATAAACACAAATTTTACAAGATAACAGAGACATAAGTGTAAATTATTCATTATGAACAAATAAAAAGTATTGAATTCATGATATAAAATTTTTTTGCTTATAAACTACAAATCTATAATTAAAGACACTTTTTTATAAAAAAACTCGGATATAATAAATATATGCTAAAACAATGATTATAATGTTAACAGTTCGTATCAATACTATACATAATAGATAGTGGCGAATTTAAATATATAATTACGAGACAATAAAAAATCTGAAAATAGTTAGAATAAAGACAATTTTACACATTTTTTGTGACTTGCTATTAAAACTTTACAGAAAATTTTTTCTTTGCAAAAAAAGATATAGAAGTTTTTAAAAAAGTTTAACGAATTTTAGAAATTAAAAAAAGAATGCAAAAATAGTAAAACATATTCCATAAATTATTACTTTGAAATATAATCCTTTTTACTTACATTGATTTAAGCAAGCAACCTGCGGAAGAAGATTAAAAGTGGAAACTTATGTACATTTTCTCCTTCTGAAAAACTTAAAACACTATGAATCTTTTTGGAAGGATAATTTAGTACTGAATTTATCTCTTTGTAATAAAATTTGATATATTACTAAAATATTTTAGTAAGTTTACAATGTACCACAAATTTTCATTTGCAAAAAGTACAGAGATAATATCATCACATTTAGCAAAAATACAAAACCCGAAAAATCAATATATTTTTCAAGTTTATAAATCATATGTTTTTCGTTGCAGTATTGTAATTTTTTATGTCAAGAGACACAATGCAGAAATTTAATACACACTTTATACTGCATCCGTATAGATTTATGTTCAAGTGTTCAGAGAAGCAAATTATTTTTTTATTTTTAAATTATTGCATGGTAATTTGAATAGCTGATTTGTGCGATACATGGTCCTAAATTATAAGTTTTTGATCCTGAATACCAACAGAAACAGAATAATTATAAATAAAAAACAAAATAAATCATAAAAATAAAGAAGAACATAAAACAAAATAACACGGTTTTATGACTTACGATTTGTTTATATCCAGAAAAGGGCTCAAAAACTACTACTACTAAAGCCATTAAATTATTAATTAGTAAATCTTGCCAAATAATAGCTATGCCGATAGAGCTACAAAAAGTAATAAACTCAAATTTAAAAATATTTGGAGTTAAACCCCAAAAAGTATAATTGTACGGCGCTAATATTTATTTAGAACATAAGCTTAAGTTTATATACTTAAAAGTGATAGGCGAAAATTGCACAGAAAAAGCGAATAGAACTCGAAAGTGATTGAAATATCTAATCAAAGAAAATCTCCCTATAAAAAATAGAAAATAAAGAAGCATCTAACAAATATTTAATTATATATCATATATTAACGTTTAAAAGATATAAATATCTATAATTTCTAACCTACAGATTTTAAAATTTATTTGTGGTTAGGCTTTACAACATTTTAATTTTAAATAAAGCAAGCAAGCATTATTTGGTTTATAAAGCAGGGGAATAATAAATATTTGTGGATTAAATAATTCATTTATCTATAATTAGTTTTATATCATTAATATTTTCAACAAAACATAACTTAGTTGGCTCTAAGAGAACAGCAGATTAATTATATATTTTCTGATTAAATAATTCATTTATCTATCAATTACTTTTATATTTTTACGCTAGTCAACTAAAAATAACCTAGGTCTCCAATAGAAAAGCAGGTTAATTATATAATTGTGTATTAATAATTCATTTATCTATCAATAGGTTTTATAATTTTACGCTAGTCAACAATAATAACTTTAAGTGGCTCTAAGAGAAGAACTGGATGATTATATATTTGTGTATTATTATTGAATTTGTTTATGGACTAAATTTCGTGTTATAATTATCGTTTTTTCTAAAGCGCAACTTGCTTGGCTTCCCGTAGGCACAGCGTATTTATACTTTCTAAATTTTCTTCTCTCGAAATCTTCTTCAATACCCCAACTTTTTCGAGGCGTATGAATTAAATCCCAAAGTTTGTATATATGCCTCGATCTGGTTCGTGACTTCGAGTTCTTTCTGGTGCCTTTATGATACAGTGTAAATATCTAATCCCAGGTTATAACATATGGGATAACTCTGTCTTACACTCTATATTAATGACAGCTCAGATGCTAACAGATCATACTTTCACAATTTTTCGTTATCAACTATGTTTATATCATAGATACCAGTCACGCCAATTTTAATCTGGTTGATACTTTATTATTTTTATCATATATAAAATATCCAATCTGTTTTGTGTATTAAATACTTCATTTATATTTATATATGGGTTTATTTGTATTTTTTACTCTTTCAAAAAAAATTAAGACTTTAGGTGACTTCAAAATTAAAAGTTTTCGCAAATATTTTTTATCAATATCATCATTTCACAAATCTTTCAAAATCAATATTATTTTTCAAGGCATACATGCTGAATGATATCCTCAATTTATATCGCGTAAGCATATGTTTCTGCTTTAATCGGAATTCCCAGCACCAAAATTTTTTAAACAATTAATACAATATACTATGTTTGATATAATAAAATTAATCAATCCTATTTATGCTAAAAAAAATCGATTGGTTAAAAATTAATAATGCCCACTATCCACTTTATAAGAGAAATAAAACAGTAAATTTAGTTCTTTCAATATAAATTACACCACACGCAGTTTCTATGCACGAAAAAACATATAATTTCGTAAATTTACACCAATTTCACATTTTCGATAATTTTTAGTCATCAGTAAAAATTAAAAGATTATTGATTCTAAAAAAAGTTGATATTTCATACAACCATGATTTTTTGGAAATAAAATTTAAATAACACAAGAGACTGTGGTTATCATCCAGTTTCTTCGTTCAATGTTTTTATAAATTACAAAAATTATAATTTACACCCACAAACTACATCACCCAAAAAAAATTAAACATGTGTTTTGTTTTATGTGAATACAGCTTATAATTTTCGTGTTCAAAATTCTTATACGAATTAGTATTTATATTATTCTGTTTTATTTTAAAATATGATATTAAAAGTATTTTGGCCACACAGTTTACATCCCTTTGCATAAGATATAAATAAGCAATCACCAAAATTTCTCAGAGTTGCAATAGTTTAGTGACGTAAAATTCGATTTCGATTATTAAAGTTTTAGATCTTCTACATAGAAAACCTTTAATAAATTACTAAAAGGCAATTAGTGCCGCCTAGCTACAAGGGATACAGCAAACACTGTTAGGCCGAACTACATTAAAGAGAGCGTTCTGCTTTAAACACACAATGATTGTGGTGCAGAAACGTTTTTACTTGATTCCCGCTCGCGTGTGCAAGTGGAAAATCTATTACTGGTATGATGGGGATATTTCGCCGCAGCGGTGATCCGATTAAAACTTTATCTTTTAATATTTTTTTTACAAAATTTCGTGAATTTAATTTCATTACATGTAATAATTTTAATGTTAAGACGTCTATTACATATATAACCAGTTCAATTGACATTTAGACCATGTATATATGCCTTTATGAAAGAATAAAGTGTTAAGATGTCTAATACATATATAACCAGTTCACTTGACATTTAGACTATGTATATATGCCTTCATGAAATTATAAGGTTGATAAGACCTTAACATTATTTATAGAATCCTTCTAACAGGAAATGTTGATAATATAATATCGTATAATTCTAGGGTATCTTAAGGTATGAGCACGAATATAATTTAAAACCCATATTTTAGTTTTATTTTCCTGTGTCGAGTTTTATTAGATTCAACTAGTCACAGCTAGGGCATAAAAATTTAGATCAAGATCTTTGAAAAGTGGCTTAAAAGATTATAAAAAATAATGTAATATATACCTACAGACATACAAATATTAATGTAAAAATAGCTTAATATGGTGTGAAACTTAAATATAGACGATAAATATACAATATGAGATACATTTACAGTATCTATTTCATGATTATAAATTATTTATACATTATATAATTCAAAAGAGGCTGCTATATGTTCTATATAGAAAATATAAGCACAAAATGCCAAAGAAAATTACAAAAAAACTGTTAAATAAACATGGAAAATCGACATTTTGGGATTATGGATATTACCATGATAAAAACAGACATGAAAATTTTGCACTTTGGCCTGATACATTATAAATGATATATAAAATATGATTATACACATAAAAATCGGAATAAAAATATCGATAACTTGAAGAATAAAAAAAATAAGAAACTATGAATTTTTTTGCTTTGGAATAAACTCTATACAAATTTAAAAGCACACAACATGAATAATGTTCTACATCATAATGGTGTTTTTGTTTGATCTTAAAATATCATAATTCATATATTAAGTAATTGGGAATGCTAATTAATACGAGGGCATACTAATTAAAAATAGAATTGAGGAAGATGCTTGGATTAATATTTATTATAAGAATAATATGTTTGAAGGAAGTTTGTGAACTGGATGGAATTAAAGCAGTAAAAAAATTTCATGATTTATTGCTTTATTCTAGTTTTTATTACCAGAAAAAATTTAATGTTGTTAAGATACAAATAGTCTATATATGATTTTAATTCATTGTTACATGCACAAATTTATGTGATTGTTTTGATCTATAAAACAACCAAATTTTTTCTTAGTTGAATGTGTTTTAAGATAAAATAGACCTATAAAATACAACCATATTTTTTGATTTTGAAAATAACGCAACTATAAAAATTTAATTAGATAAGAGAGTTTATCTAAGATATGAAGTACAGTTTATTGATTTTATATTCATAAAATTGATCTAAATTTTTCAGAGCTAAAAAATCATAAAAAATAACGCAACTATAAAAATTTAATTAGATAAGAGAGTTTATCTAAGATATGAAGTACAGTTTATTGATTTTATATTCATAAAATTGATCTAAATTTTTCAGAGCTAAAAAATCATAAAAAATAACGCAACTATAAAAATTTAATTAGATAAGAGAGTTTATCTAACATATGAAATACAGTTTATTGATTTTATATTCATAAACTTGAACTAAATTTTTCTGAGCTAAAAAATCATAAAAAATAACGCATACTGTAAAAATTTAATTAGATAAGAGAGTTTTTCTAACATATGAAATACAGTTTATTGATTTTATATTCATAAAATTGATCTAAATTTTTCTGAGCTAAAAAATCAAAAACGATTTTATCTGAATTTTTATCCATATGATCTGGTTCTATGTTCGCTTTTATGATAAATATGATATTTTTAATTTATCAGATCAGAATTCTTTTTTGTTGAATATTATTATAAATTATATAAAAGTTCTTTTTTTTTGTTTTAGAGAGAACATAACTTTCGCTACACATTGTCTTTGTCAAAATAATAAGTTTTCTAAATCCCAAGCTCAGTTTTTCTTATTGATTTTTGCGCATTTAAGATTTCAATGACTGGAAATTGCATTTGTTCCATAAATATTATCTTATCTTATTTATTTATCGGTATATTGATTTTCAGCTATTTTAATTTGTTCAAGCAATACTTTAGATCTCTCTATATATTAGATTAGCTTTTCTTTATAAGTCTTTCAGACTCATCATTTTTACAATCTTTCCTATCCATCTGCTTTCATGACTTATTGATTCAAATGTTTTCTCCAATCGCATTCGATTGTGCGTACGCTTCTGCTTCAGTAGGCATTCATAATACATTCAAAACATTATCTTGTAAGATATTTTAATTTATTAAATTGTATATTTGATTAAATAATTAAAATATGATATTTAAAAAAATTTTAAAGTAAAATACAGTTTTGAATATCAATCATCAAAAAAATAATTATTTTAAAAATTATTGCTTAATTAAAAATAAGCACCGAAATGGAATTTGTGTCAAGTTACTATTGCAGAATAAGAGATATTTCTATAATTTTCATATTTAATGAATTTAACTAAAAAATAATCAGGCTTTATAGGAATTGCAATAAATTTTTGTTATATTGATTTAAATATTTTGATCAAAATTAATTACAATTTCTAAAACTTCCCCCTTTACAATTAAATGGCAACAGGATATGGCTATAGAAATCATAATAGAAGTTTATTTTGGCCAGTTTCAGCTTTGATGTTTTTAATCTTATTTATAGCGTTTATATTCATAATTGGACCCGGGCGTAGCTTTGATGATAGTAGTTTAACAACGTCATCGTCTATACATCCAACTTATACGATAAATTCATCAAGGCACAATATACCAACAAATAGACATCACTATAGATCACGAAGCGTACCCACGCATAGTTGCACAGTTAATCATACATTCTCAGGAGATACACCCCGGCAACAGCCAAGTTTTTATGATACAGGAAGTAGAAATTATGGAGTTCCAGTAAGCTCGTACACGCCTATTTCCACAGGGGGTCAGGGATACACGCCTATTTCCACAGGGGGTCAGGGATACACGCCTATATACACAGGGGGTCAGGGATACACGCCTCTTTCCACGGGGGGTCAGGGATACACGCCCCTTTCCACGGGTACAAATACCAATAGGCCTATATACACAGCAAATAGTAATAGTGTTTCAAATCCTCCAAGTACTGGAGGAGGTCAAAGCGGTTTACCTTCATTGAGATGAACATAACCTTTGAATTATAATAAAGCACACCTATTTTTAATTTTCCGCTAAATAAAATACAAAATAAAGCAGTAACATTTTTAAATATTTCAAAATTAATTGTAAGTTCATTATTTATAATTCCAAAATAATTTCACAAATAAGATTTTTATTTATAATAGCATATTTTCTCTTTTAACATGTTGATTTATAACCTAATATTCTAAAATTTAAAAGCGTGAAATAAAGATGCTGACTAATATTAAAGAAAAATGGCGTGGAATGTTTAGTCCGATATTTCGATAAACTATAATTTAAACCATAATATTTTATGAAAATTTACTATACGTTATTTCAAATACCCTCGAATAAGACGAAATTTAATAAAATAGTTAATATTTGTGAATAAAACAACGATGTCTGTTACTGATAATCGCCATATCCTAAATTATAGAAAAATAATTAATTGAATTCGCTATATCATTAACTTTTAAATAAAATCAATATTATATATTTCCGAAACTTTTAATACACATTGCTGCTTTATGAATTTTAATTATCAAAATTCTTTAATTATAAATGAAATGCAATTTAAAACTTTCTTTTCGACATCAATATTTTTAAAAATATTTACAATCAGCTATGCACATTGGAAAGTCATTCGTTTTCCCCCATCTCATCTGATTTAAGAGCATCAAACTAATAGATTAAAACATTTCTTATAAAAATATTTTAGATTTAAAATTATAATGTATAAAAGTAAAGCCTATAAAATATGATAACACAATACAAATTTATCAATTGAATTTTATATAAAAAAGCCTCTATATACCCGCTCATAAATCATAACCACCAAAATTGTGTATAAATTATCATCACCCTAAAGATATAAACAGAAGGGAAAACATATGCACAAATAATAGTACCGAAAAATACACTTGGAATAATTATTTTAGATAGAAGAAGATGCATCGAGTATGATTGTAAAAAATGAAGAAGTGGAAAAAGCATCATCTAAACCTCTCTATAGATAATTCTAAAGTTTTACTGGAGCAACTATAAAAAGCTAAAAATCACATCGACCCATAAATAAAAATCAGTTAATTCTCTCCCTAAAAATTTTATACCTTATAATTTTAAACAATAATTTATAAACCCACAAACACTATATTTATAATACAAGTTATCGTAAATTAAATTTTTATTTTCATCATTGTGGTGTGTTAAATAGCCACCAAGCATAAAAAATTTTATAAAAATTCAATTTTAAAAAGAAAAATTATATGACCAGTTATGCAAATAAATTCATGAAATATTAGCTTAATAATCCAATTGGACATTTTAAACCCTGACACCTGCCATTAGTAAAAATGTTAATCTTATTTACCAATATCCAGCCCACATATGGACATCTATGCCTCCTTATGTCAGTATATAGAGCTACCATCTATCATATTTAAAGCTTTCATAGTGGTATAAAATATTTTTGATAAAAATATAATACTGGCTCTTATGAATGAATAAGATCGAGTATTTCATAGAGGGTTTATTTTCCAAGTACCATCTTTACATCATAAAAAAAGTGAAACCACCGTTTAGGGCAATTTAATAAGATTAAAGTTTTCTAAATATTTCGCATTTTTTTATCTAATTATATTAAGCAAGTTGTAAAAATTCGTGATCATATTGCTTTTAATACGAATGAAGTAACACTGATATTCTTTGCCCATAAAAGTTGCTTATAAAATAAAATATTTACAAATTATTTACTGCACAATATAATGGGAGAGAATAAAAATAAAAAATACTAGGCATATACCAATATTATTATAGATTCAGAACATTATTTTTATACATAATACAACAGTACAAAGATTAATTTTTTCTTACTTAAAATTATCATAGAAAATCAACGAATTACCACAAGAAGTATGTTTAAATAAAGTAAATTCGAAAAGCTAACATTTTCAAAAAAATTTTAAATTTATATTATACATTTTATATTGGAAATAATATTATTCGCAATAAATAAATATAACAACAGATCAAAATGAAACTAATACAAATTAAGAATGTATACGAATTTATCAAAGAATTTATATATACTTTAGAAGATATGCGTCTAAAATTTTGATTTTTTTTGCATCGACAATCTTATAGGAGACAAAAAATTATTATAATCACATAGAAAGAATGCTTTATAATATTTATTTTATATTTATAGAATAAAAGTTTAAACATTAGAATAGAAAAGTTGGTTAACTCGATTTAAACGGCAAAATGATCGATAAACACAATATTTTTTTTATAATTCTATTTATTGCAAAAGTAATAACAAAAATTGTTTAATGAAGCAAAAAGTAGTATTCCATATTTTTTTTTTGGATTTTGATTAATGCGTAATCGTAAATTTTAGGGTAGATCGGATTAAAGTCGTATAAATTATAGCTAAATTTAATATTTGACATATAAAAAATCTACTTAAATTCAAAATAAAGCTTTAAATTCGTATAAGAATTTCCAAAAAAGGTAGTATGGCTACAAAATTAGCTTTTATATTTTTAAGCATGAAAAATAAGCTTTTTTATTTTTAGGGTATAAATTTTAAAACCAACATTTTTAACGGTTAAATAATATCTCTCTACCATACTTAAATTTCTCAGTTCATTTATTAATTATTTTTAACCATTTATTTGTGTTTATTTATTGATTTTATGATGAGTTAAAAATATTTAAAGTACTTAAAAGCTAAATTATTTTACTTTTATAACAATTCCTGGTAATGTATCGATTCAATTATTTTTTAACATGATGAATCAAATTTTTTTCAACAATAATCTAGTTGTTTAGAAATTTACGATCTTAGTTTCATGAAAATTTTTTACTGTTTGATCATCGGGGACTTGGTTTATAATATATATTAGTCACTTCGAATAATGCACCTTTAAATATTTTCAGAATTGGAAAATAACATGATAAAGCAAAAAAGATAATTTTATATAAAAATTCATAGAACATTTCTTTTTTATATTGGTAAAACGATTTTTCCATTATATTCAATAAATCAGCGTTTTTCATATTAAAGTGAACATATAATGAAGAATGATTTATTCGCTGAAAACATTTGCTGCATTTCTATCATTTTATAGACGTTTAATTATCTTAAGCAATTTTAATTCTTCTAATTAGACCAAATTATGCTTAAAAAATACAGATAAGCATATTATTTAAAATATTTTAGATGAAAATCATACGGTTAAGATATTCTTAAAAACAAATCGGTGTAAATTCGGATTTTTTTGGGTAAATACTCTTGAAAAGACCATTGGATTTTATATTGCGTTTTTCCTTAAAAATATTCATCATATCATATTCGATATAAAATTTATTTGTATATAATCAGAAAATTGTGAGCTTTAGCCGAGGTATTTGCATATATAGCATTAAATTCTATATTTTTTTTAGCTGTTAAATTATAAATATATAATATAATTTGTTAAGTTTATCTTCATATGCAGTTTGATACTTTTAATCTTTTTTAAAACTTAAATTATACAGATATAATCGAATTCGTCATGTTAAACTCCATATGCAGATTGATACTTTAAATATTTTTTAGCTGTTAAGTTATACATATATGACTGAATTCGTCATGCTAAACTCCATGTGCAGTTTGATACGTTTAATATTTTTTTAGCTGTTGAGTTATACGCATATGACTGAATTTGTCATGCTAAACTTCATGTGCAGTTTGATACTTTTAATATTTTTTTAGCTGTTGAGTTATACGCATATGACTGAATTTGTCATGCTAAACTTCATGTGCAGTTTGATACGTTTAATATTTTTTTAGGGTATAATAATACAGTAATAACTGAATTCTTCATATTAAACTCCATATGTTGTTTGATATTTTTAATATTTTTTTAGCTGTTATATTATACAGGTATAATTGAATTTATCATGCTGAACTCCATATATTGTTTGATATTTTTAATATTTTTTTAGCAGTTAAATTATGCAGATATAGTAAAGAATAGTCATTTTAAGCACAATATACACTTAAAGGATTTAAACTATGCTTTGTTGGCTGTTCAAATCATATATACATTATTAGATCATCATTTTACGCATAATATACACTTAAGGGAATTAGCTCTATACTTTTTTTTAGCGATTTAAATCATATATACAGTTTTGTATCATCATTTTACACCCAATATACATGGAAACCTTAAAATCAGACATTTTTTTTTGGCTGTTTAAAGCAAATATATACCATCGAATTCGTAATTCTTAACACAAGGCCCTTTTTTACACAGCATAAATATAAAACCTTATATTTTACAGAATAAATTAAAAAATTGTTTGCAATGAGACTTTATCAGATCGAATACCTTTAATTTTTTATATAATAACGATATGCTCGTGTACCTATGATTAGATTTTACATAAATGATTAAAGTATATGTTTAGAAGACACTACGATTTCTTCAATTACAAAATAACTAAAGTTTTTTTCTGTAGGGAGTTATATGAATTTAGAAAATGAATTTTAATACTAAGATATGGGAGAAAGGCATTTGATGACTCAAAATATAGAAACACAGGTAATGATAATATAATCTTCTTTTTTATGATCCATAAAAAAGAATAATATTTGATAAAAACTACCTATTTTAATTCTTAAATATATTTAGATAGGCAATATAAAGTCTTTTATAAAATTAAGGGGAGAAAAAAATTTTAACCACAAGAGAACATATTTTTCGTATTTTTTTATTCCTATTTAAGCAGATTGAGAGTTTCTTGAACTTTTGACCCCCAGTTTTCGATGCGCGTTTTCATGCTACTGATTTCCTGAAGAGTCAAAACCCTGGGAGCTACGTAATTAAGGATTACAGTATCTTTTTCACCATCAATTTTACCACCAATGATACCAAGGCCCAACGCTCTTACAATAAGGTAAAAAGAAACAGGCCTTTCAATATTCAAATATTGGGTTATTTCACCAATTCCAAAAGACTTATTAGTTTTACTAAAACAGAAGTTAACTAGCGCAACCAGATATACCTTCTCCCGTAATTCTTCATATTTATTAGGAAACAAAACTTCAATAGCATCTTTGTTTTGTAGAACATAATCTACATCCCCACCCATAACCTTTTCAAATATAAGTTTTAGATTTTCATCTTTCAATAACACATAACTTGGATTAATATAGATTCCATTAAAATTAAACATTTTCCTGCTTAACAAGGAATATTTAACCAATTTATAAGCACAAATTTCTAAAGATTCATGATATTTGTCGCACCTCTCATCTTTAATATAATTTTCAATATACTTTTCAAGATAAAAAACTAGATCATCATAGTTTTGCACCATTTCATAATATCGATAGCACATACGATAAAAGTACATTTTAGTCTCCCCATGAAGCTTTGTCACTTTGGTTTTATATATAAATTCTTCGACTGTTTCAATTTTATTTGAGTGCACAAGACATTCATTAGCTTTAATTTGGAGCTTAAGTATTTCTCCAGATCTTCGTTCATGGTCATAATCGTTCGATTGGAATAAATTTATAAGGTTTGAAACTAGATTTAAACTCGTTTCTGGGTCGATTACATTTGCAGCAGTCATTATTGTTTCTGTCAGTGTTCCTGGATGTAATTTTTCAAATATTGGTAGAACTCTGTTGTAAAGAATGTCTATGGAATGTTCGCATTCTGTAGGCATGCTATTTTGAAGATATATGCATATATCGTACCAAAGTTCTTGTTTAAAGAGACCGTCTAAATAATCATTATCTATCATCTTTAGGGATCAAGGAAATTTATATTAACAAAGAGAGGATGGTATTAATAAAAATATTTGTAGAGTTGGGGAAGAAAGATAGATAGAAAGCATTTCAAAGAAAAATATTCTTAAAATTACTACTGTAGACTTGAAAAGTTCAAAATAGAAATGCGAATATACAGAATGATAAAAAGAAAATTACAATTGATAACTTGAAGAAATAAATATAGATAAGCATCTTGAAAGAATGAGCAACCAAATTTATTGGTGTGAACTTAAAAAAAATGTTAATCTATAAATGACATCCCGATAATTATATTTTGGTCTGAAGAAACAAACATATAAAAGCATCTAAAAAGAATGATACAAATAAAATTATTATTATGAAATCGAAAAGTTTAAAGTAAAAAATAAACCAGAAAAATTATATTAAAAAGATTATTTTGATGACCAAAACACTAATACAGAAACTACTTTAATAATTTTGCAGAAAAAGTCAATGTATGATAAAACTAAAGTTAGAACAAAATCGATACATCATAATAGTTTGATTTATACACTAAAATTATAAATATTTTTGTTATAATACAGAAAAATGATGATATTTTTTAAAATTTTATAATAAGAAGAATCACAGTTATGAATAATTGCATCTTTTAACATTAAATTAAAAACTTTACGTAAATTATACCAGATACAATTACAAATTTTGTAAAATCTAAATATTTTAGAATGATATTGATGTACAAAAATTATTTCTGCATTTTGAAATTAAGCCACAAGAATTTTTTAGTGAATTTTAGGGAGTATATAATATTCAATGGCCATAGAACTAAATCCAAACTTCGAAGATGGTCAAACGATTTAATAATTAGCCTTAAATTTTCAATTTAGATGATCTATGGTTCAAATAATCACAAGCAAGGCGTTTTTAAATTATTAAACAGGTAATTATTGCCGCTAGCCGCGAAGGATATTTCAAAAACAGCAGATCAACACACAGCAAAGATAATTCCACAGCTCTGTAAATGCATATATTTGTAATGGCGAAAAAAAATATGCTTCAATTCCGAACGCAAGAGCAAGTAATCAAACTCATTATTTTTAGGATAGGATTTTTACAAAAGTGGAGACCCGATTGATATGATTAACACCGTTCTCTTTATATAATTACTTTAGTATATTATATTATTGATTTTTTAACCTGTATTATAGGATTTTCTATCAAGAAAGATCCGATATTTATAATCTAATAAAGCAATAAAACTATCATATAAATGCCAAAAAATATAAGATAAGAATTTCAATATAACTAGATTTGTTCCCGAAGAGGCATAATAAACGTTATTTTGTTCATTTTTTATGCAATAAAATTTCTAGAATCTTCATTTTTACTATGTTTTCCTAATATAAAATATGTATCAGACAATTCAAAAAACAAAGATGCCTTTAAAATTTACTATCTCGAATTATAGCATTCAAATATAATTGAAAATACAACGCGAATCTATTATAAAAAATACAGTCAAATTTTTATTACAATATATTCAAATGAAATTTCCCTGCTTATAAAAAAAGATAATCGATATGAATGAAATCAAAATCAATTGCGTTTTACTTATATGCTTAGATGTGAGTTAATAACGAATATATTTATTTTATAGTTAAAAGAGCAGAAACTCATTAAAATGAAAAGTATTCTTATTCACAGTGGGCTATATTTGTTATATATAAACAATTTCAAAAAAATTCAAATAAGTAATATGAAAAAGTAATACTTAGCCATGCCAGATCAATATACGTATAAATACCAATAAAACCCCAAGAAAATCAATAGAAAACATAGGCGGTCATAATCTATATATTCTTGTCGAAATACAGTTAAAGATAAATTTTGAATGATGTATATTGGAACTGACTCCCCTTTTATTGTTTTACTGTCGCCGCATAAAACAAAACATCAGTATAAACAACAAATATACTCTTTGTTTATGGGCTAATTTTAAAAATTTAATTTGATATTTTTGCAACAAGCATTAAGC
This sequence comes from Rhyacophila brunnea, assembly GCF_057557595.1. NCBI lineage: Eukaryota > Metazoa > Arthropoda > Insecta > Trichoptera > Rhyacophilidae > Rhyacophila > Rhyacophila brunnea. The sequence goes on along the minus strand of NW_028232798.1, from coordinate 372,672 downwards.
GAATGATTTCATAGTGATATAATTATTTACACCCTTAAAAAAAATTATAATCGAATTTACTTTATTTATTTATGTTTTTCTTCTATTACTTTTAGGAAGTTCGCTTTATACTAATAGGAACTATTGCTTAACTGATGCGTCTCTCTGTGGAACTCCCCCAACACTCATCGTCACCCATAATCACCGTGGATTGGGCCCTTTCTCATAGGCGGCAGTCATTATGTGGAGTAAATGAGATTCTATCTACTGTTAATCTCTAAGAGTTACAAGCTACAACCACACTCTACACTTGCCTATATCCTTCCTGAACGGCGTGGGATCTTTTTCATTCTGGAGGCACAGTTCAACGGCTTACACAGCCACATCCTATTTCTCATGGCTTGTAAATGCTTTATGCTTTATCTTTTATTGTTCACTGGCCGCCCCCTTGGGTATTTTTCTTTAGAGTAAATTCGTTTCGGAAATTGGTAGAGTGGAACCCGGGACCCCTCACACTGGAGTCCGACTTGTAAACCACTCAACCATACCACTCCCCTTAAAAAAAAACATTATTTTATATTATCCTTTTATTCGTTCCTTTTCAAAAACTACAAGCAAAAAAGTTTTTCTCAGTTCTAACAAATATCAGTATATTTGTACTCAGGTCCAAACACTTTTAGGTTTTGTTGAGCCTATAAAATAAAGTCATTTGATCGATTAATATGATTGCATTATATCTCGCAAACAAATTTGTTTTGAAAAATCACGACGAAAGTTTAATCTAAAGAAAAAATTTATATATAATAAAATTGCTCTGGACTGAATGGAAAATTTAAATATTCAATACGAGAATTCCTTTATAATAACCTAATACCATCAAAAGTAAAGAAATATAAAGAAATAAAATTTTATGAAGTACTTCTAAATTTTTTTTTTGTAAATTTTCTGGATAATGTTATGATCTATAGGCACAACCTGAAAGATTTTCAGTAAGTTTATCTTATATATAATTTGGAAAATTCTCTATTAAGATAAATGTTAATTCACATATATTTCTTAGTATAATAGTCTCTATGTGTTGATTTAATTTGAAACCTAGTGATTCTCCTGATGATTTTTGTGAATAGATTTGATATATTTTTATTTTGATTGCGTAACAGACCTTTCAACTCACATAATAATTTAGTTCTATGTAAAAAGGATTATATATGTAGCCCCTTTTATACTTTTCTTATCACATATAAAAATATGCATCAAAAAAATAACACAAAAGAAAGCGCGAATATTGTCTACATTTACAGTTTTGAACTTTTATAATAACTATGATATCCTTATTTAATCAGACTCAAAAGCAAGCCTTATTGATAGATCAAATTATTTATTGTTATTTTATAAATGAAACATGGTTGAAAACATCGAATTAAAATTAAAATTGATATCTGTATCATATAATTAATTTTAAATGAAGCGGGTAGACAAGGAAACTTACTAATGGTTTTACAAAAAAGAATAACATTGCACAAGAAGCAATTAAAAAATAGATATTATTATAATAGTATTACTAAGAGACTAATTAAACTAGAAAAATTTATCATATATCGATCTAAATTTAAAATATTTAGATAAAAAGTTAAAGTATATGTAAATCACATATGAAATAAGTGAATCTTAGCTCCATATATTGGTGTGATACACAAAAAAGCGAAATGAATATCGTGTTGAAAAAAGACTACTAATAATTCATTTAAAAAATAACATCAAAATTATAAAAAAATAATTTCTTTAACATATTTGTCTATAATGAAATACCAAATTCGTTTATCAAATAGTAAAAATAAATTGAGCATAGACAGATTGCAATATAATTAAAAATCGAATTTACTATACTAATAAAATGATAACGGGATAATTTATGCCTTTTTAAAAGACATTAGTATATTTAAGACGCTAAAATCAATTTATGAATGCTATTTAGCTTATTTTTATTATAGTACTACGATGAAAAAATACATCTAAATTTTAATTATCACCCATATTTTTTGACTGCTTCAATTGATGGAAATTTAACATTATTTTAAACTAAATTTGAACAAAACTTCGTTTTGAATATGTGTAATATTTTCTATGTTGCACCAAGTATATTCTATATAAGGTTATTTTAGAATTTTAAGTGCAAATTTAGCTTCTATATATGCAGAAGCATATCATATGAGGGTTCTTTATTAATTCATACACATACTTTTTATCCACTACGATATTTGATATTGTATTAATATCCGATCATTACAGTTAGCTGCACTTTTTAAACAACATTTATAATGATCATTATTTGTGTTGCGGAAAATCAATCCAAAACCACAAAAAAAAGTGGAATCTAAAAAATAAAAAATCACGAAAGATAATAAAAGTAAAAAATTTTATTTGAAATTTTTAAAATATAGTATAAAGAAAAAATAAGTCACAATATAGCATAAAAAATAATGCATAAAGAAAGAGAAACTTCCGCCTGGATTTTTCTATTATAAATAGAAAAAAGGGTTAGAAGATTGAGTCGAACTTATTTAAAACTAAATTTAAAACAAAACTTACCTTATAATATTTATTATATAAACACATTTAAATCATAAAAATACTGTAATAATACTACTATTCATTAGAAGTTATTTCTTTCATAGATAAAAGCTACATAAAATTGTAATCTAAATATTGATTTAGACGAAAATTTGTTTTTAACTAAAGTTGAACATGTAAATTTATTTTATTACATTTTTAAATCTAAATATGTAAAATTACGCCTGATAGAGCCTTGATTGTATCTATTTTAATTTATCAAAAAAGTCATAGAAGAAAAATGAAAGAAATCCATCGTTTTATGAAAGTTGAACAAGCAATTATGCTCAGATTTTTGTTGAAAATAAGATAAGTAAAAAAGAAAGCCAGTAAAAATCAAAATCAATATATTCGATGCATTTATAAACCGAAATTAGCAATTATCGGTCAAGTTGTTACAATTTCTATAATCTAGTTTTGAAAAATTACTACAAAGATAAATTTATGCCAAAAAAATCAAGATTTACCCACTTAGGCTAGTTATTTCTATTGTGTGCAAAGTGGCCCAAAAAGATAATCGAAAAAAATATAGATTAAAAGCCAGATTTAAAAAATTTTTATAATAGTAAACATATTTTCCGGAACCGAATTTTTATTCATTTATAGAAGAAAAATAAATAAAAATATCACCATTAAAATGAAATCAAAAAGAATATTAATGCCCGTAACAACAAAGAAAATTAAATATTATACACAAAAAAACGTATTCTATTTCCTAAAAACACAATAAAATGACGAGAATTAATATGTAAAAGAAGCTTTATAGATAATAAAAGAATTCCTAAAATTAGATTAAACAAATGTCGCAGCATAAATATTATTTATGATAAAAATTTTTGAAAAACATAAAACCTAAAATTAAAAAGGTTTTGGCAACAATTTGTATTTAAATTTATATAACTCACGTGATAAGCATTTCAAAAAGTGTAAGATTGTCATCAAAAACAATTGTGAAGTAAACCAGGCGTTGGTAGAAAATATGCGAGGTTTTTTTTCATAAAAAATAATACTAATAGGGGAGGGTTGTTCTGGTATAGTAGTAGATATATAAAAAAAATGGGGAAACTTATGTATTTGTGTAAACACGAGTAGAGAGTGTTTAATGTGTTGTTACAAAAGAAAGAATTACCCCAAACAAGTTCTTTATATGTCTATCACAAAAAGATTATCAACACAAAAAAAGTAATAATCAAAAATATCTTCGCGGAAATGAATCATATAAAATAACAACTGTAAGCCATATCCTAAGATGATTGAAGAATTTATGTCATGTAAAAATCGCAAAATAAATAATATCTTTAAATATATTTCGGGTACTCATCTAATGCGATATAGGGCAAAAACGATGCTTTAAAGCTTGTATTTCATATCGAAACACGGCAAAAAAAAGATTGAAGTAGATATATTATAGTATATTCAAAGGAACTAAAAATGTGGATTAGTAAAAAGTTTTAAAAAGGCCTAGAATGATATTTTTTTAACGAATAAGAACTTTTGATCTGAAAATAACCTTTAAAGAAACATAATATACTATCATTTCTCATAAAAAATTAGAAACTTTAAGTAATATAAATAAAATATACAGAATCTCTATACACTTCCTCTGAGGTGTAGCATAAAAAATATTTGAAAAGTTTAAGTATCATAATACGTATTTTATGGTCAAATACACCATCTTTCACTATTTTCTTGTCCTACTTTTATATAAAATTACAAATTAGATTTGAGTTACACTATCTAATCCCCCACTTCTATGATTTTATACTTTTTTCCCATGCATAAAGTACGCTTTCAAGTAATGTAGAGAGAAATAATCATTAATACGTAAAGCTATAATTTTAGGAAAATTTACATAATAGTAGGTCTTAAAGATATAGTATCTAAGTGCATTATAATAATAAATATGACATAGATAAATAAACAGAACACATTTTAAACACAATCTAAATGCGCTTATAACTTAAAAATCAATTATTGAGCCTTTCATTTCAACTGCATGATCTTATAGTACTTGAAAGATATTTTTTACGAGCCAGAAAAGCAGTCATGAAAATAACATATCAATTGAATATAAATAAAGATTAATTATATCTAGAAAATTACATATATTCACTAAGATTAACACCCTTTTTAAATTTTCAGCGTTTAAAAAAAAGGAATCATCTATTGTGTGGCAAATTTATTAAAAGTTAAGATAAAAGGTTTAAACAAGTGTATGCAAATGAACCATCTCGATCGCTCCATTCAAGTAAATGATTACAGCTCTGAATCCAATATTGTGCGTAGACTTCCAGTAAAAGATCCCTTGATTTATAAAATGAATTCCTTGCATATTAAATGTAACCAGTAGATATAATTCGTCACACGTAGAATCGGTTAGATATAACAACTAAATAACGGCAAATGAATATTTAGGAATACATAAAGCAGAAATAAAATCGTAAATTTTTTTTTGCAATCAAAATTAACCATAATATAGAGCCCACACACCTTCTTTTACAAATATAGCTTAATTGACAAAAAAATTTCTGTGTTTATTTATACTTTGTGTATGAATATAAAGGCGTTATAAAAGTAGGTAATTCTAGAAGTATTAAAAGTCAATTTAATGATATTTTTTTATATAAATACCTGAAACCGGTTTTCTTAAAATTATACTAGTGTATATGCGTTCAATAGTTATTAATTTTTTTGCCTCACATATTTTATTATATGAAAACATTACGGATATAACTTTTTCTATGATGTTTTTGGCTACAAAATTATAAGAAAATTATCAAAAATAACTACATTTATATTAGCGGATTTGGGCACATGTGATCGAGTTTCTTACTTTTTGCTATTCTAATAGCTCATGAGCTTAAAATTTTTATCTTAACTTGAACAGAAAAATTTAATTAGTTATTTATAGTTTTTTCACACGGATGAATAATCGCATTTGAGAAAGTGGAAAATTATAGATTTTTGATGTAGAATTTATATAAATATATCAAAAAGTAAACCATTAAACTAATTCATACGAACTATAAAATAATGAAAAGCTTAACTTATCACTTTATATGCATTTTATAATAATATTGAAATTGGTTTTTATATTTTTTAATACCAAATTCCGAAAATGAAAGTAAAGACATCAACATAATCCATGCTATTATACATTGAGTTCACACATTTATTTGTTTTTGAAATTGAATATATATGATTTTTCACAGTATACATTAAGAAATATTAGCAAAATTATTATTTAATTCATCAAGCAACTATTAATCAGCAAAGAAATTATGAAGATTGAACTGAGGCGTAGTTAAGCATATTACATTACTTATAAAGAAGTTGAATCGAAGGCTATTATTTTCAAAAAAATATTTGTTCTCTAAATTAGATGTTTAAAGTTAACTCTAAAACGTCTAATTATATTAAGAAGTCCGTATTAATAAATTAAAAAACTTATGTATGATTCTTATTCAATGAAACACTGCTTTCGCATTAAAAAACATTCTTTAAAATGTGTTAATTACATACATTAATAAAAAATTCTTATTAATTATCAAAACAGCTATCTGCTATCTTTTTATAAAACAATCATAATAAAAAGTCGAAAAGTTTCTAAAAAGTCTTATTTCTGCAAATTATGTGGTTTAAACACAGTATCGTCAAATTAGATTTTCATTTATTTCTAGTAAATATATAAATAAGCGGATTTTCATAATAATTATAGATAGATCATATATCTTTTTTTAGCGAATGCACCCATATATATTGACGGATGTAACAAATGTACCCACTATATTTTTTCAGAAGTTGATCGAGAATAAATTTTCAAAGATATTTATATATGAATAAAAAACACAGTAATAAAAGTCGCAACTTTAATCGTATCTTTTCTTATATTTAATCCTTTCAGTGCTTTAAAAAGACGTTGTGGGGTTGGATCATAATCTAAATGCAACTATGTAGACCTTTCCCTGCTAAGTCATGTGGATCATCCTGCCCAAAAATAAAAAAAATGCGGACGCTGCCACGGAAAGCCATGTGAACCCTGCTTTGGAAACGCATGTGAATTATGTCATGAATAGCCATTTACAAGTGCGAACCCACAGTGTAGATGTTGCCTGTATAAATGAGAAAATCTTTAATGTACGAGCATAAAAAAAGAAATAAACCATAGCAGTTTGCTTAAATTCATAATATTTTGTATATTGTATAAAGCAAACACTTTAACGTTTTATCCCCGCATTATTTTTGTTAAGATAAAAATTTTGTGTATTTGAACAACATTTTGTATTTTAATTCTTTAACTAAAAAATTTAGTGAGGCAGTATATTTTGAACCAAATAATTTTGCGAAATAAAATGAATTATAAACTAATTTCATATCGAAGCAAATTTTTTTTTAAATATTTTAATATATATTTATCTGATATATATTTAAATCGAACACTATTTTTTACAAAAGACAAAAAATAATATAAAAATTACAAAAAAGCCAGCACAGAACCTTAAAAAATTTAGAGCTCAAAATAATTATGTGTTTTTCTAAAAAAGCACAGGCAAAATAAAAAAAGTCTTGAATACATGTTTACAGAGATAGGAGCAGTACCTTAATATTGAAAAAAGCAGTAAATAATTGTGGCAGATAAGTGAAATCGAAATAGATGCACTAATTATAAGAATAAGTGCCTTTTTTCTACTAAATATTTTATATTATATTTAATAAACATGATTAAAAGTAAATTATAACTTCTGTTTAAATCTAAAGCATATATATTTTAAGTTTTATGAAATTATCAAAATCGAGTTTGTATATAATGACTGGATTAGAGAAGAAACATATTTTGCAACTATGATATTTACACTCCAGTGTATGAAATGGGCATGAGGTTGTAATAAATTTATTCTAAGATAAATGTATATCTCAAATACACTAAAATATCAGGATCAATGGTCTGTAAAAGTTATGAACGCTTGCCTAGTTTCTTATATTTTTTTAATAAAATCATTCATTTGATATAAAAAATGGCTATTTAAGTTTACAGTTAAATATAAATATAAAAATAGTCAAAAAAACTTAGTGTTATAGTATAATTTTTTTCAATGATAATTTATAATATATTAGATATCGATTTACCATTACCTAAACACTTTTAACGGCAGAAAAATCATTTTAGGAATAAATTTTGTCTGTTTTCACGTACATTTACTTCTTTTTTACCAATTAAAGTTTTATATTGCCGCAATATCGTCTTTAAAAAATAATATTATTAAGAAAATTGCTTCTATTTTTTAGAACTAAAATCATTTGATATAATTAGTCAATCTGAAAACGGAAAAGCTAAAAATAAATTTATAAAAAGTCAGCAGAGTTTACTTGTCTATATAAATGATTTCATAAAACAGAGTAGTTTGATAACTTACTAAAGCGAAAAATGCAACCCTCTATATATTGTTTTTTATCATATAGATGACAGCTAAAATAAAAAGAAATTTACACGCTTCAAATAAATAATATTTTGCAATTATTCTCATGGAATTTTAAATTAAAATTTCCTAAAAATTTCGTCTTTCTAATTGTAATATAAGAAGGGAAGACAGCAAAAAAAATCATCATAATGTTCAATATCTATATAAGTAAATATTTTAATGCCCTGAGGGTAATATTTATACATCAGCAATACTTGAATATATTTAATCATAAAAAGGGGAAGAAAAAATTATACATTATGCCAATGATTCATATTTTTGACCATAAAAGAAATTAAAGAAAAAAAATACACATAAATTGAAACAATTTCAGCGTATTTATTCGAAATCTCAAGAGATGTCTAAAAGATAAAATTTACAGTGCTAATAAGATATTTTTGGCAAAAAAAACAATAATTTTTTATTAAAACGCATCTAAAACAGAATATTTACAAAAAATAAAGTATAGTGCCCTAAAACCTAACATATTTATTTTTTAATGATGCCGCATATAAAAATATAAGGGATGCCAGACAAAGAAAGACATATTATTTTAATCTATCATATAGCGCTATGTAGATAAAAATAGTTATTATATTAATCTAAATGACGTCATATTAACTTAATTTCCCCAACGGACCCATGAATTTTATATCAAACATAGAGTGAGCACCACATGAATTTCAATAACAAAAAATCGGAAAAATTATCTTTTGATAATATTTATACCTTTCTCTAATTATGCATCAAAAAATAATCATATGTAGTTTAAAATAACTTTATGTTACAATAATTAATAAATACATCAATCCAGAGAATATTAATTCATATCAAAAAACCATTGAAATTATAGTAAACAAGGTCTAAGGATAATTTTTAATTGTCGCTATTTTTATTTTTAAAAAACATCATATTTGTATAGTTAATTTTTATAATCCTACAAAATTTCTGGTAATGATCATATATACAAAACCCCCTTAAATCGAACATTTTTAGAATAATAATATAATTTAAATCCAATAAAAAAAATTTATACCGTTGAAGAAAAGGATAGAAAAGTAAGATTTTCTAATTTAATCAATTTCGTAAAATATTATTAGATAAAACACTAGGTAAATTATTGTAAAAAATATTCTATGCTTTTTTTAAAAAAAAAACAAAAAATAATACACTGAATGTTAGCATAGTGAATAAAAATTTTAGCACAAATTAGTATTCAATCCTTTTAGGTTTCAGAAATTTTAAAATTTTATGCCGAAAACATTTGAGAATACATTTCTAGGTGTCTTGAAGGTAATTTTTATATCTATCAAAATATAAAAATTATATATTTTATATTTAAATCATGCTTGAATTATTTATTTTGATTTAAAAAGGGTACCACAATTTATCATATGCCCTGAACATATACTTATATAAATTACAACAAAAACATTGGTGGCACACAACAAAATTTCCAAAGTAAAAGCTATAAAATTGATTAATGACCAGTAAAAAACATCAAGACTAATCAAAAAAGTCCGAAATATTTTCATGTACGTAGTTGACTTATTTTACTTAACAGATTCACTTTATGGAAATATTAATGATAGATTTGGTAAAAAAAAGCATGTGGAAATATAAAATTATACTGGGAGTACATTAAATCATGCGAATCTGATATAATACAATTTTATTGCGAATATTGTTTATTTAGAAGAAAAGATTAATGCCAAAATAAAGCTCCATCGATATCTGGGATGACCATTAAAAACTAAATTCTATTTTAAAGCATTCTAACATCATTGAACTTGTTCAATTCCCTAAAAAATCAACACGCAATTATCAAAGAGATATATAAATATCGTTTTGTTGGTTAAAAAATCTTTTAGATGCACTGAGTTTACAGCAAAATGATTTTTTTTTGTAATTCATAGGACAACTAGCATTTATTATACAAGAATCCAAATAAAATGGTAACCTAATTTTTTTCTAAATCCACTTTATAGCCAGATGGAGAATAAATGTATCATGAAAACAATGAGGGTACCATTTTATTTGATATCCTTTGTTTTACTCAGAAAAGACGCACAAAGCCACTAATTTTTAATAAACTGTCATACCATTTAAAACCCGCACTATAATAAAATAAAACAGAATATTCTATCTTGATGCATAAATATCTCTGCAAATTATTCAAAAATCTATACATCTCATTTGTGTGCTAAATATTGATATTTATTTGGAATTTCATGAGTATGCAAAAAAGCATGCCATATTTTAAAATTGATATACTTAATTAATTTTATTTTAGTTTTTTTCATGTGTATATTATCTAAATTAATAAAGAAATCAATACTAAATAAAGAATATATTCATTGTAAAAGAAGATTTTTCATAGTTTCTAGGTCGAATATTGTATTTTTGATTTATTCAATGCAAAAGACGTATAACAGTGAAATTCGTAATATATTCACTTATATTATTTATTTCACAAGGGCATAATATAATAATCTCCTATATAGACATAAAGACGCAAAGTTTATGCCGAATTAAACTTTATGTTTCTAGAAAAATTGAAAAACAACTTTTAAAATAAATAGTAAATATTCAAATTATGTCATACGTAAAATCACAAAAAGTAAAAAATTATATGATCTTAATCACATTTCTGGCCCATATTTCTTGATCTAACAAAAAAGCACTTAAAAGTTATCGAATAAACTATACATAAATTAATTCTTAAGTTACCTTTTCATTATTTATAGTTACACAAGACATAGGAATGATAAGGTAATCATTAATAAAAACACACTAATTTTTGAAGATTTTTGTGTGTTAAAAATAATTTGCCAGACAAAAAGAAAACATAGTATTTACAAGAAAAATTGTAACGTAAATTCAAGTATAGTAGAAATTTCGTGTTTATGAAATCTATTTTACGAATGTTGATCCAAATAAGCATCGGAAAAAAATTTCTATACTTTTATGTGTGCTAATGTATGCATAAGTAAAGAGATTATATTTGACAATATTTGAGTTTCCTTATGCTTTAATAATCGTAATATTATTATTAGCAAGTCTATACAAAAATTAAGACATAAAATTGGGCGATCGTAATCATTGAACGAAATATTTATATCTCAATAATCATTTACTTACGCAGCGAAAGTTCTTTTTCTTCACACAAAGTTAAGAAAAAAAAGAAAAACATATAGTATCAGCCTTTAATTAAAAGTTTTGTATAGTATAGGACATCTGTTTTTTAATTCCAAATAATTTATAATTCTAGAATTTCTGAAATGCTTCTAAAACTTATCTGAATAATTTTTTACTGTCATAGATAAATACTCTAACTTGTTAAAAATGTTTTCGGGAAAGCCCCTAAAATTTTTTTACTTGTTCTATTTTAACTGAGGGCTATCTATTTTAAACAAAAAATTTATTGATTAAATATAAATAATGACCAAAAAAATTATGTGTAAGAATTGTGAAAAAATAAAAAGTACATGTTGCATTAAAAATAGTCTCTTTTATAACTATAATTTTTTTACCAGCTAAAATTATACATATATTCGATTCTGTTTTTAGAAGAAGAAATCTGTACCTGTTATATATTTTATTCTGACGTAATGAAAGCAAATAGTTCCGGAAATAATAAGAATTTAAACTCTCAATTCTTTTAAGATGTGATTATGCATTTCACAAATTTTGATTTTAGTAAGCCAATAAAAGTATTCAATATAGTTTTATATAGAGATTTGCTGTAAAAACTATAGAAAAAATACCTTTCTTAAATCTAAATATACTTTTTGCAGACTTTCTGCATTTTGAAGGCTATTTTATTTAACTTGTGGTTCAAAGGGGGAACGCCAGCAGCAAGAAAAAAATTTAAAATACGCCAAGAATATACTTTATGGGTTTAATACGTCAAAAACGCATTTATTAAAAATTTTTAGACAAATGTGAGCAATTATTTGGTTTTTATGAGCCCATAATTCTGAGTGTTAATATGTTAAGAATTTTAAATGATTTTACTATTTTGTCATAAATTAAATAGTTATTTTATTATTTAGAAAAGTATAAAACACATTTTGATAGTTTGTAGATATCAATTAGCTTTCATTTTGATATAATTCCTTCTTGCTCATCATATGTTAGAGAATTCGTAATAACATGTATTAGAAAACATATTTAAGATTTTTTATAAAAAATTATACAATTTATCAAAGAAATAAATTATTTGATTAAAATATATTCAAAGTGAGGCCAAACCCTTGTTTTATTTATAAAACTAATTTTTACGTTCTTAACTTTTTAAAATTTCTCCCCTATTCTTTATAATCAATATATACGACAAATTATTAGCATAATTTGCAAATAAAAGCATTCTTCTTTTCTAAGTTTTCTGCGTAAACATCATTTAATAACAAAAGTTGAGATCTTTAGCCCACTTTTTTTTCATTTTCATATGCTCAACACCTTTCATATTCTAATATTTCTATATGTATTATTGTCAAATAACACATATTTTATTACAAAACATATATTCTTTACTCTGTATACACACTATAGAATAAAATAAAATATAATTACTAGTTCTGTTTAAATTGTATAGTCTCCCGTTAAAATATTCTAATAATCAATCACTGTTCGAGTTTTTTTTTAAATTGTATTAACATAAATATTAACAATAATTCAATACATTATTGCACCTGTTAAACCTCTTTTTGATTGTTATATATTAATAACAATAAATCTGATTATATATTTTTAAAACTATGCATCACATGAATGAAATAATCATCAAAGATAAAAAACGCCTTCACTACGATTTATATGTAATATTAGGCACATAGAAATAATAAATATAGTCTAATTTTCTCAAAATAAGATCTATAACAAAATAGGTACTTTAAAATTTAAATCTAGTATAATTTGGTTTTTTTGTTTGTTCTTGTAAAACAGGAGAAATATACCATAGTGATAAGAATATTCTTAATTGTATCATTGATAATAAATATAGGAATACATCGAAAATGTACATATATAAAAGGTTTTAGAAATAATGGAAAGCACATATATCTTGGTTACACAGTGTTTTTTTTTGAAATACGGCTTATTATATGTGAATACTTCTATTTATAAAAATGGTTTTTCTTGTACAAATTTGCTGTATTTTAGACATAATCATGCATAATAAATTTGAAGGTTTAATTTTGCCCCAAAAACAATCAAATTTCAGTACAATTTTATTTCATAAAATATCATAAAACGATAAGATTTTACTAAAGAATGTGTATAAATATGACAAAATGTGCTATTATTGAGAGAAATACAAAGAGATGTGTGTGTAGCTCCCAGAAAATCACCTAATGTAAGCCAAAACAATAAAATTTACCTTTATTGATAAAAACAGTGGATTTAGAAAAGAATGAAATAAGTACGTCTTTTCTTTTACTACAGTTTCTATCAATAAAGAAGCTTATTTATAGATAAAAGTTTAATAAAAAAATTATGTCCAAAAACAAGATTTCTATGGTTTTACCCAAGGTTTTATCAATTCACATGTTGATTTTTGAACAATATGCTCAATAAAATTCAAATTAATTTAACCAAGTGTTTTTTTTCGCTACAGATTTCTTTTTAATAAGTAGTATTAACATAAAAACACACTACATTTACATCCTAAACACGGTTATTGATATAATTATATGTTGAATGTATAAATACCATTATTAAATATAACGCCATGTTAGCGGTATTGTTTGAAAGGATAAATATTAATCAAATAAAATAATTTTTTTCTATAATTAACAAAAATATAATGTACTACGGAATTTTTATTTATTAATTTACAAAAAAAAATCGTTTTATATATTTCGATAAGTTCTTTTGAAATATTTCAGAAGTTAGAGGCGTTATTTTTTAGATTTTTTTTTCTATTCTTGATATTTTCCAATAGCAGAATCGGCAAATGACGTTATAAACATATTTTCAGAATACTACAAGAATATTTTGATCACAAATAAATTTAAAAAATAAATAGTTTCGCTTAGCCAAAATTTGTATTTATAAAATAACTCTATCTTATTTTGATTCACATAATTTATGATAATATACATAAAATTGAATATGAATGATCTCGCTATTTTAATATGTTGTAATTATATTTAATTTTAGCCAGTAGGTGTGTATTTTAAGCAAGTATTCGACATTCAAATGCTTGATACACACTTTTTTATTCCACCATTACCTTTATACTCATAAGGATAAATTTCAGGTCTTTGACTGTGTATATAGAGTAATTTTATTTGTGAATGAGCCCCTCACGAAATTTATCTGAGAATTCAATTTATTTTCTTCTTCTAGAGTTCACAATTATTTACAATCAGAATAAGGAATTCATATGTTATAAAGTCCCAAATTATAACATTGATATTTTATGTTTCATTGTTTCTTAGATACCTTTATGAGTTTAATCATAACCCATAGTGTTATGCAAAATCTTTTTTTTAGAAAAACTCGCGCTTCCAATCGACCTTTTTAGTTTGAATATACAAGCGCTATACAATAATTTAAAAACTAATGCTCATCGATACGATATCCAAAATTTCATAATATTTTTGATCTAAATATATATTTGCCCCCATTATCTTGCTCGTTCATAAATCCATAAACAATTCATGATGAATTTACATATTATTTGCCCGTGTATCTTCTTTTAGAAAAGTTTCTATTGACTATTACTAACCTTTGCTTATCTGATACAACATAAAATGGCGTGCTTCAAATTTCCTTAACCCGTTTGATCTCCATTGATCAGACCTGTTTTACCAGGCGGTAGTCGATATGGAGGGGGGGGGGGACAAGATTCCATCTACTTTTTGTCGATGGTTATCTATGCCATTAGCACCCCCGAAACTTATTCATATATTTGCTGAAAGTAGCAGGATTAACTTAAATACCAGGGTGGCTTTCGGCGTCTCAACCAGCAAACACGAAAATTTTTCGGCTTGTTCGTCTTTTTATGGTTTACTTCTAGTATCACAGACGAACCCCATGCGGGCATTATTATTTTGAGTAAATTCACACGAATCCATGGATGAGTTGCGGTCAGTATAAGGCCACTTATTATAGATCTTCTAAACTAAATGCACCACCGCACCCCATTTTTATTATAATAATCAAATTATATTATAATTCATGTCGGAAACACGCATTTTAATTTTTCATTCTTATATTAATCTTTTAGATTTACCGATATATACTATTTTAGAAGATTAAGAACTTCATTTATGAAAACATTTGCTGAAAATACAATTATGTAATCCATTGATCATTTGGTAGAATAAGAATGCATTTAAATACGGCATAATAAAAACTCAAAACATTTCAGAAATTACAAATGTAATTTTCCATATAATTATTTTTAAAATTGTTCTTTTTCATCTTCATATATTTTCACACGATAAAACCTTTACAAAAATTATAACAAAGTATATTTAAATTTTCACATGCACCATATTATTATGGTATTGACCTAATAAATTATAAACCGCAAATAAAAATCAAATATATCTCTAATTTATTAGCTAAAATATATAATTCGATTTATCTGATAAAAATTATAACCTACGGCAAACAATTTTGCAATTAAATATGTTTTTTCCTGTTGGTATCGCATACAAATTTTTTTAATCTTAATTGTAATTTTTTTTATAATCATATATTTTTATATAATAAAACTATGTGTAGTTTCTAAAGTTGAGTTCTTTCAAAAAACATCACATTGATATTTTCTTTTATATATTTTTCTATGTAACATGATATTCGAATTTGATTCATTGTATTGTAAATTTTCGAAGTGTATTCTTTAATAATATATTATTAATTCAAATGTTTATATATTTTTTTCCCATTTATATATGGTTAATATCTGAATATTTACATGTTTGATGTAGAATATTTTAAACTCACAAATAAAAATTATCGTTATTTATGTTTTTTTTGGTAAAATTTTTTTCTATAATTAGACGCAGAATAGTTGTACTTTTTATTTATTTTCACATGCCACATGGCCTTGGTTGTGCACAGGGACATCCTCCACATGGTTTTGGTCCTGCACAGGGACATCCGCCACATGGTTTTGGTCCTGCACAGGGACATCCTCCACATGGCCTTGGTTGTGCACAGGGACATCCTCCACATGGCCTTGGTTGTGCACAGGGACATCCTCCACATGGACTTGGTGGTGCACAGGGACATCCTCCACATGGTCTTGGTGGTGCACAGGGGCATCCTCCACATGGTCTTGGTGGTGCACAGGGACATCCGCCACATGGTTTTGGTGGTGCACAGGGACATCCGCCGCAGCAAGGATTTGCTTGGACAAGGGGACATCCTCCACAGCAATTAGCGTTGATCATCTTTAAAAGATTGAAAGAAAGAAAAGATGCGATAATTAATGTCGATTTCATTAAAATCTTTGTTCTCTTTCCTTATAAAGATTCTTATCAGCATTGTTTTCAATCATATTTACACTTTGATTAAAGGAAAAGGATGCGTTCCATTTCATAGACGTAAACCTATGATTATATATAAAAAATATGTCCTGATGATATATCATAAAATTCATTATTCCATGATGATCTCAGTGCCTACTAGAACCGATATTTACAATCTACAGTTTAATTTTTAACTCCTTTTTGGTTATCGAAAGATAAATAAAAATTTAATACTATATTATCATATAAAATTATAATATCTTACTTGAGTTATCTGTTTGGAATGTTCTAGATTTGTGATTATCATATTTGCTTATGAACATATAGATAGTATTTTTAAAATATCCTAAGAACCTTCTAATATTGAAAAGAAAATCAATACATTGGAACAGATTAATCTAGATTAGGCGCAAATATATGCATGACTCATATATTTAAAAATATAAAGCAAAATATAATTGAATATATTCAATATTGTTATTTTATATAACATTCTCAACAATAACGACTAAGAAATTTAAAGAATCGGAGACTTAATGATCGAGACCTTTGGTCTTCGACTCTAAAAAATAACAAGATTATCGCGTGAATTGAATTGTTTTGACTTAAAAATTGCATCTTGAATGACAATTTATAATTTCCATAATCCAGCTATTCGCAAAAAATAATAATTTTAAGGAATAAAGTGACAGGAAAACCATTAAATTTTCTAATAACAGTACAATGCTATAAATATTTTGCAAAACAGTATTTCAATGTCATTTTTTTATTTAAATGACGAGTAAATTGCGAGACTAATCTGTTGCATATAAATGTATTAATAATGAATTCAAACTGTAATAAATAATTATTGAATGAATATTTTAAAACTGAAAAGTAAAGTCGATTACTGTATATAGGCAGAAAAGTAAATTTTATTAAAAATCACAGTAAAAATATCTAATCACATTATATCAAATCTACCTTGTAATATATAAGAAGAAGCATTATTTTATTTTTGAAATAAAATTTACGCATTTATCACAATTTAAATGTATTTTTTGCTTATAAAATATACTGATGCGACTAATAATTAATGAAAAGTAAAACAATTGTTTATAAACATCAACGATAGGCTTTTTTTTGTATTATAAGCATGTTCATTGTAGCGAATGAATATCCTATTTTAAGAATGAAATCAAAAAATAGAAAAATGTCAAAATTGTGTAGTTTTACAACACTAGGCTGGAAAAACACTGTATAAAGTAAAATTAATGAACTATGATAATGAATTTTTGAAATAAAAAAGTTCGATCAAAGTCAGAAATTAAAATCGCATTGTATAAAATTAAGGATTTATAGAGAGAATACATGTCGTAAATCTGTGGTGTCGATTTTAATATAAATTGCACATGAAGTTTCGGAAAATAACGGATGTAAATATATATAGTAATTTCAAAAACGAAAATTCCAAAAGATTTATATGATACGGAACAAGTATATCATAGTTACCAAGCAAAGAAGCTATAAAGACCATAGTTATCTTAAAAAAAATGTATTGAAAATTGATTAAAAACATAAAATACCTTTAGATTTCTCATATAGCTCGTAAAAAAAATAGACATTGAATTTTCTTTATGATTGAACTAAAATTTTTTGAATGCATCAAAAAAATCTTAGACGATATATTTTTTTATTTGTCAACACGGTGTTTAATTAATCGATTAACATCCTTTTTGCTTTTTTAAAAATGATATGTGCAATTTAATACCGTAGATATCCACATGAACACGTCGGTTTTGACATTAATGTATAAATATTCCAAATTTTTTAGGCACTATCCATATTGCCCGAGATCTTTTAATTTTATGTTATAAAATAAAGATGCACTTTAAATTTTTCATATGGAGTAGAAATTATTTAGCTGCAAATCGCATATTATTCATTCTTTTAATTTTTTTTTATAAAATATATACCTTTAAATTTGTAGCACTTAATATATTTTCGCTTATGTTTTTGTTCATATCATCCACAACAAATTTCCATCGACCATTTTTTTCATTCCTTTATCGCCTTTTCAGGTAATTTTGTAGTGTCTCAAAATAGTATGCATAGCCTTTTTTTTTGACAAGCGAAGACGAAAAAAACGTTTTTCAATGAATTTGGCAGAAAAAATACAAACAAAAACAACTAAGTAATACTGATTTTGATCCAAAAGACAATTTTACTTATGCCAGTTCGCCGTAAAACCATAACATTTATTTACGGAATTATAAGCCACTGTTTATGCGTTCATATGTGTCTTTACCGAGTATTTTTAGTGTTTTTTTTCTTTCTTATTTTATAATTATTCATCAAATGCACTATATTCCGCCAAATTATATGGTAAAAACACTACATTATTGAGTTCGGTATTATAAATAGAATTGTTAAGAAAATGTTAAAAATGAAAATATGATTCCAATAAAAGTAAAAGAGACTAATAACTATGCATTAAAGGTTTTGTATACTTCTTATATAAAATTTCAGATTCTTATCATATAATAGATTATAAATTAAATTTACAAAATTGATTAAAACATAAAAATACTCTATTTATAGTCTATTATTTATTTAAATATGTATATTATAAAATTATAAATATAATAAGATGAATTTTTTAAAATTTTGTCACTATATTAGTTTTTGTTGAATAATAATCAAAAAATTAAATTTTTAGTTTAAAAATATCTGATCTGTCAGTCTAAAATTTTAGATATATTTATTTGGATTTCAATTATAAATACATCTAATCACCTAAATTTCAGATAACTCAATCAAAAATATGTAATTATGATAATTTTGCATTCTGTATTTATATTATTACCAAATATTATTGTTAAATTATTATCTTTAATTTAAAAAATTATTAAATTACCAGTATTTATGGGTTAATTTTCTTTTATTCGATTTTATCTATTAGACGTAGTCAGCATTTTGGGAATATTGTCCAACTTCTTGATGCATCTTTTGACACCTTCCCTGATCTATCTTCATAAATGCTCTTCTTCTCTCAAATGAGATGAATTCAAGTGTATTGCGGAGTGTGAGAGCTTGAATGTATGCTTCATCTTCGTCCAGGATTTTTAACTCCTTAACATATTTTTTATGATATTTGGTGACCACCCCATCACAAGTCATCAAATATGGTACTTTTCTTGTTTCACATTTGTAAATTAAACCAATTTCATTCGCCAAGATGTCATACTTCCTATATTTTTCATTCTCAACTTCGGTTAAGTTATCAAGTCTAGTTACACCTATTTCAATCAGCGTAATCATATTTTATTTTTTATCGTATAAAAAATATCAGGTCTATTTTGTTTGATTAAAACATCCGTTTTTATTCGGATATCAACTTTTATTTCAGCATTTTCGTTTTCGCAGATCTCTTGTACTGAGTGAGTTCTGATCTATTTGGTTTTCTTGAAATTGTATCGCCTTGATAGGAGGAAATGAAGCCATGTTACGATTTCATTGTGTCTTCGCGTGCAACAATGCCCCAAGTTTTTCTTGCATCTTGTTTCAAGGTGATCGATGGTTTTCATAGCTTCGTTACAATGTGGGCATTTTATCCACTCACCGAAAAAAACATTTCTGTCTTGAATAAAACAGAATTTCCCTTCTTCACTTGGTTTAATTTTGCCGTCTTTTATCCATCTTTATGATCCAACAATATCATCTATATCATTATTCTTGGCTTCAAAAAGTTTTTGATGCAATGTTTTTTCTTTTATTTTACACAATAGACTTTCTTGCTGCTTTTTCCCCAGTGTCTCGGAATCGGTGATATCAACATGATATTTATTTTTAAGATATTCTTCAATTAGTGAAAGATGTGTCTTGTTATCTTTTTCTACTTTTAAAATTGCAGCCCTCTCGGTGAATAGGCTAAGTATTATTTGTAAATATATAAAGGTTTTTTTAGAAAAAACTCATACGGGCGCGTTGAATCGATATTTTATAATTTTATTTAATTTAAACAAGAAGTAGAATCTAATATTTTTTTGTTTCATTGATTGTCTTTCAATGGTCGATCTTAAATTTTTCTGTTTATATTCTAAAATTATCATTAGAGTAAAATATCTCGGTAACAGCAATCAACGTAACTATTAATACTAGAAATAGTCCATATTATTAATTTTTTAGACTATAAAATAAAAAAAACATCAAAAATTGTCACCCACTGTAATGAATTGTTCATAAAGGAGTTATTTGCTGCAAACCTTTCCTAATCCGCTGATTTTAAAGATTTTTTATATTAAAAGGCAATTTAAATCCGTTTTTTTAACGATCTGTCAGATTATATGCTTCCTTACACAGTTAGAGTGCTCTTTTGGTTTTAAAATACAAAAACCATCGATTTATAAAACAATGACCATGAAAATGTAATAATCATACATAGAGCTTTTTTCAATTATGAAGAAACTTATGGGGTCGTATCAATGCCAATCTAGAAAATTTAAGATTTTAATTACAAAAGAACCATTAATTTTATTTACGAGGGTTAGATACGTTTTGCACAGTACCCTATAGAAGAAGAATAGTTAGAATGACTTAATAATTCATAACCCTGCATGTATATAAAGTTTTTAAAGAATGTAGAATTGAAGTAAAAGAGATGGTTTTTCGTATATACTAATTTAAATATTTTCGTATGCTTCAATGAGATTCTGAACTACGCTTCTAGAGACGTCGAAATCCGCTAATTCCATATCATATTTTTTGTATTGCTCAATAAAAGCATTTCTTCCCTTTAATTTATCATACTGCTCAGCAACTTTTTTCAATAGACTTACAATATTATTTCCATTGCTTAAACACAGCCCAGTTCTTTTCTCAAGGGTAGTTTTTACGCAATGATAAGAAGCAGGCATCCACTCGACAAAATTAATCAATCCTTTGTCTAAGACATTAACCATGCCCTTTTGAAGATCACTACTTTTCATCCCGCTGAGAATATTAACCATCGATATGGTTTTATCAATCTTACTCTCTTCAATCGCTGCTAGTCGATTTTTATTAAGGGTAAGCTTTCTTAAAATATCGATAGAATCTGTTTTTCTTTTTATTCCTGTGTTTATAAAAGGAGTATAAGAAGGAACCACAAATTTTAATCTGTCTACGGGAATTAAAAGTGAGTTTATGGAGCGAAGATCCGATAAAAAATATGATGGAAATCTTATACTTGAGGTACTTGAACTTATCACAGTGCTTATAAGATCATTTATCATTGAGAAGTTATTAAAACTTGTTTTTTTGCTATTTATTCTTGTAAGGGCATTATTATCAATAACGATAACCGAATCACAGCACAAAGAAAGTCTTTGAAGTGTCAAAATAGAATTATAAGGTTGGACAACAACATCTGAATGCTCTGAATTATTCGGAAAAATAGAATATGATTGTATTATATTTTTGGGATAAGCATCTCTTAATGATTCAAGAAGAAAGGAACCGAATCCAGAACCTGTTCCACCAGCAATAGAATGCATCATTAAAAAAGATTCAAAATGATCGGATCCTTCAACTTCCCTTTGAATTATTTCTAGAACATCATTCGAAAATTCTTTTCCTTTTAAATATCCATGGGCCCAAATATTTCCAGCTCCACCACCAGAAGAATCCAAAAAGATATTCTCTGGATTGTAAAATTCATTTGCGAATGAATTTATCACACGAGGCTCGAGATCTATTAAAATTGATCGTGGTATAAATTTATTGCTTTCTGTTTCATAGAAAAAAGCATCTTTACGATCATTTTCGGTATCTAAAATTGTTGTACCTGTTTTTGATATGCCGTGTTCTTGTGATATCTTTTCCCAAAACTCTTTTCCGATTTGATTTCCACATTGACCTACTTGAAGCGTTATTATTTCTCGCATTTTTTATCTGGGTTATGTTTCTTTGCATTTAATCATGATGGTTTTTAAAAAATAATATAAGATGATAATTTTATGCAAATATAATTTACTTGTAATTATTTAATATAAATCTTATATTTAAATGTGCATTTCAAAAAATGATCATGTGTATTAAATAATATTAAATTTTTCTTTTAAAATTATACATGATCTAAAAAATAACAATAAAGCACAAATCTTTACTTTTTTACATGTATCTTAAAGATGATATTATACCTTAAAAAACAATAATTACAAATATTTACATTTAAATTCGCAAGACACTTGAACTCATCGCATTTGAGAGGAGAAAAGCAATTGATGAAGATAGATAGGGGAAGGTATCAAAATATGTATAAGGGAGTTGTGAAATGTTCCCAATGGATTACTACGTTTCAATAGATGTAATTGATAAAAAGAAACTTAAAACATAATTAAAAAATAAAATTTACATTTATATACGTATCTTAAAAATGGTATCATACTTTAAACTAACAGTATTTATGATCTTTCTATTTATATACGTATTTTAAAAAATAATAGATCCTAATAAAAAAATAACAATAAAGCATAATTATTATAATTTATACATGTATTTAAAAAAATAATGTTATACTTTAAAAAAAAAACAAATTATTGGGATTTTATCTATTGATTTATTTTTTTTTCTTTTAACTACTTGATTAGCTTTCCGTAAGCACATCTTATTCACAAATTTGCTTATCTCTAAAGCCTCCTATATACCCACCTCTTTTCAATATTATTTATTCGAGGGTTTTCCTCGATCTTATAGTTTATATGTGTGCCACGATCTGGCTATATAACAAATAAGTTTTTTTTATTCGTCAAAAGTGCGATTGTGTAGCTAAAAAATAAAATTTGACAAGAGCAAAAAAAATCATTACATGCATGAAAATATATATTCAATTTTTTTAAAATATAAATATGCAATATTTTAAAATTGATTGTATTTTTAAAGCTATAAGATAGCATTCATATATTTTATACCAATAGCGAACATCTTATTTCATTTTATTGCATATGTCTAGTATAAAAATTTTCATTGTATGTAGAACAGTTTGAAAAAAAAACAAGTGGCTTAGGTTTTGGAAAAACATGTGAGCTAAGTTTTTACATGAATATGTCATAATAAATTATTCCAACAAAGTATTATAATATTTTTTTTTGCAATAAGACTAATTTCATACTTAATATTGATAATTGTTATAAAAGCCTATTTTTTTGTAATTAGATTATAGTAGAAATTTCTGAATTATGAACCTTAAAATGAAATTTAAACTTTATATCAAAAAAACTTTCAAACCCACAGCAGAATGTACAAATTTACATATTAAATGTTCTGTATAAATAAATAATAATTTTCTTGATCATAAAATGATTGCTATATTTTACTCGGTTAAATAGCATTAAAGATTTTATGTTCATGAAATTATTTAGAATCCAGTTCTTCAAATATATTTACCTAAAAACAAAAACAATGTTCTTTTATAATCACAAAAAAATTATAAAAAACGTAAATTATTCATGTAGTTTGGTTATATAAGAATATTCATCAAGAATTGACACCTTAAAACACTTGATAATAGGCTTCCTAAAAAGTTAATTTTTTTTCGCTTTATTCAAGGAATAAAATTTATATAAAAACCTTGCTGTTTTTGATATATCTAAAATAATATGAATGAAATTTTTCTATGGTACTTTATGTGATATAATTAGCCCTTAATATTTAATATAAAGTTTAATTTTTTTGATTTTAGTCATATTTAAGAGCGCTAATTTTTCAATCATTGGCTTTTATTTTATAATAAAATAATATTCTGAGCATAATGATTCTATGAAGTTTTTAGAATGCCTGGCCACGAAAATTATTTATAAAAATATTTTTATATGCTGTTTCACAAAGAAATACCTTTTGAAACGAGATTTTGAAAGCAAGATATAGTCAAAGGTATAAAAGATGGTTTTTTATTTTTATTCTGATATTTTAACGCATTTATTTATGTTTACTTTAACTTCTCCTGAGCGTTCCAAATATTTATTAGCGAAAGTAATTCTTATTATTAATTGCCAAAATACATATTTAATATTATAATTTTTTTGGGATTAATTTACCTTAGAATCGGCTTATTTTAATAAGATTTGCAGAGCTAGTTAAATTTTAATTTCTATTAATTTGATATTTTTTGTTTTTGTAACCTTATAATCTATATATGTTTAGCGAAAAACACTTACAACTTAGAGAATATTAAAATAATTTGAGAACGCCGTACACCTAAAAGTAATAAATCCGCTATACATAAAATTGATTGTAAAACCTAAAATTGTCCTATTACATATTATTTTATTCACGTTTAAATTTAAATGGCAAATAAATTTTTTAAATGATTTAGTAAATGTTGGTGTGGCTTGGTATTGCAAGAATTTTATATGCTCAAATGTGTTTAGGATAAAAAATAAAAAAAATGGAATAAAATACATAAATGATATTAAATATGACTTTTTATAGAGTATTTTATTTTTACAAACAAATATGTTTTTATTTCTGTGTGTTTAGATTCTTTTTGGAATAAATGATTAACCATGTTTTTTCTTTCTCAAAAAAAAATCGAATAATTATAAATGAAAATGTACCAAAATAACCTTCAAGAAATTATTTTTTATGCAACTATTGTTTCATAGATGAAATTGATAAAAACTGACAGAAATACAAAAAAAACCAAAAAATATTTAATAGGAACAATTATAGTGCTTCATATCATATTTATGGTTTAATACAAATTATTTGTTTGAAAAAACGTAACTTTACAAACATAAATATAAAAATAATATATGCACTATCAAGAAACTTATTTATCATTTTTTAATCTATAAAAGATCTTTAAATTTAAACTACAGCCTGAATGTGGGCTTTATATTTTGTTAAAACTCGAAGTATCATTTTTTTAGAATCTATCAAAAAGTATTAAAATCAATACAATTTTTTTTTCAATAAAATCAATAACAAAAAAATTAATTTTAGTTGCTAATGTGCATCAAAAAAAGAAATACGTGACTATCTTTTTAAAACTCAAGATACATGTTATTTTTGAAAATCTCTAGAGAATTTACCATAGACTAATCGTTACAGGGATGCTTTAGCATATAAAACACCAGAAAAGATAAATATATAATGCTTAGATGAATAAAAGGCAAGTAAATTTCTTTCTTTACATAAATAACTTTGCAAAAATTTATTCTATAAGCGTGAATTTATATAACGTGTATTCATTAAACTTTCTAAAAATATATTATGGGGTCATCTAATCGGTACACTATTATTCCAAACATCTTTCATCTAATATTTTTAAATTTAAAATGTTAATCCTATTTTTACAAATATTAGGTGGAATGAAATATTAATGTAAGATCATTATATTTAGTGAAATTAATTTTACACTGGTTGATTAATTTCCGGTTAAATTTTTTTTGTGTCAATATAAACCCAGATTATGATTTGAATCCATTTAAAAGTTGCCTAGCTGTATTATTTCTATATAGTAACTGCTTTATGCGTTTTTTAAATACTTAAGTCTTTGAATGTGCGCTTTTAATTTCGAAAAAAAAATATAGTTAAAATCCTTGTAATTAAGGGGGATCTTTATAAAAAAAGTATTCAGTGGGATATATCGTAGCATAAATGAATTCTATTTTTGATATAGATGCAATTAAATTTTACTACAAATTACCCTAACTTTTGTATTTACCGCATAAACTAGATACCAATTTTAAATTTTATTCGAATATAATATTATGCAACCTTATTCATGTAAATTTTACGGTTAAATTGATAAATAAATATTTAGTTTGAGCATATACATTTTACATATGCTTAAGGTGTTAAACTATCTTGGTTTAATCACATAAAAATATCTTAATTCTAGATTTAAAATAAAAGTTTTCGTTTTTGAAGAAATGTGGAGAAATTTTATAAAATTTACATTCTTAGGATGTTATTTTGGAATTTTCATTTAAATGCAATTTTCAACATCTTCAATATTTATTATTTAAAATTCTCAGCGTTAGCGAAATAAAAATTAATGTATTTTTGAATATAATTAAAGGATATTTTATCGTATAGTATAATGCGGATAGAAACAGTTTGAAAGCTTGAAATATTTTTATTTTATATTCATGTCTTTTTTTATCGGCGAATATTGGAGCTTCAAAAAAACACATCATAATAGAACATTTTTATAGCTTCTAACAAATTAAAAAAAAGAATTCTAATCTAATATATAAATTGATAAAAAGATCGCAAATTCTATTTCCATAATATATAATTGAAAAAACACATTTATAAATTTTTTCCCGCAAAATGACTTTTTTATCAGATTCGATGATGTGTAATAAAAATCATTCAAGAAAAAATTTAATTTTAAGCGCAAATGAACCCAATTCTTATAAATTAAGCTACAAACCTTTTGTTTATACTAATCGAGTTAATCCCAAAAGGTTAAATATCGGCGATAGCAGGGCGTTATTAATTTTTTAAGTATATATATAAAAATTACGAATTATAAGTTTAGAAGCTAAAATTTCTATAAATAAGGCCGTGTAATTTGTATAGATTTCCATGACGTTTATTTGTAATGCGGTGCTATGTAAAAAAATTGCTTGTGTTTAAGTCTGATAATATTCGAAAGTGCGGAAGTTAAAATTACATCATCAAGGCAGCAAATTTTTCGGCAAAAAAAGATATAGTAAAAGTTTGCAAGAATTTTATACATTTTTCTAACTTTCCGTTGATATTCCTATACAATCAAAAGGTATTTAAAGAAAAAAAGTATTATAACAATTTTCTGCATCTTTTATCGATTCAAAGATATACAGTTACGAAATTTATAGAAAGTTGCCTGTGTTTAGTTAACTACAATTATCATAAAATATAATTTTCTGTTCTAATATTTCGTGGAAATACAAAATTCATAATAAGATAAGGTTAAATTTATAATATATACATTTTATAAACTGCAGGATACACGTATTTAAATTGTAAATTATAAGCAAGATGATTATTTTAGAATTCCTATTATTAAAAATAATTTTTGCAAATAAGATTAGAAACTTTATTTAACCTTTTACAAATAATTTTGCTTCTAAAGCATAATTTATAGTCGGCAAATCTAATTTATTCCCAGATACTTCAGGTAGTAGTTACGATGTTTTCCCTGAATATCTAAAATTTAGATCAGAAATCTTGCATTTTTTTTCCAGAGAATATGCTTTCATTGATTTAATACACCATTTATAATACAAGGCTGTAAATAAGTTTATAATGAGGATACAGAAAATCTTATGTTTTTTTAGATTGTGTTATTTCTTTAAATATATTGTAAAATCCGATTTAATCAAATAATTTTATAAAACGGGGTTTTACAGATCTTCTTTAAATGTTCTAATGGCCAAATAAAGAAACAAAGATGTTTTCAATGAAGTAATATTCTTTAATCTGCTTTAAAATCAAAATCTTATGCGCTTTATAATTTTGAGGATAAGGAAATCATACATAATTATATAAACGCCAAATTATAATACAAATTGAACGTATTGTTTACTTTTTTGTCGAATTATTCACAAAAAGAGGAAACAAAGGCGAAGCCCTCTAAAAGAAACCGTATTCAAAACTAAACTCGTTCATGTAAAAAGCAAGTTATAAAACAAGCCATAAACCAAATTAAGTAAAAAAAGTCATCATAAAAGTAATAACATTTTTTATGATTTTTAATATAAACGGGCGAAAAATTTATACAGCCTAAACTTAGTTTTATATATTTAAACATTATTTTATTACTTTAGGCGCAATTTCCTAGATAGAACTAATGATATATCTATAGAGCAAGTTCATTTTCTGTATATTATATCGCATTCTGTCAAATCTTCATTTATCATCTTCTTGTTTCGAGACCTATTAATTAAACACAAAATTAACCTGGTTTTCTATATATTGCCCTTCGATTCTTGAGCTTTCATAATATTTCCATTTACAACACACGATATTTTATGTTTAACCAACTTTGTGAGGCATTTTATCATTATCGCTGTAGAATTTAGATGAGCCTTTGTAAATTCGTAAGTAATCATATATTTTTGGCTTTTTTTTAAAATATTCATTTGGTTATCGATGATGGTTAAAAGACCCAATATCAAAATAATCTTATCATAAGCGAAAGAATAAAATTTTGATGTGAATTTATTTTAAAAAAAATTTATGTGTTTACTTAAAAATAGTATATTTTACAAAGGATATATGAGAAACAACAACCAAAATTTATGTTCGCTTTGATATTAATTTTTTATTTTGTTTCATAAATAATCTTAAAGACGATATGATTATATATTTAATAATTCACTACAATTATAATTTTTTTTATTGGCTGTAACGCAATTTTGTTTTATAAAAAAATATGCTAATAAAGACGCAATGCAGGATACTGAAAAGTAGCTAAGAACATTATATAAAATTATTTTTACAAAAAAACACATCTAGAAAAAAGAAAACAACAGTAAAATAAAATTCAGCAAAATAAAAACCACAAGTGGAATAAATAGATAACGTGCGAATGCTTCAAATGTGATTTTATGAACTAAAAAAAATACTTACTAATTAAACCAACATTTATAAGAATTTTGCGAACTTAAAAAAATTATACAAGTCACTGGTACGAGGCACCTTTACCTCTATATCATCAATTTCTCGTAGAAATAAACACAAAATAAAAATGCATTTAAATGGCTAAAGGCGAAGTAAAAATTTCCATATTAAGAAATAATATATAATTTTTAGTTACGAAGAAAGGTAGATTTTCCAAGAAAATCCTTTAAATTTATTAAGTTATTGTTAGAAAAAAAAGATTTTTGATGTTTAAATAAATTATAATTATTATTTAATTCACAACAAAAACTATGGATTTTATAAAGTCTTACCGTTTATTAGAAATTAAAGATTATTGGATTTTTGACAACCTATTTTAAAAAACAATTAAAAGAGCATGACGAATTTATATAAATTCTAAGGATACATAAAATTAAAAGTTTCATAATATTGAAAATCGCTAATATATCAAATCGAAAGCCCCAAAAAACACATAAATGTGTGATTCTGATAATTAGAAGTATATAAAAATAAATAAAAACGTATAATAATCAAATAAATAAAGTCTAAAAAATTTGAAAATTAAAAGAGAAATCGGGAAAAATTAAAGCTAGACACCCGTATCAAAACTAATTGTTATAAAAATAAATCAAATCATTTTTAGTAGCTATTTATCGTATTTTTTTTCAATAAACTATTAATTATTGACGCATGAGCATTTAATATCAAAGTTTTTTTTTAAATTTAGTTATAAAAAAATAATTTTTTGCATAATAATATGGTTTAGTGTATCTTTAATCTGGGTCAATGAATAAATCCAATTTATAAGCCTAATTATTGAATCTATTGCTAATTCTATCATAATTTTTTTTAAAGAGTATGCTACAACCGAACATATTAAAAAAAGCTTAATAAAAAGAACCTTACATTCTGGAACAAAACATACATTTTGGCCAGATTTAACCATCAAAATCGTAAAAATTTTTATTTATAGCTTAGGCATGTTTTCAAAAACACAAAGAATACATTAAACTAAGTATAAACCAAGTAAATATGTATATAACAGCATCTTGATGAATAAAAAATAAAAAATATTGTATTCGGATATTATAAATAATTGCGATCTATCCTATCCATCAAAAATTAAGAATTTTTTTATACGTGTTGTAACAGATATACCTTCTTTTGCTTAAAATTAGCTTATATTCAATCAAAAACCATCTATATATTTTATTTATATTAAAATCGAAGAATTCTATTCCGTTTCACTTTCACAGCAGAAACATTTTATTCCGAAGTTGAATCTGCATACGCTATTAAATTACTACGTTTATGAATATAAGAAGACCGCATGTTTTAATTATATTTCTGTTTGCAACATGTAATAAATTATGCAATTTAAATAAAAAAAACTTCTATTCATTAAAAAAACATATATTAATTAGAAAAACCTTTGATTTTGAAAAAACGACCCAAGAAGCTAAGTATGTATGTCAAATACCTTTTTTTAAAATAAATATACACATATTCAAATATTTCTTGTTTTTTTAAAGCCGATGGATTTTTTGTTTAATTAAATAGTAAGCTCTAACGAATTTTTTTTTTAAGTAAGAATTATAAGTCATTTTTTGATAAAAAAATAAATTTGAAATAAAATCAAGAATTTTTGTGATTATTATTCGTATTATTAGAAATACAGCTTTATTCAGAAAAAGCGCTATATATATAACAATTTTTGCCGTTCAAATAGACCACCATAAAAATGAAATGTAATATTACAGCGATTTAAATGGTAAACAAGGGTGCACATATGTTAATAATAAGGCTTGCCACAACATACTATTTATCATGGCGTTGCCGCCCATCTATAATATACTGTTTTTAAGTCTTACCATGTAAATAAAAAGACGTATATTTTATGCATGTATTACTATTAAAATATATATTTTGCTATTAAACTTTTCATTATACATATTTAATGTTTTCTTCTTAATGAATTGCCTATTTTTTATTATCGATACAATCAGGTTTTAATAATTATCAAAGGTTTATTTCTAACAATAATGAATATATTTATTTTAGATAACGTATTTATGAAAAAATGCCAATTTTAGGACCTTTTTTATTCGTGCAATACAAGAACCATAAAATTATGTTGTGCATAATATAGGTATAAATGATAGTATAAAATTTTTAAACATTAGAGGCGCGAATATTAATAATAATTTTTATTATATTTAAATCATGAAGAAAGTCCAGTATTTTCAGAGAAACTTGTTTTTTTTGATTATCTTTTGAATCTGTATGCAAGGCATTTATTATTATTATAAAGCTTATAAAATTTTTAATATTATTGTTAGATCCAAACCAAAGCAAAAAATAAAAAGGCCGATTTCTTATTAAAATGCATAATTAAGCATCGATAAGCATTTTCGTTCTCATCAAATACATTATTTTTTCATTTAAAAATGTTATTATTTTATTAACTGATTTAGATGAAGAGATAGTAAAAATTATTGATGAGATTTGCACCAATTATTGTATAACACAATCTTTTTGAGAAATAAAAGTCAAAGCAAAAATTAACCCATAAATAAATATGTCAGTAATGATTTTTTATTTATGGATCAATTATGATTTTTAGCGATTTGATTTTATTATATCAAAGATTTAGATCGCACTATATTGGTGACTTACCAATACTCATGATAGACTCTACTCATATTTACAATGTTCTTCAATGGAAATTACTCTTTTGAGACTAGTTTAATCAAATATTTTCCCAAATCCCATTATTTTTGTTTATGTTTCAGCCTTAACTAATTTATTGCAAAAAAATTTTATTTGAAGAAAATTCTGGGTTCGTTAGTTTTTTACAACAATCAAAATAGTTATTTTTTATTCACTTGCTTCTTCTTTGAAAAGCAACATTTATTTTAATAGGTCACATTCAAAAACAAAAGTAGCAATTTCAGGATACATAAATTATTTAAGAATATTGAAGGATAAGAATACACAAATGTAGGACATTAGATATTCACTTCGTTAGTCAATACTGATGATCACTGGAAGAAATTTAAAAAGTCCTTTTTTTATAATTTAATAGTTTAATATGAAATAAAAAGGCAATTTTCAATTTACATTGTATTATTCATTTGTTTTTTTTTGATTTTATAGTCAATCACATTTTTAAACACCAAAAATTCTTATTATGAATGATAATAACATTAAATATGACCAATCAAAAATACATACACTTAAAATAATAAATAAATGAATATATATTTTTTCAATTTCAAGTTTCATAATATTTTGGGATATTTAAAATTGCCTAAACTTTATCACAATTTTTCTGCGAAAATTGTGATTTTTTTTTAGCATAATCGATGAATCAGGCTCTAGTTTGTTGATTAAAATACAAGTCGTTCAAAAGATAAATAGATAAAAATATTAATACTTGTTTTAAAGCATGAAAATATACTTTTTTGCCGAAATAAATTCGAGATACAGATTTTATCAGAGATAGTCGTTTTAGATATTTAGAGAATATGATAAATATTCAAGGCACTCAAAGAATTAAATTTAGATATTATTTTGGCTATGAGACCACACATAAATCTTTAAAGATACTAGATACATAATATCAACTTAAATCGTCTGATTGAGGGTTAAAATTACAAAAAAGAACATTAATACTAGCAGAGGGTATCTTTACTTAAATAATAAATCTAAATTTGTAAGAAGACAAATAAATGAAAATTTCTAGTACTTTTTGATAAAAAAATTATAACAACTAAACGATATAATTTTTCCAATGTTTTTATTAATTGAATAACTATTTTAAAGTTTGTTTTTTTGAATGTTTCGGCAATATTTTTTTTTACAAATTTTGCACTAAAAAAATATTTTCTTTATTTATAGTGCTTATTATTTCGTATAGCTTTGAATCAAGCAATTATTTTTTATTTCTCTTGCTAATTATTTTTTTATTTAAATTCTAGGAAATTTATTATTTTTTTGTGCTTAATTTCTGATTGTAGCCTGAATTTTTTTTCTTAAGAATTTGGAAAAAGGTGTTCTGATGAAATATTATCTCAGATAGTAATATTTGAACAACAAAATTTAAACAAATAAATAGAATGTGTTATATATTGTTAATCAAACAAGCGAGAAAGAATGTTTATGAATTAAAATTTTTTAATAAAGTAATAGCCTATTTTTAAATTTTTCTAATCTTTCAGTGAGCGTAAAAATATCTAGAAAAATGTAGATGTAAAGAAAATAATGTTGATATTTTCTATTTTAAAGGGTAAAATACACAGACACAAAGTGAATATTTGTTGATATGGTGTTGATTGTGTTATTATAGATTTGATGTTTAAATGCAGGCGCAAGTGAGCAAATACGTTAATTTATCAAATAGAAATCTAATTATATAACTTTTTTTATCTTTCGAATAATTTAGATGACATTAGAATAATTTGAAAGTAAAATCATAGTAAACTTTACAATAATGTGGTATTTCAGCCTCGAACTCGTATATCTAACGAAAATGTATCGAGCTTTGTATTTTATAAAAAAACATAAAGCAAGGTAGAATGTACTTCTATAAAATCAAATTTTATTCAATAAATTAATTCATCCCAATATGCGTTTAATGCAAAAAAACAAAATTGAGGAGGTAGTTAGAATTTGCCATTAAACAAACTAGAATTTAATAAAATAATCACAAGGGTAAAAAGATTCAAAAATAAAAAATTAGTATATTTCTTTTTCTGCACGCATTGACTATCGTCAAACATATTTCCTATTATATCTACCCTAAACAATAATATGTTTAGTTTAAGCTATATTTGTATGCTTGCATGTCAAAAAGTAGACAAAGACATCGTATACACTTTCAATCATGTTCAAACACCAATTAAAGACTCTTTTCTAACCCTGCACACAGAAAATAACAAATACATATTTTCTGATTCAAATCGCCAAGTTCCGAAGATCAGAATTCAATTACATTTTCCTTATCTGATAAGACAGATAATGCGGCACAAAGAACCGATAATTTACAATACGAATCGAATAAAATATGAGATAATACCATTTGACGAGATCTTCATGGTTATTAATCCCGTATCAGAAAGCAAAGCGACTATTGCTGATATTTCTGGTAGTGGAAAACAAGAAATAGCAGAAAGAATTAGTTTAGGGAAATACAACAGGTCCTTTATAAAAGATGATCATTATTGGCAGGAATTTATTCTTGGTGATGTTTGTGATTTAAAGAAGAAAAAGAAAAGATCGGCAAAAGTTATGTTTAAAGGAATTCTCGGTGATCTACATGTTAAAGATGTTGTTGAAAAGAAGTTGTGCAATTACGTTTTTACGGTCGGTGGGGAAATTTTGACTAGGGTGGTGGATGAAAATGTACCTATTGATTATTATGTTGAGAAGATACAGATGCATGAAAAATAAATGTGGATTGTAATCTCGAATACTCTTTAATTATATAAACAACAATAAATCTTAGTTGAAGCTTGATCTTTATTTTAATATTATAAATAAATCTTAATCGCTGTTTGATTATCATTTAATTATGTAAAAACAAAGAACATAAGTCGAAGTTTGACTTTTATTTGATTCTTTAAATAAATCTTAATCGATGTTTGATTATCATTTAATTAATTAAATCATGGCTATGATTTTATCATTTCGATTAAATTATCCGGATTATAAATTAAAAGTTTTAAATAATTGAGATAATTAAGATCATCGATATTTTGGGATTGGATCAATCTTTATATAGATTCAAGGAACTATTCGTCTTTTAATTTTCCCGTTTGCCCGCGCAGAACTAGATTTATCTATATTACCTATTTGCTGTATACCTTTTTCTGACACATCTCTTAAAGTCTTCCTCAATACCTCTTCTACGCTCAAGACTTATACATTCAAGTGTTTTGTGATTGAATTAATATTTAATTTAAAGCCATATTATTAATGAATCTATATGAGATGTCTAACTCCTAGATTTAATATTATATTAATGTTATTGCAATATTTAAATTTAATATATTCGTCTATATTCGATGTTCTATGATTTTGATTGAATTAATATCATTAGGATATTATAATTAATTGTTTATAGATTTAATAATTCACATTAAATTATATTTCCATTAAAATCAGATTGGTGAAAATCGGAGGTAACAAAATGTATAATAAACCTCTATCTATATTCATATTATACTGCTTTTAAAAATCAGGCTCTTTATAATAATATTTCAATACAATCAGAGTTCTAGTATACAGTACAATTTCACACACTAAATTATGTGCGTTTGCGTCTATAGATATTATTATAAAATATACACCTCAATATTTTCCATCGTATTACTTAATCAATAATATAAATTTCATAAGGCTGATTCGGCATGTTTTGAAATTAATTAAATTTAATTGATGCAAAGTAAAGAAAATCATACTTCGTAAATATAAATGATGCCTTTACATCAAGTTTATTATATTAATCTATTCATAATTCAGAGTTTATATTATAATGGCTGATAAATTAAAAACATTCGGAATATTAATCTTAAGAACCTTCATTGTCCCTTAAGTACAGGAATTCCCCATATAGCACACCAAAATAAATAGAAAAAATTGTTTTTTTAATAATCTGTAACAATTTTTGTATAATTTTTTCTGTAAAATATTTGTACGCACACTTTCCAAAAAAAGGTATATGGTTGTAAATTTGACCACGTCAATCGGGTCACCGCTACTGGAAAATATCCTCATCATAACAACAATAGCTTTTATTGCCTGCAACTACGTTCGAAAATCGAGTCAATTTATTTCAGCTCTACAATCTAGAGTATATGTTTAAAGCTTTCATCTGCCCATGTTTGCTGTATCCTTGCAGCTAGGCGGCATAAATTAACTGTTTGGTAGATACAATTCTCCTAGAAAACTAAAATAAAAATCGCTAATTTTTTGAGTTATTATTGACCCAAAAATTTATTTTTTTACTTTTTTAAAATGATTTATGAACCGTATATCATTACATTTTATTCACAAACAATTTTTTTTTGAGCATGCTTTATAAGTATAATCAATTTTCTGAAATAGAAAAATTAATTTACTTAAATCAATAAAATCTTCAAAAATCGATATTAATTCAATCCAATGTTTAAAAAACCATAAAGATTAATTATGTTAATTTTAAAATTGTTATTTTACAGTAAAAAAACGAGATATTAATGAATAAATGCTAAATAAAGATGGATAATTTGGCAGAAATTTTAAGCACAAACAAGAAAATATAATTAAATTATTTCATAAGCTTAAATCTGCCATCCATAACTTTTACAAAAGATTAGAAAATATACGGATATATATGCTTTTTTTCTATTCTTTCCATATCCCAATTATAAATATTTTATTTTGATAAATGCGAACGAAGAGATTTACATTGTATAATTGATTTTATTTTATTTTCAAGAAGCCCACATGTTTTTAACGAAACCTTGTTGCTACTATATATAAATAATATTTTGATCATAAAGGATTCTAATCGAATTTACTTTATTTATTTATGTTTTTCTTCTATTACTTTTAGGAAGTTCGCTTTAATGATCTTAAAGGATAAATATCATTTAATAATACTAATTTTTGTTTGTGAAATAAATAAAACAATTTTCATGTCTTATGAACAAAATCAATGCTAACTAAGTATTAGATTATTAAAAATTAAGTAAAAGGAGATATTATGTCATAAATAGCACATATATTTCCCCAAAATTTAAAATTTAAATATTATGTTAAATTTTGCTTTGGCATCTTTATTGAAAACTCACACTAAATGGTAGCTAAAGGCATAAATATTTTGTAAAATAAATACCTTAATACGCATTTTCATGCGGTTAACTAAATTTTTTTCGTTAATAAAATTTTATGAATTATGAACTTGTTTTTAGTTCAATTATTCAAATATAACTAATTATAGGCAAATTTTGTGATATGAGCTTTGATTGAATTTACTTTATTTAAACAAACAATGGATAATTAATCGTATATTTAAATAGCATAAGATACAGAGAAAAAAGCATCATTAAACTACATCGGTATTTTACGTTATAAAAACAGAAAATTCCATGACAAAAAAGCAATATTCATGGTCTCAACGATATTATCAACTTGCTATAGTACTTTTATAAATCATGAAGCAAATAGAGATAATATAATTTTTTTATATGAAAAAAAGTCTTTTGAGGAAGTGTCAGATCAAAATACGGATAATATATTAAAAAAAGACGTGATGATTGAATTTGATCGAGATATTGCTACAACCAGTGCATCAGAAAGCAAATATAAAAATAATTCACCTCCTTTTAAACATAAAACGAGTTTCTTGCGCTCAAATGACGCAGATTTGAAGTTCTTAAACACCTACAAACCGGTGCAAAAGGAACAACAAAAAAATCACACTGAAAAGTATCCGAGAAAAAGGCACATAGAAGATGAATATTCCTATACGAATTCAGATGATAATAAGAATAATTCAAAAAAATTTCTTGCATGTCCTGATTTATGTATTGATTTACCAGAAGAAATACATGATCAAATAGAAGAAGGTTATTATGAAGAACTAAATAATGTTTTTAATGAACTAGATGAAAATGGAACCCATGCTATCTATGATGCTGAAATATGTAAAATATTGAGTGAAATAGAAGGTAAAAATATTAATACTAACGAATACGATCCTAAAAACCTTTCGAAAAATACTAAGGTAGTTAAAAAATTAAAAATGGAAGCGAACCATGGTGTAATAGAATGTGTTGGCGAGAAGAAACCTGAAGAACAAAATGTCGAAGTTTTTCGTAATCTAAATCAACAAACAGACATATTTAATGGTAATGAAGAGATGGTTTTTGCAGGTTCAAACGTATTTGTTGATAACCTCCGTTTAACAAATTCAGAAGTTATATATCAAAACAAAGGCTATTTAAACCACGAAAACAATCAAATTCTTTTGGATTTTGAAAATTTTGTGAGAAAAAAAGAGAAACAACAGATAAAACCAGTTTATAAACAAGATAATTGCACCCATTTAATATTCTACAAAAAAATTAGTGCTGATACTAATCAGCCAAAAGTAAATCCAGATAATTATATTCTTGCAGACGATGCGAAAAACACCAGAGATTTACCACATTGTATACAAAGTATTACCAATACAGCAGGCAAAGACTTGCTTAAAACGGAAAATGAAAAACGATTGGAAAATATAAACAAATATATCGCCTATTCTTCTGAAAATATTATTACAGTAACAAAAGAAGGGTGTATTTCTACCTTTACAATATCAGATGAAAAAAATGGAAAGTACTATACAACAGAACGAAGAATTGGTGCTACGAGGTGCAAAATCAATTTTGAAGGTATTTTTTTGGTAGAAAAAGCGAAAATAAAAATTGCTACTGCAATGAAGGCAGTATCAAAATATTCCGAAAAACCATTTACCAGTTCTAAAGATGAAAATTCTTCATTGATAAATTTTTTTGATGCCATAATTTATGAAAATGAAAGTAAAGATGCACTTGAAAACCAAATAAATGAAATTTTAAAAATTCTTTATGAAACAAAAATAATAGAAAATTTAGAATCTGAAGAGATGTTTTCATTGGTAGAGATTTTTAGGGGCTATGATCAAATATTTCTTATCAACGTTAAGCCATATAGCAGCTGTTCAAAACCTAAATATAAGGAACTACAGCAGTATTTTCACAATTTTGAATATGAAATTCTAAAAATGAAGATTTTCGATATATTTAATTTTAAAAAGTACATTTTGAAGTACATTTATAAATATAATGCTGTAAAACCACGCCATGTTTACGAATTAATAAATAGCACACAAGATGTATATTTTAAGAACATTTTAAACATGAAGACTGAAACAAGCCCTGTTAAATATTTCAAACTTTTTTTCATTGAAGGAATTATAAGTGCTATAAAATGTTCTTCAAACACGGGAAACGAATTCGGAAAACCGAAAACCAAGACAAACCTGATGTCTTATTATATAGTAAAACGAATATCAAGCATAATACACAGTCTACATTTCGAACATTTAAAACCTTCGAAGAATTGGGAAGAGTTTAGACAAGCAAGCCCAGTCATTCACCAACTTCATTTCATAGGACGATTGTTTATATATAATGGCGTTCGTTCAGAAAGTAAAACACGAAAATCATATATTTTAAAGAGCATTTTACTTTTTTGTGAAGCCATTATTTATAATAAGATCAATGACAAAAACATTTCAATCTTAAATAATGAATCCACAATAGTATTTGATATTATGCATCTAATTCAGAGCTTCCCAAAAAGTACCGATAAATCGGCCGTCCTTGAAAATATTTGTTATTTGGTCAAATATGCTCACAACATTTCAATTTTTTCTGATTTAGAATTTAACACCCCAAGCTTACACTTCAGAGAGTTGTATCTCAATTATTTTAAAGGAATAAGAATAGAAATAATTACTCAATTGGAGGCATCATTACATAATTGCGGAGTATCTGAGGCACTTTTAGAAAGCGATAATTTAAAGGATCTTAATGCAATTTATAGAACCAATTTAAAGGCTTATACAAAGATTGTTTCAGACGAAAAACAAAATATTGACGAAGAAAGCAAGTTGTTCTTTTCTTTATTTAAAAATATATGCAACATGTTTTACATATATAATATTGAAAGAATCTATCCAGAACTCAATAGAAATTAGAGTAATAAAATAAAATTAGTCAAGGGATTCAGTAAATGTATTTTCGATTGATTATATGCTTTCTTTAAATTAGATTTTTCAGACCGACAAGCGAATAAGATAAAAAGTTCAAATAAATACAAAATTTATAGCTATTTTAAATTTTATAATATTTTCGGCTAAGATAAACAACTTAGAAATGGTTTTGTTTTCATTCTAAGCAGCCCCTTCTGATCTACCTTCGAGTATTCAAGCACAAATGTTCGATAAATTATTAACTTAAGATGCGAACAAGGTTATGAAAAATATATCAGGCAAAATAAAAGCCTATTTACTAGGTTTTATTGGATTGGAATTACGATTGCAATCGATGGGCAAAATTTATAAATTTTAATTTTAAAAACTGATAAAATAACGATCATACGGCTTCTTTAATACATCTGCATTTCGGTGTAGTTAAAAGGCAATCTTGCTTAATATTACAATTTGACTAAAAAAACCATCAAATTATCATAAAATATCGGTACATACACAAAATATACTATAATAAAACTGGTAAATAATGTTAAAAAATTCAATTAGTCTAAAAAAATGAAAATTGACAATAATATGTTTAAAGATTACATTATAATTTATTTTTATTTACATAAAACTAATTAATAACAAAAACTAAACATGAAAAGAATATAAAATGGGTAATGTGCTCTTGTTCGTGGCTCTAGTTTAATATAAAATTATAAAATATTAAATCCATTATTTTTAAAAAGTAAAGTTCAGGGGAAAGAATACAATTAAGAGCAGGATGAAAAAGAACAATATAAATGATAAAAAACCTATTATTATGAAATCTAAAATAAATAATCGCACAGTCATAAAAAAATTCAACAAAAATTATTTTAAAAGTTTCTAATTCAAATTTATTGGTTTAATTGATATTAAATTTTCTTTTAGAAAATTATATTAATTATAGCGCATACATCACTACCATGTCGATGAAATAATAGATTTGTTATTAAAAATAATCGACAGTAATATAAAAACAGATATCGCTGCTTATAGTAAATATACAACTAGATAAATCGAATATATTTATAATTAAAAAACAATAGTTCTATAACACCAGTATTTATGTATTTTGGGGCTATATTTTTCATTATAATTTTAGTTTTGCTCTCAAGCTTAACTTGCTTTATCTCTCGTGCGCAAAGCGTATTAGTTCTTTCGGTCATTTTCTCTTCTCTAAATTTCTTTTCAATACCTCTCCTCCGTTCAAGATTTATTAATTTAAGTGTTTTTCTCAATCCAAGGTTTGTATATATGCCTCAATCTAGTTGTTTACTTCGAGTTCTTTCACACACCTTTTATGATATCGTATTAACACACCGTCACAAGTTACAACATATGGAATAATTTTTGTCTTACACTTGTATATTAATGACAGCTCAGATGCTAGCAGATCATACTTTCCGACTTTTTTATTTTCAACTATGTTTATGTTTTCAATACTAGTCACACCAATTTCATAAAAGTGATAAAATTCTTCTTTTTATCATATTAAAAATATCGGGTTTGTTCGATCATAATTTTATATCGATTTTAGTTCTTGTATCTAAATCCACTTTGATCCCCTTAATGTATTTTCTTCTAAAACACGTAATAAATATTAATTGAAAACCATACAAATTTAAACGGGAATTGAATAATATCATATAAATTTATTTATTCTAAAAAAAAACGTAGTCGTAACAGTCTTTGTACAATTGATAGCGACTTGATTACCAAACACAAAATTCAAAGTATTTAGAAGTTCTCTAATAACAGTATACCGATGATAATTATACTTAAACGTATACAAATATGATTCTAAATATTTAAAATTGCTTTTAACTATTAAACTAAAATATCAGAAATTCGACGATAGAATTTAAAAGCCAATTACAAATGATAAAATCAGCATAATAAAATAATATGAAATTAGTTTTATATTGCAACGGAAATTCTTTTTTCGAAACAACAAAGGTATTACGGAAAAGAAGTATAGATTAGGTCAACCGAATTCAATATATAGAAAAGACAACAAAAAAATATCAGCCTGGTGAATATCAATTTAAGGGAAAGCTTTATAAAATCATATACGATTTGTAATAAAATTAAAATACTCTGCATTAAGAAATCAAACACCGTTTATGATAATATATGGATCTATAAAAACTTATTTTGAGAACAATTTTATAATAACATAAATTTTAGCAATGAAATATTTAAATCTAAAATAAAAAATAAATCATTTAATTTCTTTCATGCACAGAGGAGGGTAAAATCCAAATCGAATTTGTACATAATATAAAACAAACAAATAAACGCTAATATATAAAAAAAACAATCGAAACTGTTAAAATTATAAGTTTAATATCATATGGTGTTTTTTGTTAGCTCTAAAAGCCTAATTTTTTTTTAAAGGGATCTAATGAAAATAGTTAGCAGCCAACTATCAGAAAACCGTATCTACAAATTAAATAAGACATAGTTATAGCTGAAATATTCTTCTTAAAATACTAGCCGCATCGAGTGTTAAGTATTAACTTCTAATGCTAGAAATATGTGTTTTATTTCAATATATATAGAATTGAATGGATTTTTATAGTCATAGAACATAAGTAGAATAAAAATTAACTTTAATAATATAATCCGTTCGGATATAAAATTTATTTATTATTATGCCTCAATTCTTTTTTTATTATTTTTTAATCAATTTTATAAGTCTTAGAATTATATATATGTAATAAAAACGTTTATTTATTATATTGTGTGATTTTATATGCTTAATACTTAGTTCTGTGCGTAAAAATAATA
Organism: Rhyacophila brunnea; assembly: GCF_057557595.1. Classification (NCBI taxonomy): domain Eukaryota; kingdom Metazoa; phylum Arthropoda; class Insecta; order Trichoptera; family Rhyacophilidae; genus Rhyacophila; species Rhyacophila brunnea. The sequence continues at coordinate 329,941 of NW_028232798.1, read as the reverse complement.
TATGTGTTTGGGAAACAAGTTCTCTTTTTTATTATTTTAAAATAAACTTTAGTGTGTTTTTATTATTTACGAAAAATTCTATTGTATTTAGCCTTGCAATTTTTTTTGTTTTTCATTGCAAAGTTTGATCATTATCACATGTTAAAAAGAACACTCGTTCCATAATCGAATTTTCTGCTTTATTGCTCTTTATAAGCTTCTTTGTACGATTTTAAGAAAAAAATATTGTAAATTTTCTGCATCGTTAGCTATTATTTGCCTTATAAAAGTTTATTATATTTAAATTGTATCATTTGTTTGAAAAAATGCAAACCAGACTGCAAGTGTTTAAGTATATAATTTAATTACAACTTGATAGTACTATTATAATTTTCTAAATTAAATGAAATATTTAAGTTTTTATTTATTCATACAAAACATGTTTTTTCAGTAGCATAGGCCTGAAATTATTTTTTAAGAATATTGAAAGAGCTAACACCAGAAAATTATATAATTTTGTTATAAGGATGCAAAAGCAACAAACAAATAATATGAAAAGCTTTAAAATTATGTTTTTATACGCGAAAAAATGGGATTAAAATAGGTAAATTAGTTCTAATTGATAGTTATTCTTAACTATTTAATTCCCATCAAGATCATAATGAGAAAAATAATTGGCATATAATTGGTCAGAATCTTAATTTTAGCATAAAATTTTTTATTCCGAATAAATCTCATAAATTCCTGTTATATCCTTTGGCCAGAGTAAGATTATTATATATCTGTTTTAGTATCGATCCTTGAACAAAAGCAAAAGTAAAGTGTAAAGACAAAAACAGAATTCATTTAAATCCATGGATTTTTCTATGGGTTGATCAGCTAAATGTATTTCTTAATTTATTGCTCATTAAAGTTGTGCTAGAAGAATTTATTGCACTTTCATACGATAAAATTTATTTTTTCTACTTAAATTCAACACATCGTCCCCTTTTTTACAGCAAAATACATATAAACATAATATATAAGATTTCCTATGTCTTTTTCGGAAAAACCACATATACACTAATTTTAGATTTATTTTATTTAATTTACAGGACTTACGATAAAAACATAAAATAATCTATAAAACTGTATAGAGGCCTTTATAGGCTTTTTAGAATGAATTTTTCGATTTATATATTTTTAACTGCTCTTGGATATATTTAAAAGGAGCATGATAATGTATTTTGAATAAATGTACATTTTATCAAATCATTTAGCGTATTTGCACCTAATTTATGGTATCGAAATTTTTGAGCATTCAATAGCTTCAATAAATATACATTATCAGACGTGCATTCGCTGCGTAAAAACATCATTTTGACTCAATAATTCATTTTGTCAACAACTTAAAAGAAATTTGTAATGTTGAATTACAATAATATGCATATTATCTTCTTATTTTTTTTGTAATTCCCCTTTTATATTTGGTTTAAATATTTTTGTGAAATTTATCGGTTTCTATTTATATTTTTCATTGTTTATTGGTCTTAAAAAAGTAATCAAATTTGATACTAACATATTATACGATGCATGAGTATCATTGATTTTAAAGAACCATTATACCCATTTATCTTATTACACAATATTTATCAGATTTTGTTATATTATTTAAACTTTATTGCAGTACCACAACTTTTTTCAGCGTGTTACTAATTAGATCATAATAATCATCTATCTCTTTTCTATTTTTTTTATGGAAAAACCTTTAACCTAAATTATCGCCTTTTAAATGAATCGAAAGATACAGACGAAGCATAAAATGACTGTTGCTTATATAAAAATGTATCCATTGGTTCAAATATCGTAAAAAATATCAATTTACGTATGATTTAAGATTTTTAATTATTATACATGTGAATTTTATTGAGATATCTATTTCACATCTATCTATACATTTTCTAGCTTAAAAATATTCTAAAAAATTTTTAGATAGTTAGTTATTGTTGCAATATTTCATTTTTGTGATATAAGTCTAAAATTTATATATTATATTTAATGATGCATCAAAATAACATTTTTTTTTGTTCTATCTGAAAATCAACAGACCACAATGAAAGTCTCAAGAAAATATTGTTATACATTTTTGGTTGACCACAAATCCAATATGTAAAGACAAAAGGTGTTTTTAATACATAGTTTCAGCATAACTAGACGCAATAAAATCTCTTTTAATAAAACATCCGGAAGCGATCAATTCGATACATGCAAAATTACTATAACAATTTCTGAAATAAAATTTACATAAATGACACTAAAATCTCGAAATTTTTAATTTATTTTATAGTATTCCATCGTTCTTAAGTTACAAAACAAATTTTGAACGTCTAAGGGGCGCAAATCTTCCGAGTTGAACCCATTGTTTTTCAACATGAATTTTATATTGTAAAATAAAAACAATCCTTGCCTTATTGATCATTATTGCAAATTTGAATCTGTTTCTTTGATCTTCAAGGTATGATAAAATATATTATATATCATGGTGATAGAAATGTATATTTTTTTGTGCAACAAAAATTTATCTAAAATCACTCAATTAATATAATGTGTGAATTGGCAGCCAAAAAACAACCTGATAATTATATTATAACTGACATCTTCTATTTATAATATTATAGTTCATGTAATTCTATTATTTGTCCTTAAAACAAATTATTCCTGAAATTGACAATATAAACTATATGAATAAATATAATTCTAATACAAAAGATCCGGTTATTAATTTGGTATTTTGTATCACTTTACAGCGTATGCCTTTATACTGTATGATTTTTGCTCAGATAAATATCGTAATAGTTTTTTATGTGCTTTTTAAGCAGTCAAATTGGAAGATCACAGTTCTATATTATCCTCGAAGATTAGCTTATATATGTCGATTCGTAACCCAATACCATTTGATTCACCCTTTTCACTTGTTTACTTCCGATAATGATGTACTCACATTACGAACTTGAAAACTTATAAATGAACACCACTATTAAAATTTTTGAATGGAGCGCATTCTATTGAAATAATATTTGTGTGCAAAATATCAAAGCCCTATTGTAAAAGGTTCACCATATGAAATAGTTTATGAATAATTTCCCTACTTTGTTTATAGAACTTAAAACCTCATCTACTTATTTTTTCACGCATAATCCCCATCTCATATCATTTCTATTACAATTTTGTTTTAATTATAGAAAAGGAAATTTTTAGCCAAATTATTCTAAAACATAATATGTATTCTAATAAATAAACATATTTAAAAAGTGGACTATTCGCCCTGTAATATGATTTTCACTCGGATTTTCATGTTTGCGCATTTTATGAATTATTTTATAATTCTAGCCATGCAATAATGACAATTATAGATAACCAAGAGTTCTTAAATTCTAAAGGATGCTTATTATGCAAAATCAATAAAATAAGAGTAAAAATTAATATAAACTTCGGAGAAAATTGTAAGATTAAAGACTCAGAATAAACTGTTTAATACAATAGTATTAAATATATATAACGATTGAAGCAAAAACTATTGCGTTATGAAATAAACAGTTCCCGATTAAATACTCAATAATTTGAATAATATTCAAAAATACAATTAGACAAAATCATTTAGACAATATAGCATAAATACATTTTTATTTCGAATTTCATGCAGTAAAATAGCATATATGTGCAGAAAAAACATAAATACATATATGTAGAATTTAACCAAAAAATACCTATAGTCGTAAAAATAGATTCTTTGATAAGCAAATTGTTGGTATAAGCCTGCGGCTTTTAAAAATTCCCTTTAAAAGAGGGTGTAATATTTTAATTCTTATATGTTTAAAAGGTTTTCAAAGAATTTATATGTTTTAAAGTATCTAATTCAATATATGTGAATTACGTACCTGTCATATTTTTATAGGAGCCGATAGATTAAATCAAGATTAATAAAAAATTAAATTAAGAACCAAAATAAAATAATAACATGCCATTTTTTTGGTAAAACTTAAATTATACTTAAGAAAGCCATAAAAATCCTAGTAAAAAACATGATTTTATTCTAATAAAGTTTATAATACTTACATATCATGCAAAATTGTGTATGAAGTTATAATTGCCTTGGGACAGCAAATGCGTAATTTTTAATAAAATATGCAGCATTCTAAATCCAGTTAAAAGTTTGTTCATTCCAAATTTCATAAAAAAATATGAATTCGTAGGGTTTTATCTACTTCAGATCATTAATCACAAAAGTAATGATTTTTTTATCAAAAAAACAGCATAAAATGCTTTATTTTCTAATACTAATGCAGATTATAGAATCATTATTTTCATAAGTTTAAAAATATAATGAAACGCACAATTTTTGTGTTTGAAATTCAAATAACTATAAATTACGTTTAGAAAAAATAATTTCCATGCTTCAATGGTTTTTATCTTTAAAAACACTTTAAATCTAAATAACGAAAAAAAAAATTAAGTTTTTTTTTCAATAAATTTTTATATAATAGAATCTATTAATTTTTTGAGCATCACTTACTGTGAAATGAGCCAAATATATGCTTATATAATTACTTCTTTACAATTAAAAGCTACCTAAAAATAAAAATACGTGAGTAATATATAAAATATTTTTATATATTTTTTCCCATGGGAAATCTATTGAATGTAGCATTATCATTAGAATAAAAAAACGCATTCAGATACTTATATAATATATAATCCTTATAAATCCCCTGTTGGTACTTTTAAATATGTTTATCGGAAAATATCGCTTCGATATCACGTTGATTAGCATTTTATTTTCATAAGCCGTCTATGTGAGTTTCATCTACCGATTAAACAAATATGTTTTTTATATTATAAAATGTAGATTAAAGTATTTTATCATTTTTTTATCCGGACAATATGTTTATTATTGAAAAATATTCCTATAGATATGTTACAGACAAAAGCGTAATTAATGGTTCGGATATTTAACGGATTTTAACCTGTATACTTTTTATTTTATTTGTGGATCGATAGCTATTAATAGAACAGTCCCTAATCTAATGCCCATCGTATTTTAATTGTTACCACTATTATAAATATTATAAGATGGCAAAATCCTAATTATAAAACCCTTTAAAAATGCATTTAGCATGCTATTCTATTATAAATCTTATAATAATTTAATATTTCGTGTTCTTATAAAAAAGGACATTTTTTACTATTTAACTATAAAATACAATCTATAATGCTTATATGTAGTTTATTTTAACACATAAAATTTAGGATTCTATCAAAAAAACAAAGATAATGTATTTTATATACTTTTTACACAATACCCACATTTACAAATATTTTGTTGTAATAAAAAAAAACTTCGATCTAAATTATTCTGGCTTATCATGGTGTCAGTACAAAAAAATAGAAACACCCGCCAGGAAAATTTAATGAGCCTAGAAGTAAAAATCTAGAACGTTATGAATTTTTAGAAGAAGGGCTGGGAATATAATTTTACACAAAAATAAAAGAAAATCCTAAGTAATTCGCCATAATTTATATCTAAATATTTTAGTGTATTTTACAACATTTCTCTGAGATCTGGTACAATGATAACAAGAAGGCCTATAATACAGCATAAAATTTATAAAAATTACTGAAAATTTTAAATATTGGTGGCATAATAGTTTTCGAATCTGAAAACATATTTTTTTATTATATACGGTTTTTTACACATTTATTTATATAATAATATCCCGTGATGGTTATAATACGAAAAAAGTAATGCTATTATCTTTCTTTTTTACAATGATTATATTTTAAACTTCAAAAAAAAGATTAATCCAAAAATAATAAATATGGATACTGTATTTTAAGCTTTAAAATCTATTGCATTATCATATGTGATACTCTCATAAAATTATATGTAAAAAATAAAATCACTAATAAATATTATTCTTTTTCGTTGTATTCACCTATTCTCATGATAAAAAGCTAAGATATGGCATTTAAACACAGATAATAGCAAAAATTATTAGAGCATCATAAATGAAATATGGCCTCATTAGATAATATTTGAAGTGAAATACAGAATAAAATATTTTTCTATTTTGTTATAAAGCACTAGACTACAGTTAAAGATACGGTCATCGATACAAAGAATATATGTAAATTAAGTTTATATTAACTTATTTTGGAACCAATTGACAGACTATATATGCTATATTATAATGAAAGTGTTTTTAGTAAGGTTTTAATTATTTTAAAATAGATCGTTTATAAATGAATATATTATAAAAGGAAATCGCAAATAAACGTATATTATAGACGGACTTGAGTTCATATTTTGCCTTTTTAAAAGTAAATAACCACATTGAAAAATATATGACAGTTAAAAGATGCAAAAAATGATGCTAAATCTTTGTGGACATCTTTTTTTAGAGCTAAGATATGATTGTATGTTCTTCTAACAATTAATTTATATTGTTATTAGCGAATATCATTTACACATAGTTGTCCAATTGTATTTTTCAATCTATTTTTTGGAGTATTTTTTCTGTAATGGATTCTTATTCTAATACATAAAAGTTTCTAAGGCATTATATTGCAAAATCAAGATGAAATTTATATTTACTTTACATTTATTTATGACTTGACTCCCAACTTATTCATTTTTAACATGTCTTTCACTATAAATATTCTAAAACTAAATAACCGGTAGAAATCTCAACCCAAAAAGATTTAGAAAAAATTGGTTAATTTTATATCATATTCATCAATGTATTTTAATTATTTACTTCAATTTTATGTGATACTTAATCTTTTTATAATGATATAAAAAATCACCTCTTAAAAGATCCGAAGGAAATAACGAATATCTTATGACGGTTAACATTATTTAACCCACAAATTATGGCAAATTAGTAGACACAAAAAATAATAAATAGCTAGGTTTTTCTATATTTGATTTGGGCTTAAACTTGTATATTATTTTGTTAATTTTTTTCTTAAGTATATAATTGTAAGATTATATAAAGATAATCTCATTCAAATTTTACTTTGAAAATGAACATCTAAACTAAGATTTCTAAATATCTACAAATTTTAAATATACAGTTAAAAAAAATGCCATGAAGTTCTCACATCAAAAAATATTTATTATAAATCGAATAAATTGTTCTGTTTTTTTGAATTCTTTAAGTTCTCGTAAGCATATTTTTTTTTATAAAAACCTCAGTGTTAGTAGTGATAATTCTTATCTTTTTCAGTTTTATGTTTTTAATAAAAATAAGCACATTATAGGGCCGCAGTAAATAAAAAAACACAGACTAAATATATAATATTTATGATAATTTTATAATAAGAAACATATTTAAAAACAAAAAATTTTATGTAGAATAAGAAAAAGAAGATTTTATTGGCTTTTATTTGATTAGGTGATTCCGGGATATATTGAAAGAATATTATAAATATAAAAAATATGGTTTGTATTTTGTATAATTTTGAAAAATAAAAAGCTTTCCACTGGTGAACATATGAAGTCTGTTTTTTTCACAGATTTATAGTTAATTAAATTTTGATTAAAAGTTTCATAGGCGTTGCTTAAATTTTTATCATTGAATAAACTATTAGATATTTCAGAACCTATTAGTATATCCTCAATTTTCTTGATTATTAGAAGAGATTTTTCTGAAAAATAATTATGATAAAGCTCTTGGAAATAAATACTCGGTATAATCGGGTTTCCCCCAGTATAACTAGAGATTTTATGTGCGTATTTTATGAATTGATTAATGCTTTGCAATATCTTATTTCCTGGTTTACAATTAGGGATACCTTGAATAATATGCATGATGTTAAATATGATTGAAGATTCACTGTTGATGATATATAAGTTTTTAGAATTGATATTATTGAAAATAATGGCTTCACAAAGAAGCAGAATACACCTTAACATGTACATCGGGTGAGTCTTAACTTGTATTCCTGTATTTATATTTGTAAATAATCTTCCTATAAAATGCATTTTGTGAAAGATAGGACTTTTTTGCCCAAATTTCTCGAAATCAAGAGAAAGTTTATTTTTATTAAAATGCTCATCTCGCATTTTAATAGCCAATTGTTTAGTTAAAAAACATCCCATGAGAACAGCTCTTACTTCTCTATTTATAGATTCTTCATCTTTTTCAGTAGAAAAGTCTTTTATATGTTTAATTCCTTCTGGATAAAAGAGTTTAGAAAATTTTGTATTTTCATATTCATCATTCATATTTAAAATGTTTGTGTAAAAAATTTCCTGGGAGTCATTAACCAAGAAATCGATATGTTTGGTTTTAATGGAATTTAAAGAAAAAATAAAATCTAAAATAAGATTTTTTATGTCCTGTATGGCTATATGTGACTGTTTTTTTAGTTTGGATTCAAAATCTGTAAATATTTTTTTAAACTCATTTGCCGTTGGGGCCAAATCGGAGCAGTATCTTCTTTCATTGATTAAAAATATCTGACTGTAATTTTGGAAAACTTCTATACATGCTAAAATTTCGGCTATTTCTAAAGTTTCTGTAATTTTCGCATAGTAAAACAGACGCATAAACTCATCAATTTGACATTCCGTTGCTTCCTTGATTTTCTGCTTATAAATTATGGAATTAAAAAATTCAATCAATAACGGCTCACCATATCTGTCTTTTGTATCAATTTCACGTAATTTTATAAACAGATGTTTAATTTTAAGTACAATTTTTATTTTGACGTTATTTACTAGAATTTTACCCTCGGAATTAATTCTACATTTTGTAGCACAGACTCTTCTTTCAGTTATATAGTCGAATCCAGTTTTTCTTCCAGATGTACATATTTTCTTACAGCCATCATTGACTGTTTCTAGGATAAAATTTTCTGAGGTCATGGGTTCACAAAATAATGAATATCTCGAATCTACACCTGTTAGAACCTTTTGATTAATTTTTTTTTTATGATGAGACACTTTATAATCGCTGCCCAAGAAATTAAGATTGCATTGTAAATGCTCACAACTGTTTTCAGTACAAAGATTAATAGATGTGGAGTCATCTTGCGTGTATTTTATCCCAAGATGCGCCCGTTTTGGTTCGAAATATTGATCATTTTTTAAAATTGATTCATCCTCACGTTTTTTTCGCTTTCTGTATAAATTTTTTGAATCAATATTGTTATGATATTCTATGCAATCAATAGGATTCGGAATTTTTTGTAAAGCTTCAAAAAACTCTATAGATATCTGGTTATCATGCTGGCTTAAGTGGCTAGACGTCGCAAAATTATTTTCTTGCATAATATTCATATCTCTGTATTTTTTAGACTTAAATTCAATATTTTCTATGGAGGTTTCTTCTGAACAACAATTTATAATATTTTTTACGCACGATTCATCATTTTCAGACAATAAAATAGAATGCCTGCTTAAGTTAGATTCTGTTTTCTTGTTCGGGAACGGATTTTCAGCATCGATTTCATCCATAATCTCACATATTTCAGGGTCACAAATAGCGCTATATCCGTTTTCTTGTAGTTCACTGAGTATACAGTCTAGTTCTTTCATTGATTCATTAGTTGATTCTTGTGGTATATCTATATAAATGTTAGAGGCGGTATTTTGCTCTAGACGTGTTTCTAGATTCATATTTAGGTTTTGATCTGATATTTCTTGATTCATGATTCTTTTTTTTGGATTTAAAATAGGCGTATTTGAAATATTCTCATTAGAGCGAAGCTTTCTGAAAGACCCACATGAGCTTTTAGAAATATAATCCTTACTGTATATATTCAATTGATCTATTTCATATCCAGTTTGATTTATATCATAATTACAATAACCTTCAAGTTGCTCGCGTGAAATGTCTGTGTGAATAAAATCAGCACTAATGCTTTTGTTTGGTTTGCTATCATAATATTCATCTATTATACCACTAATACGATTCTTTTCATCAGTACAAATAACGCTGCTTTCTTCACTTTTATCATATAAAAGTGCACAAAAATATGTCGAAAAATACATCGAAAACAAAAAATGTGTAATTTTATGCATATCAGGATATCTGTAGACTATAATAATTGATATAAAGGTTTCCTATGTGTTCTTTTTTTACAAAATAATTTAAAAAATACATGCACAAGAAATTAACCATTTTTTGTTTTTGATTAAACGAAAATATAGCTTTAATTACGAAAATAAAGCAAAATTTGATTTTACATAGATGGAAAATTTAAAAAAAAATCTAAAAGGTTAATTAAAACCATGATAAATATGTGATAATCATAGAAATATACGCAAAAAAGGCAAAAAATACGAATTTATTAAAAATAGTAGTCTGTTTATAAAATAAGTAAATTTCTGTCATTAAACTGCAAAAAATTCATTAGCGAGGTCAAAAAAAGACTAATGAATGTTTTTTACATTAATATCTAAACATAAGTTATAATTTATAGCAAGGCAGATTGTATATCAGGGAAATAAACATAAACTTTTAAAAGTTACTATATTGTACTATATTTAACTATTGAACTATTATATGTTTTTTTTAGAGATATAGTCACATTTTAAATTATTAATATTTTCAAATAATATATGAAAGAACATCAAATTTAAGTACAAAGATTTAATAACAGGCTTTATTTTAGATAAATTTTGTGTCAAGCATGTAATTCACGTATTTAATTACACTTATGTAAAAAACAGAATATATATGAATGTAAAATGCTTTATAGACCAGCATAATATATAGCTCTTGGTGTTCGAGGACAATTGTATTGCAAAGAAAAAAGCTTTACTGCAAAATTAGGTTCGTAAATTTTGTTTTGAATCATTTAGTAAAGAAATAAAAGGTATATTTGAGATTTGTTAGAAAATAAACGGCTTATTTGTGATAAAGCAGAAGTTGCATTTATATTTATAAAAAAATATCAAAATAAGATTGTATAAATGCACTCAACTAAATATAAGATGCGTTTTCTTAAAATAACTAATGTTTGACATCGTATTTTAAGATCACATATTTGTTCAAAATTAACATGATGTGTAGCGTGGGTAAGATATTAGAAAATAATTTTTTTTTCGATTTAATCAAGGATTTATTACCCAATCTAACACGTGTTATCTTAATGGTGCATTAAATGACAATCAAATATTTTTGTTTTCTAATTTATGACAATTTCTTGTTTTCTTACAAACTAACGTGTGTTTTCAGTTTTAATTTTAAATTTTGTAAATTTAGTTGAATTTATATCCTTACCGACACTAGCTACAACTGCATAAATAACATATAATTACAAACCGCAATTGAAATGTCATAAATCGCATCAGATATAATTGGCACAGATAATTTTAATATAACTGCTATCAACTATGTTTAATGAATATTTGAAATTGAATTTACTTTCACAAATTTTACGTTTTTATAAACTATTTTTTCGGGATTTTTCCATGAATTTAATCATATTAGCAACACACTTGCATAAAAATATCTATTACATCTTTTAATCATACTAAATGCTGTCAATATAAACTGTGTATATATTTCGTTTTTTACGCAGCTTTCTTGTGTATAAGTTTGTTTTCAGAAATGCTTAATAACATTTTTTTTTATTCTGTGGGGTATTTTACAAATTATTTTCAATAAAATTTATGTACCTTCATAAACTAAACAAACAAAATAAATCTTTATCCTTTTTTCCATGGTAGAAATAGGTTCGATCTTTTAGATCGCATATAAAAAACCAAAAAAATGTATCTAAAATCAAAAAAACCTACAGCATGTTATTTAAAAAAAATACATTATCTTTATAATGAATATAGTATCTTTATAATAAATACAATATTTTTATGATATATAGTATTTTTTGATATATATAGTATTTTTTAGTATATATAGTATCGGTATAAAAAAATATTCTATGTAGAGCTACTTGCCAGATAAAAGCTTGTGTCATACTTTTAATTTGTTAGTTAACAGAGATTTTAGGATATAATCACGTCTCATTTACATTAGAAACTCATATATGAACAAGTATAAATTTAAAAATATAAATTTGCGCATTTTATCGTTTATAGCTTAAATCAATCAAATCAGATAAATAAAAGTAATAATGCACAAGAAAAATATTCGAGACAGGGCTTTTTTTTGACAGAAACAGACTTTTTACTTGCGTTTAAAGTCTATAAAAGAAGATGCTGCATATTTATGTCGTAAAATTTATACATTTTTCATGATAGTGGCACAAAGGATTGTAACTTATCAAGCATTATTCAAATAAAGAACCGTATTTTATAAATTTTACGTCGCAGAAATGGTTTTTTTAGAAAACCTTTAGAATGAAACTTGTTTTATAAGATTTATAGCTCAAAAAAATTTTTAACGAGGTACATTGGTGGTGCTTCCTAAAAAGACAAGGTTACTTATTTTAAATAAAAAAATACTGAAAATAAGATTTGCAATGTTTATAGAGCTTCTGGTTTCCCGTTCTAATTCGATAGAATAAAATTTTCTTGGTATCTATGTTTCTAAAAACATTATATGAAACATAAAGCCATAAAAATATTTTAAAGCACAGAAATTGAACTAATAACTAAAAAATTGATATCAAATACATAATATTTCATATTAGTGATTTCAATATTTTCTATGTGTTTTACATGATATTTAAATCAAAGTTTTACTGAAAAAATGTAAGTGTAGGTAATATCTAATTTGTATGTTAACTTAAATCCTCATATTTGAGAGTAAGAAAAACATTTTTTATATATATGCTGACCAAATATAAATTTTATCGCCTATAGATTCCAAAAATCAAAGGGAAATCGACATTTTTAAATCACTATTCTTAGTAATTATAAAAGTAGTTTATAATCAAGAAATAATGTTTTACATATCGATTTAAAGAATTTAAATAAAATAAAAAAATGTAAATAATCTAAGCATCTGCAAAAAAAACTTATTAGCAATTTAAACTCTGCAGTGAAAAGGGGATTTATGTAATAATTTTGTGTTCAAATGCAATAGAAAAAGGTTTATATTAAAATTTGCTTGATTTGGTATGTTTTTTTTGATAGATTATACCTAGATCATATTAAACTAATTATAAAAATTCAATGTGGATTAAAATTTGATGATGATAAATATTTATAAAATACTACAATAGAAAACCACCATTTCGTTATCTGTTTCTAGTAATTTTTTATAATGCTAACCATTGCTTTAAATTTTTTTATGGAGTACTATAAATTTTTGTGATTATTCACTAGCGTTATTTCTATAAGTATTATAAAAATCTTCCACATTTTTTGTAATTGTTAAAAGAATCATATAGACAAAAAATAGCATGTTATTATGCTTTAAAAATCGTATTTAAGGTATTTAATCGCATTTCATTTCTCTTTCCGCAATCTAGTATATCGATTTTTTATAATATAATTCAATTCTGACTTATTTTCTGCTATATAAATATAATATTTATAAATTATAAATATTTTAATTTTTTATGGCCCCTATAATTTCCCCAAAATAGTATACCACAAGCCCTTTTCTTTGAATAAACTTATTTTTATATATATTATAATTTATTTATAACTAGATTCTTTATTTTCAAAAACCGATGATTACTCAAAAAAATTTAATCGTTTAAATGATATTTTTACAACGTATCCTAAAGATATGTTTTAGATAAGATCAGAATAGACATTTAGGTTGTGATCATTTTACTATTCATTATTTCTCAATTTATGCATATTTTATTCGTTATAAAAATAGTTATAGACAGTGCACATACTAGATCTATAAACTGATTGATTTAGCTCGGTTATAATTCTTTTCATATGTTAATTCGTCTCTATAATCTCTATTTAATCTCAATGTTGTTTGTTTAGTATAATTTAATTATGATATAATTAGATTTTTAGCTATTTAATCTTGAACGAGAAAAGCTTCTATGCACCCTAGAACAGATTTGGTTTGACTTCTTTCCCCTCCTCATCTTTACAATCTCAATTTAGAGATTTCATCTTTTCAGACGTTTTAGTTTAAGTGTTTATCTGAATCCCAATGTTTGTGAATATGGTTAGGTTCCAGTTGGCATTCCCAACATCTTTAATTTACAACAAAAGGTATTTTGTAACCACACCACCTAAATTTATGACGTATGAAACTATATTTAATTTAATAATTTTATTAAATTATCAATAGTTTAAATTTTGTTTTTTATTATTAAATACGGCCACAACCAGAGTATATACTGTGTTTACCATCTTTATATTTATAGTCACATGGGCATTTAGCCTAAAATATGGACACAAAAATGAAAGAACCGAGCAAAAATGTCTAAATTTCATTTATCATATAATGAATAGTTTAAAGAAACAGCTTCTTTCTTTTAAAAACTTTGCTTATCTAATCCACCTATCGTGTGGCTCTTTACATTTTATTTACCAGTTTGATCTCAGCGGATTATACTATTTTACTGGGTTTTAGTAGACATGAAGGGGGGCATGCGAACCTATATACTTTACATCAGCCGAATATTATGCTCCCATCACCACCCTACACATGTCTTTACATAACAGAGCTAGTTTTGTTTTAATTTTGGTCTTTAATTCTTGTTTTTTTATCAATTTCTATTTTGACAGTTTGCATCATTGTGGTTGTATTTATCGTTTTAAGTGAACACATACAAAGCTGGGTGGCATTTAGATTGGAACCAAGGTCACTTAAAGGTGATTCTGCCCCAATTGCGCTACCAAGCCTCTAAATAGATTAAAGGGATCTTTATGAATGCAGAGAAGTTTGATAAAATTACAAATAATTAAAAAAACCTTCGTTTTAGTTTGTATTATATTGAATGGATAAGGAAATTTCACAGTAGCCTACTATATATTGTGAAGTTGTATTCTTACTTTTTTTTTGTGCCAAAACCACATACTAAACTTTTAAATCCGTTCTTCCACAAGTTTATCAAAGAAGGGATAATTCTTATATTTTGTCGCTGCTCTTGAATTTCATATTTTTGAAAAAAAATTTAAAGTTTTTTATAAAACATTCAGAAAAGAACGCTTCTTTTTCTTTGAATTTACAAGCGATACACATATAATCTTTTCAAAAGTAATTTTTTTATTTTTATGTACGAATTTTCTCAAATAACAAAAATTCAGAGAATTCAGGTTGTGTAGCATAATATTGAGATATCATAATTTTTTTCATTTAAATCTTTTTTTAAGAAAATATGCAGTGTCTTCGTTTTATATTATATAAAAATGCTTAAAAACCATAATGTCAAATCTTATGGATTTAAGCCCGTAAATCACAGGCAGATTTTATTTAATTGGCTTTGAATTTTTATAGAAAATCATGAAGTGAACATTAAAGATAATTTTTGAAGGAATAGGGGTTCGTTTTTGTATAATTTTGATAGAGAACCCCCTTATAATATTAGTTATTATGGTTTTAAATTAATAAAAATTATCAGTTGAATGTGTATTTAGAGTGTTTAGTTTATTAAACTGTCGCTTTGTGGGCTCATGAAATATATGGTTTAACAAATATTATATTTTTAGTGTTTATCAAATAAGAAACAGATCAGATTATGTTTTCGAACGCAATCGAATCACATAAATTTTTTTATGCTTTTTGTATATTTAAACGAAGAAAAGGTTTTCTTGAAAAATTCGATTTATATTGAGCAGTTTTTAAAAATCAAGTATTTATTTATTTTGATCAATTTCTAAATCTTGATTCGTTACATCTGTATCAATAATATGACGTCATGTTTTGTTTTTAAAAAAATTTATAAAGATGGAAATGTATAGTCTATTTTTGAATAAAAAAAGTTAGACACTAGATAAAAATCGATCAATGCAAATTAAGAAATACGGGCATTTTTCAACGAAATTGTCGTCTGTTGGTGATGAATGAATTTGCAGAGAGAATAAAAGAATGTAGGAAAAAAAATAACCAGATCAATTTCGATAAGAAATGAATATATGAATTCATTTATTTAAATTAAGATAAAACTTCATGTATATAAAGTCGTATTTTCACACCAGAGTTTTAATTTTATACAATCAGTGACAAAACAAAAGGTTAATAAATAAGCAGGCAAGTTAGTAGAAAATTTGATTTTTAAAAGATATAAAAATATCAAGAAGCGTACATTGTTCCTAATATTTTTTCAGCATAGTGATATTTTCTTTAAAAAAAAGATTCATTATCGGCCACCATTTTTAACATTTTTACCCATTTTAAGTTCAGAGAATGGACAAAATATACAAAATTCTTATTGTGCTTATAAATCAGAATATATTGTGCGTGGACAATGAATTAAACCATCCATCAGATATCACCAGAGATTTATCAAAAAAAGAACAAATAACTGGTAAAGACGAACCCGTTTACTTGTCTGATCATATAAATTCAAATACAACACGCTCAAAGAATTTATTTGATCAAACCATCATGTTTGCGAAGCAAATTACCATCGAAATAATAGTATCAATATCCAATTGTTTCAAAAGGAAAGACGCAGTTTATTTAGATAAATCCAGTATACACGATTCAGATTCCGGGGATTTACTAGAACACCACAACTTATTCACAATAAAGCAAAAGTTGAGAATATTTAATGAAAAAAAAATTGTATTGTCAATTTATTTAAAGAAAACATCCGATTCGAATACGTTCAAAGAAATAATGAGTTGTATAGAAACCATTACGGATACGATCAGTAATATAAATTACTTATATGATGATGTCTTAAAAGGGAAAATAGATGCATATGAATGTGAGAATAGGATTCGAAAATTAGACAGGATGATCTTGACAGTTGAGAAAATGGAACTTAAAATAAAAGAACTAGAAAATATTGAATTAGATTTAGCAAAATATGCAAACCAACCTTTAAAATCGCAGTATGAAAAAAAAAGTTACATTACTAAATAAAATTTATAATAATACATTTTTATAAATAGAAATTATAATTCTCTTATTGAATAACAGTTCATTAATTTAACATAAATTTAGATTTGTGAGTTTTCTTCATGCATAAAAAAATAATGCAAAATAAAAAATATTTATGATAAAATATCGCACTGAATTTTCATTTGAATAAAATTATATCAATTTTATTTACGTATGCTTAATTTATTGTAAATATTGATTTTTTATCAAGCATAACCTGATTAGTTTGAGTCAACACAGTATATCTATACCATTAGCTATATACTCTTCCTTTAAATCTTCTTCGATACCTCTACTCTTTAAAAGGTCTGTTAGTTTAAGGATTTTCTTCAATCTATAATTTGAATGCATGTCTCGATTTGATTTTGACTTAAATCTCTTTAAATACCTTTTATGTTATTGTGTAACCACTCTATACCATGCTACTATATGTGGTATAATCATTCTATTACCCTTGTAGAGCAGTAAAAATTAAGATGTGGATAAATCATGTTTTCTTAGTTTTTGACCGTGCTTATATTACCTATGATAGTTATATCTATTTCTATCAAGACCAAGCATTTTTTTCGTTTTGTAATGTACAAATACATCGGTTCTATAGCAATTAGTTTCATGTACGTCTAAATTTTGTATCTACTTTTATTTCAGCATATTCATTTTTCAAAATTTCTTGAACTATGAAGAGCTCTTGTATTTTATTTGATTTTCTAAAACCATTTTTTTCTTGCTAGCTTAATTTAAGGAATCTTACTATCTCAATGTGTCTTTTTGTGTAATGTAGCTTTTAATTTATTTATATCTTGTTACCAGGATCAACTATTTTAAAAGATTCATTATAATGAGCAAATGATGTTTTTTCTACAAAAAATAGGCTTATTTTTTTTAAGCAGATTTCGAACACTTCTAATGATCTTTTATTTCCATAGAGTAGCCACTTTGAAGTAAAAAAATATACAGTTTTGAGTTCTCGTAAGCTATAAAGAGCTTTATTATTTTATAAAATATAATCTCTTTTTTTTAATCAGTGCTTTTATTTAACTTTTCGAGGTAGTGTTTTTCCATCCAATATTCGTTAATCAATTTCAAGTATGTTGCGGTTTAAGCTTCCATTTTCAGTATGACTCACTTTAAAAGCAAATTTATTCTTCCTGTGATGAATGTTTTTATGACTCTAGCAGTATCATTTCGAATGTAAACTTAGTGTTTTTAATTCCGCATCCATATTCATTTTTCTTCGTTACACTCTATCTAGTTAGATGGTTGTAGATATATGTTGTTTTTTATCATATTATTCTTATATCATCATCTAATTTATAAAATCCTTTGGTTAAGTTTAAGTTGTACCATATAATAATTATATAGTTATATTACATGTTCATTCAGATACTTGAATACGTTTTTAAAGCACAGTCTAGTTTTTTATAAACTTTTTACACTTTCTAGATTTCGTTTTTTAACTTTTCAAAAGTTTCATTCTTGAATTACAGTCCTCCAAATTTGCAAGTTTTTGTGATCCGCCTTTGAATTTAGGTAATGCTGCTGTTTTCGCAGCCTTTGATATTATTTGTTGCCGATTTTTTGTGTTTACCATCACTATATCATACATATGAAGAACTGTGCAGCTTCTTGCGTCACTAATTCTAAATTCTGGTCATGTTTTTCTATAGATCTTCAGGCAATTGTTAAAAAGCAAGTATTTATTTTGGGGCAGATTTTTTACTTTTATCTGCACCACTGGTAATTTGAGTCTAATTATAACTTATCGAGTCAATACTATGCACAAAAAGTAGCATTTATCCGATTTCACCCTGTAGACATCCATTTTCGATATTATTCTTGTTATATCTGTATTTTTAAGCCTTAGCGGCAAATTCCAGTTACTTATGGGTGTAGTTATTGATTTTATCATCCACTCTTTTATGGATAAAGTTTCTTAAAAGGCTAAGTAAGTATTTGTGATGAAATAAACAGATTTTTTTCTCGAGAAAACCATATAACATAAAATGTATTTATATCCTTTTGAATGCGGAACATATATCATAGCGTGTTCTTTACCGCCTTGTACCCTTCAGAGTATTACATGTTGATTTTCTAATAATATACTTATTTTATAAATTGCCTAAAAACAGTATTTTTACTGCCTTGGTTGTGATTTCGTTCATCTTTTTCATATATTTTATGGGTTCGAATTCAGATTGATTCACAGCATATTTTTTTTGCCATCAAGTATGTAATTCTCAAATGGAAACATTTATGTCATGCAGAAATAAAAATATTTTTCTTATATTTCCCCTGGTGTTTCAATATTGTTATTTTTTTATAAAGATTCTTATGAAATTTATTTATTATTATATTTGATAGATGAAATTTAAGCGACGATATTTTGTTAAACAATAGCTATAAAAGAAAGAAAAAAATTAAAATTCAGCCAGATACACGTCTATACACAATAAATTGGTGAGAAAAACGACATAATAAACAAAAAAATAGGATTGGCATTAAAGCTGTACTAAGTATAAAAATAAAAATTCTGGAAAATTTTACTTATTTTTTTATCTCTTTATAGGAAGCTGCCCTATAACTAATAGAAAATTTTACTTATCTGATTCACCCGGCGTGTGATTTTTTAAATTCCTTTCACCAGTTGGATTTCAATGGATTAAACCTGATTTATCAAGTGGTAATCGATATTTGAGCAAATAGATTGTATTCGTTTTCCATTGTTGTTAAACCATGCTACCATTACTAACATACACTTACACGTATTTTTTACTCAACAGACGAGGCTTAATATAATGTTTGAGAGCATTTTCGATGCCTTTTACAGCACACTCCCAGATATATCGGCTTATGGTTTTTTTATGATTTAACGTTCTAGTTTCGACAGACAGCCTCTTTGCTAGTATTTATAATTTGAGTAAATTCACGGGAGCCCGGGGTTGCGCTGCTGTTGGAATTTAGGCCATATCTTAAACGTTTAAAAACCAACTTAGTCTCTAAAATTCTTTATAAAAAGAAAAATACAATATAAATTAGAACTTTTTTTACCTATTTAAAGGAAAAAAAACACGCTATGTTTTAAACCGCAATAAAAAATTAAAGTTTATAGATAGAAAATTTCATATCACCTAAAAAAGTCAGAAGGCTAAAAATATACATTAAAGAATATAAAACTCAAATTTACTCTGTGTTTATTTACTTATTAAATGACCGAAAGTATATATTTAATTTTTATGTTTTTCTTCGTTAGAATATAAATACACGCGTAAAAAGTCTGTAAATTAAAAATCTAAATACCTATTATTCATATTTTTTTTGCTTATTTTAAACAAACTATAGTCGATATTTTTTTTTTGGATTTATATGGATTCATTTTTTATAATCTTATTCTTTATTTTGAAAATAAATAATGTAATTTATTTTTTTCACCCAGTAATTTTTTCTAGACTTTTTTATATTTTTTTGGGGATTTTCTAACTTTATCTGTAAATTTTTATATTCCCATATGATTATTTTTATAGGTTTTCAAGGTGTAAGCTATATGGTACTAAATTATATCGTTCACTCTTTACTGAAAACCCTTATCTGTAAAGAACATGTATTTAAATGTGAAAAAAATCGATATCCGTAGTTGAAATTACAAATATTTCATGTTTACATAGAGCTTATAGTTATATATATGACAGCTCGATCATTATTATAAATATATTAAAGCTATTTATGGTATAATCTGGATTAACAGCAGTTAGATCCGCCATTTGTTAATTTAAAGTCTTAATTTTCAATATAATCAAAAAAAATCAATTTATAAAGCTTTTAAATCATGTTTAATTATTATTAACTAACGATTTTTCATTCATTTATTTCGACTTTTGATTAATCTTGAAATCTGACACAAAAAAAAGAACATATCACATTCATTTTTTTATAAAACTAAATACTTTATTGCAAATAAAATAATCGACTACTCCAAAATTTACAAATGCAGAACACGAATAATACCATACGTAATAATATGGGATGGAGTGGTTACAAAATACCATAAGTCATTTATTTGATGTTATTAATTTCAACCGAAGCATAAGTAGACCAATAAACAGTGGTTTTTAATAGAACCTTAAGATAAATTTTGGAAGATAATTCATTGAAGAAGATTGTTCATATGATGATGCCAAAAGGAAATTTAAACAGAACTCTTCTATTTACAATCTTGTAATTTGCTTGATCATTTTAAAAATGCTAAAAATAACATTATTCTATCAATAAATTTTAATGTATATGTTATTACCTTTATGCTGCTTTTAGTATTGCCCATAAAACCTTATATTCCCCCCTTTAGACACAGAAACCATGCATTCACACAGTAATACTATTGTGATAGAATTATTAGCGCAAAAACAAGCCTGGTTTCAGAGATAGCGTATAAGGTTCCCATTCATTGTAGTCCGACAAGTTTGAATTTAAGATAACTAATCATGGAATCATTTAAATTTTTCTTAAAAAATATTGTTTTAATTATTTTCTAGATATTTTCGATAGGACGCAGAAATTCAATCTTAAATTATGCCTCAAATTATGTTCATGAAGTTTTTTAGTATCCTGTTTTGAATCCATTACCCAAAATATATTCAGGTTAGAAGTTAAAGTAAATCTTATAAATGTTAGAAAACTAATATTATGACGACCTTTCTTCTTTAAAAAAATTATATTCACGGAAACAAGCATATACACCCGAAGTATGAAGAACTAGCTAATTTTATCGCTAGAATTCATATAAAATTGTAAATTTTTTTTCATAAAGACTAGCTCCATCGGAAAGGTATAGACAATCGTGAGCAAAAACGTCTTTTAAGTTTTTGAGCATTTAAATAAAAAACATACAGGATATGGAACATACACTTTATATTTATGTTTAAACATAAATACGAACCTATACTCTACAATTTACAATTTTTAATTTTATGCACACAAACATATTGTAGTCCCAATGAAGCAAATTTTATATTTAAACAAATATGCACATATAATAATATTGATTTTGGGTAAATTTAATGTTTCCACACCCTATAATTAGCTATGTTAACATTTATTTCACCTTACTTTGCTCGAATGAACTGGAAATTGTAAAAAACAATATTTTGTCGTCATATTCTTAAACACAGTATTTGCCTCTTTATTTTTTTATTGCACGTACCCTTGTGATACATCTTAATTTACTTCTAATCATATTACTCTATTTTTTTGCCAATTTTATAAAATATCCTTAATATTTTACATAAATTTACAAAATAAAGTATTTTTATTACTATGTTTACGCAAAAAAAATCATTATATATTGTAACCTTAACGTATTTTAGTCAGAACAGTTTTTTCCACTCTGTGAAATTTACATTGATAAAAATAATGCAAAATTTAAAGATTTGTAGCTATAAATCTCTTTTAACAAGAAAACAGCGTTTTATTTTTGACTTATACTTAACACATATCATGCATTAACCAACTAAGTCTAATTACTATACTATAATTAAGTTTTTTCTATATTGATTAATTAATTTAGATACTTTTTATTTTCCATGTCTCATTTATATTTATAATATATAAGACAGTTTAAGATTTTAAAATTACTAAATTGACCAGCAAATTATTTAAAGTTTATATTTCATTTTAAGAAAAATATAGAGGCACCTTTAATTTTTCATGTTCTTTTTCAGTCGATGATGCTCAATATTGAAAAGATTTAGACTTATAAAATTATTATATTTATTTACCACATTCTTTTATTAATCGTTTTTATCCCACCATTGCCAGATGTTATCTCTCTGGTATTTTTTTATACCATTGAAAGATATTATTCCATATCTGGCACACATAACCCCCACAGACTTAAATTTTAACCTTCAAGATACATCATTCCTATGTGGTATTCTTGTTAACTATAAATATTTATGTTTTAATTTATGCCTTTTTTATGTAATGCTACCTATATCTATATAATAATACAGCAATTTTCGGCCTTTTGCAAATTCGGCAAATCTTGAAGCATCTGTTTTTTATTTTTCAACACGTTCCGGGAATTTTGAACCTTTTTATGCTTTCAAAACCTTATAGATTCATTATAAATATGTCTAGTGCTAAATATTTATATATAAAGCAAAATTAATGTTTTTTTTAAATATGTAATAGTAATATTAGAAACATAGTATATAAATTATAATTATTATATATTTTCCAGTTTTACTCGCAAAATTTTGTGTTTTTGAACCTTCAAAGGTTAAATACAAATTATTATCTCAATGGCATACCGTAATTTCTATATCATTGCAAAAATTTGCGTTCGAGGGTTTCATAACTACCTTTTACGGTATTTATGAACAGAAATTTGCGATTTATTTTACAACGGCGAGCATCATCTGTTCGTATCAAATATTTTTTATTTGTGAAAAGGAAGTCTAACTTTTTTTGGACGTGTTAATAATCCCAGTAAAAAAAATATATTGAGCACAAAACCAAGACCATTAAACAAATCATTTTTCTCGTTCTCCATTTATTTGAGGTTTTAATAATTTTTTTTTGTATTTTTATCTTCGACTCATAATTTTGTTAAAACCAGCGGAATACCTCTTTTAAAGACATTTTAATCATGTAATTATATTAAAAATATGAACTACAAAAAAAAATCATCTAATCATTTTAAATTGAAAAAAATTCCTTTAGAAACTATCGTATTGAAATATAATCAAGACATCTATATATCATAAATAGCACTATAGATTTGATTAAATATAATAAACAAAAGAAAAAATATATTTCTGGTTTTTATTTTTTACGACTGGAATCGTTCTTTTCTTTTAGATTTAAATTGAATAAATAAAGTCTAGCGAATTCCTTTTTCAAAAAATTGTAAAAGTAAAATGTTCGTGCTTGCTTTTTCCCAGATCTTCTTCAATAATTGCTCTAATTTTCCTTTTTGAACCATTTTTTTCTTGTAATTTATATTCATCTATTATCTTCAAATCATTTAATTTGAAGCTGGGGACACCATAAATTGCATCATCAATAATTATTTTTATTGCTAAAAGATAATTCACCGTCTTTACACTAAAAAAACGTTTGTAAAGTTTTTTAAAATGTCGAGTAGGCAGATTTTCCCATGTAGTTTGTTTATTAGCATTTACGGTGCATGCGTAGTGGACTAGATGAAAAAGATTATCGTTATGTATTTTTTTTGCCTCGCTTGAATTAGAACATTGCACCAAAAACAAAGCATCAAAAACGATAGAGGCTTCATAGAGTATCAGTGAATTTTTTTCATGCCTGTTTCGTCTAATTAATATAGCTTCACAGATAAGTAAAACTGCTTTTAGAGAAAATGATTCTTTATTCTTTAGATTATAACAGTAACCATCGAATGTAAATAATCTCACCAGAAATCGAAGTTGATATACTAGGAATTCAGATATAATTAATTATGGATTACTTAAATCTGAGATAATATCATTTTGACTGATTTCAATGATCATATCTGAAATCTTTTTAATCAGAAAAATTGAACAAGGAAGGAATTTGGTTTTTTCAGACTTCATGCCATTTGATCTTTTATAAAAGGTTCTTAATATAGTATTTGCTTCTGGAAATAAAATTTTAAAGCTATCAGTACATCTACTGTGTTCTGTAAATTTTAGAACACAGTTTAAATAATTGTCTGTTGTATCTGTAAATGTCTCTCGCAAATTAGTTTCAGTAAAACTATTATATTCATGAAGGAAACTTATAATATGGTTTTCATACACATTTATCAGCTTACATTTTTCTTTTTTTAGAGCATCTTCAAATGCCGTGAAAACAGCTTTTAATCTACGATCATTTCGGATTTTTTCGAATCGAACCCTCTTCTTGTCTATTAAAAACATCGAGCTATAGTTTTTAAATATAGCGAGAATCAATTCTAAGTTTCTTGACCCAAGTTTATCTATAATTTTTTTTTCTTCGAGGATGCATATGACGTCGTTGATTTGTGCATCTGTTGCCTCTGGAACTTTATCTTCATATAGAAATCGATTACTGTTGGATGATTCTTTGTTACTATGATTTAAAATATGTTTGTGTTCAAATTCAAGCTTTTTCCGTATTTTAGCTATAGCTTTATACAAAATATGTTCCTTATTGCGGTTAGAATAACGACGTACTGCAAGCACCCTAAAGCCTTGGGTAAACCTACCAATAGCTTCTATATCTGATTTGCGTGGCTTAGTTTTCTTTGCAGGTAAATCAGTAAATTTTTTTATTGATGGTTCACACTTTTTAAATTCAATGGCCGATGAAGATGATGAACTTTTAAAACCTTTGTTTCCATAAATCCATCTAGAGTTTGGCTCTTTTGTCTCTATTTTATTAAATGCATTGTAAATTCGAAAGAATTTATCTCCAGTAGTCTCGCTAGAAATCGATTCTACTGTAGTCTGAACTCCTTTCATTTTTTTTGTAGAATTCACTTCTTTTGCTATTAAATTGGTGTTGGATTTGTGAGCCGTAGATATATCATTGAATTTGATTTTTTGTGGTAATAAATCCAATCGTTTGTTAATTTTTAATTTTCTCATTTTCGCATTGCTTTCATGATTTATTTTCTGGCTATCTGTTTTATATGATAAAGAATAGAGCCTACACTTGTCATCATGTTTGGATATTAGATGGTCAGATTTATATTCTAATGAATCCAAGTCCATTGAGCACGCGTAGCAGCCTTCGATCAAATAAGGATCAGTTTTTCCAACTTTCAGTGTATTATTTGTTATTTCTCGGGTGCTTTGTTTCGAACTGGTAGCCATCGGTTTAATTTCATGTTCTTCTAATTTGTTGAATGATTCATTTTGGAATTTCTGATCCTGATTATTGATTTCTATGTCACTAATTATTTTCGATTTTTTATTGGTGTTGTCAGCTGCTGTCTCTTTTTGACATAAAGGTCTTTGCTGCATTACTTGCAGGTAAGGGATTTGTGGATCATCTTTTTTCTTTCTTTTATGTTGATTAGACTCGAAAACTCTAAGTTCATCAGTTTTAGATGAACATACTTTAACTTTTTCATCTAAAAAACTATCAACGGATATTATCATTTGAATTGGAACCAATCTTTTTTTTGAATAGTTACTTATAGTCTCAGAACATGTGCCATCAACTATATTAATATTTCCATCAATGCCCTTTGCTTCTTTATTTTCACTTTTGTCTCTCTGATTAATACAAGGTTCAATTTCAGAGTATAAATCCATTTTTTTATGATATAAGCCATATTCAGAAAGATAATTTGCATCTAAAACCGGTGGTTCTCCGCATAAATTAAATATACGGTTCCAATAGTCCATGAAAGCTTCAATAGAAGAAGGATTTACTTGGCTTTCATCATTGAAAAAACATATATATTCTATATCCGCTTCTATAAGATTACAGCCATTTTTATAAGATTTATTATTGACTATGTGATTACTAGTAGGCGCTTCTATCATTCCTACGGGTATAATTTTTTTAATTCCTTTGCCTGGCTTGCTGGGATTCTCATCCTCCGAAGTAAATGATCTATAACTTATGCAGATAAATAATACCCAATAAGAAAATTTCATTTGTATGGTCATTTTTAGGCGCTTATTCTTATCAATATTTATAGTGATTCTTTGATTTGAAATATTAATGATCTTAAAGAAATTGATTTAAATATTATGAATGATTTACGAAGAATATTAATGCAAGGAAAGGTATTTGTAAATAAAATTTAAATATAACTTATAAACAGAGGAAACACTTCAGCAAAAAATAAATAAATTTGTCGCATAAAAATCAAAAAATAAATATAAAACCTTACAAAGCACTGACCAATATTATATGCTTGCAGTTAACTAATCGATTTATTCTTGAAAAATAAATACATATTATATTCGAAAAATCAATCGATTGATAAGATCGGGATATAATCAATAAAAATGTGAAATAGAGAAAATATACTATCCTTGCGTTGAAACCACGCAATTTATGAGTGTAGAGAATAAAAATGCTTTATCTCAAGATAAAATGTTTTATACACAAGATAATTCAATCCGAATCTAAGTTTGGTCAATACCAACTTGGCAGATTCATATGCACAATATAATTGAGAGAAAAGTAATATATAAGTATATAAAGAAGAATATGTATTTAGAAAAAATACATAAAGAGAGCAGGATTGCTTAAGAATAGAACATGGCTTGTTCTATAGATCAATCTGATGCTTTACTTGATTATAAAATAAATACGAAATATACACATAGAACTGTCTAACGATAGAGAGTAGGTAAATTACACTAAAAAAAAAAATTGAATAGAATTTTATAATGAACTTTTAAATAAATCATACACCTTGAAAAATTATAATACTATTTATATTTCCGGTAGATTAAAAATTTTCTGCAATTAAGAGAGTAAGTTTGTAATGTAATAATAAATTTTTCTGCCAAGATAAGATATAAAGAATATAAGATCAATTTTTTCCGAAATTTTATTTTGTAATATTTTCAATTGTATTCATGTTTACTATATTTGAATCCAAAATAGAGATAATTAAAAATTGTTATATGAATTAGAAAATTAATCACTAAAATATGATAACACTTTTTAAGAATTCTAATACGCAGCTTTACATAATTTTAAATATTTGAAAGAATTATTCACACCTGACATGAATATTTTTATTTTGAAAAACGCAAGCATGAAATAAATGTTAAACAGATCATAGTATATATATAACCCAGCAAACCACAAAAAAACACAAGATCAAAGCTCAATTTTATCTATTTTTAATGCTTATTTTGCATATTATTCGATACAAAACAAATAACACGGAAATCTATACTTTAAGTGTGCTTCATAAATTATTTTTGTGATTTTATATTATAGCTCGATATTTAGCTTTAACATTTAGATTTTAATTTTTTTAAAAAAAATAACGGATTTTTGCTTGCTTTTATAATTTCGTTTTAAAATTTTGCTGGCTAAAAATGCTTTCGTAAAATTCTTTTTTATTTTTAATTTTTATAACCTTTAGTATTCAACTTTATAAATATGCATGATGCATTATATAAAATAAACGAAAATATACTATCTGAGAGAGCATCATTTTTTGTGAGCTAAATTTTCATAACGAAAAATGTCAAAAAATGACATTAAAACTATAAAATATCTAAAATATAGTAATGCTTATTTTGTGTATTCTAAGATAAGCTCTATTATGGTTCTTACGGAGAGACATTATATGTTTAAAAAATCTAAGCATGGCGAAAAATATAATTCGATTCGCATTATATAAATAATAAAGAATGCATAATCTAAATTCTTAGAAAAAATATATCAAGATAAATATAACTTTTAGATATTCATTATTCTAAAATATAATAGGATCAGTTTGTGTTTAATTTTTTTTATACAATGATAGCTATGATATGAACAAATGAAAATCTAAAAAAATATCTGTGAAATATGTTCCCTTATATTTCAAAGAAACACAGAGCATAATTTTGTGTTGTATGATATTTCGGCAAATAAATGTACAAAAGAATTCCAATATATTTTATTTAATCATATTTAACACAATCAAAAATATTCTTTTATTTTCATATAAAAAAAACACAAGTCATAAATTAATAAAATGGTTTTAGGCCGCATATTTATATACAACGTCTTATAACCTATAAATTATTATGTATGATCATTGAATATTTTGTAATTTGCTAACTATCATCAACTAAATCATCGTATTTTTGCATTTCTTTGTATTAATCTTTTAAAATTACAAATAATATTGGGTATAATCGCGCCTTTATATATACACAATTAAAATTTCTATGATATGATTACAATTTATTATCGGATCATTTTTTAATGATTGTCGATACAAAGCATACAATTGTTTAGGATAATATTAAAATTTATAATTTAGGTCATGTTTTTGTTCTCAAGAATAAAACAAGTATCCGTTGTCTCACAATTAGATATTTAATGGATAGCGCATTTATAATGCGAATCGGTTTTAAAGAACACAATATGGAAGCAAAGTTTACCTGCATCAGGTTATTAAAATTACAATCCATTGCCTTTATGTGCTATTCTATCGATATGAATCAATTAAAAGGCCTGAAAGGATTTAGATCGAATATTTTTATGGGATTTATAAATATAAAAACATCAGAATGCATTTTAAATTGGTGGGCGAAATCAAATTTATCTATTCGTTTTTGAATTTTAACATACTATTGTTGCAAATATAATTTGGTGATAGAATCGTATAAGACTACAGGTTTTTAGTTGAGGTTTCTAGTCTTTTCGTGTAAACACGAGATGAATTTAAGATAAACCAAGTTTGCAAAAAGAAACATTAATCGTTTATTTTAGATCCACAGGCTTCACTTTTTTTAGAATATTTATGACAAATTTTGTGTAACCATAGAAATACAATATATAAGGCCAAAAAGTTTGAATTTTGAACACAAATTCTTTTTGTCATATATTATTATTTGAGGAAAATTCAAACATATAATATAAAATAAATTTATCCGGAAATTTTACTCGAAAAACTACTTTTTCAAGTGCAGAAATCGTTTCGACTATAATTGCGTGTAAATTAAACGAATTTAATTATGCTGCTCTGCCATAGAATAATATTTTGCTTTTTCTAGCGTTTTATGTGCTGATAATAATGCATCATTAAAACAATAAATTTACGTAATTTTTTTTAACACTTAAATATTGCTTATAATGACTTAATTTCGTAATTTCTATTAATATTTTATGCACATTCATTTTATCTTCAAAAGGTTTTTTAAATCCGCATCAATTATCATAAAATGAATCTTTTCTAATATTTCATGCTTTAGATACAACATTGATAGGTTTGTGTAGGCCGCTCTAAGATTGACCTTTCTATCACTGTGTCAGATGTTTATCTAAAAAAAGGCGCGCCTTACATCTGAAAACAACCCTATAAAAACATAAATTTTTCGTGTTGATTTTTATCTTTATTTCTATTTGTGCTCCTTGACAGCTCTTATTGTAGCATCTGAAATCTCTGTGATTTAAATAAATGGCTAAAATGGAATTATATATTTCAAATTTTAAGAGGAAGATCTTATAATAGCTCGATATATATTTTACTGGTATCCCAATTTTAACCAGACTACATAGATTAATTGTATATACATGCTGCATCCTACTGCAACATGCTGATGACTATATTAATACTATAAACAATTAAAAAAATCGGAATTTATAGGCTGTAGTAATTTAATTCACGTACAAAGCCCAAAAATTATTGAAAGTTTTTACAAATAATTATTATCACATTTACTCAACAAAATTTTACATTTTATCACAAAAAAAAGTTAAAAACCCCTATTATAAAAAATAAATATCCGCGATTTAAGTTTATTCCTACTATAAGCTTACTGTTTTTGTTGCACAATACATTTAAATATAAAAATCTGTTTTTAGCAGTGCAAATTATTATGACATTACCGGATAAATGTTTTTTCTTATGAAAATCAGTAATCATACAGAAAAAATTGATCGCTAATAAGATTTAAAATGTTCTATTGTATTATTTATATATTAATAACAAAAACTTTAATTATATTTTCTATGAATTTCATTATAGATGATAGATAAAAAATCGCCTAAATCACATTTAAAATCCATGAGTAATGCTATTTATATGCTCTAAAATTAAAATATTGACTCGATTACTGTACCAAGATATTTTAATTAATAGTAAAAATATTTTTCTTTATTTTTTGTAATTGAAAACCATCTAAAGCCGAATTAATCGTTTCCTCTGTAAAAACAATAAGACATTATGGGAATAAATCCGTAAAAACAATCCCTATAAAATTGTATAGAACATCATATTCTCTGTAAATAAAATAAGATTGTAGATCCTACATATATTGATGCCGATATTTATTTTATCCTTCATTAAGAATGAGCAAATTTTAATGAAAATTCAGATTACCTTATATATTATGCATAATTTTATTCTATAACAAAATATGCACATGTTATAAATAAAATGAATAGTAAATGTGCTCTTGTAAGCCAATTGTGTCTTAAACATTGTATAGCATAGTTTGTATTTTCACCTAAACAAACTAATAGAAAACCAAAATTTTGGTGTTATTTTTAAGAAGCCATCACATTTTATTTTCTATTTATAGTTATTATGCTATGGAAATAATCAATATATTTCGAGCGATAGTTATTTTCTGGATAAAAAAATTTCTTAGATCTCAAATTTATAGAAAACAAGCGATAAAATTTAATTTATAAATTTATTTTAATTTTATCACACACAAATCTGCATAATAATTTAAATTAAAAGATAATATAGTAAATTTAATCTTTAAAATTTCTAGATCATAAAAATAGGGATTTTATGTTCATCATGCGTCAAAATTCAAAAAAACGGCAAAAATAATTATTTTATAGGTCTAGCTATGGTCGATGACATCATAAAAAGGCGTAAATTGAGAGGTTTTAAATATTTATTCCAATATCAGACTACTTTGCAAATAAAAGCAAACTAAAGTTCTGTAGAACAAAATTTAGTGGTAAGAATCCTTTAGTAACAAAACTGGGTGCTTTTTATTATTGTAAGATCCACAGGTGATATAAATAAAAATTTTTACAACGTAAAAAGGTTTTATTTAAAGTTTTTTTCACTAAAATATTTCATTTCCGCTGCATGTTCCTTATATCAACATGATTATTTACGATAGCTCTAGGATTATGATTTTAAGTTGTTTTCTAGGATAACGATGCCATTATAGTAACCATCCAATGAGATTCGTTCTTTATTATCCCTTCAAATCATAAAAGACAAGAAAGACCCATAATTCGGTTTTTAAGACATTAGAAATTCTATCATTACGAATATTTGATATTTTATAAACATTGGACAAACATTTT
The DNA here is from genome assembly GCF_057557595.1 of Rhyacophila brunnea. Classification (NCBI taxonomy): domain Eukaryota; kingdom Metazoa; phylum Arthropoda; class Insecta; order Trichoptera; family Rhyacophilidae; genus Rhyacophila; species Rhyacophila brunnea. The sequence continues at coordinate 298,001 of NW_028232798.1, read as the reverse complement.
TTATTTTCTGGTCTCTTTAGTGGTAATTATCTATTATAATCTAAAAAATACGGAACAAATTAGAAAGAAATTCAATTATCGACGTCTAGATTTTAATTCGCTAAATATTTCTCATAAAAGGGCAATCTTTAAAAAAAAACCTATTTGCTTTTTTTTGTATAAAAAATGCAATAATTGTGGTTCGAGTTACAAAGTAAGCCACTGATAAATACCAGCTTTATTAAGCGAGAAATAGATTCCACAGCTAAAAATATACAATAATGCTAATGAACAAACAAATTCTATAATAACTTAGCAAAAGGAATATTTTTTAGAAGGCTAAGTTCATATTCCACGTATTTTTTAGATTCCCTATCTGACATAAGAACTATTTATCTGCTCTTAAAAATCTTTCGTCGTTTGAATGTAAAATTTTCTGCTCTTTTTTTTTAACTCCGCACGCGCAAATTTATATAATATCTTTCAAAAGTACTTGTGGCAAAGGCATTACTTATTGGCAATTTGCGATCAAAATTATTTTAGAATACGAAGTTGTGAGAATATATTCATATTCAGTTTTCTTATATTCAATTCAAAAAGAAATCTAAATTTTCAAAACTATACAGGCATTTCGGTTAAATTATATATACAAACATAAGTATAAAAAACAACTAAAAGTTGTAAATTTTTTTTTTAATATTTTTGAACAATGCAGCGGATTTTAAAGCTAACAAAAATGTTTATTATAATTTTATAGAATAAAATTATTACTTTTATTTATTCGATCGATATAGACAATGCATATAAAATGATTTTTATTAAATTAATCATACTGTTCATATTAAATAAACATAAACAGGCAAAATTCAAAAAAAATACTACTTTATCTATGTTTATCTATTTTTTACTCAACTTTTTATGAGTAAATGATGTTTAAATATTTCGGCATTTTCATAACATTTTTATATACGTATATACGTGAAATTTAGTCTTTGTTTATCATTTTCCCGGCTTTCTTTAATGTGAATGTACAATTAAATGAAAAAAATTCAAAAGCATCGAATTTAAGGTCTATTACATAATTTTGTTGTTTATGTTCCAGAAAAATATATTCCCATTGTTTTGTACATAATAAATGCATCATGATAGAAATTAAAGTTAGAAAATTAAGGCCGTTGGTCTTTAATTCTAAAATATAATATAGTTTTATTGTTTAATAATAATTCGTATTACTATACATTACATTTCTTTTCTTTTTATGATATTTTAATATTCCTTGAAGTAGCCTGAATTGCTTTAAAATTGTACTTTTTTTGGTAGAATCGTAATTAAACAATAATATTTCTTATATGTGTTTAACTTAAAGCTCTCTTTAATAAATCAACACCAAGATCAGTATAAAAATAGCATAGACTACATTTTTAATTTACCGCATAATATTTTAACAGCCGATTCCATATTTTTTATTCTTAAATTATGCATATAAAATTTATTTGCGTATTATTTTTAGTTTTCGAACTTAAAGATAATATACTTATTACATATTTTTTATGATTAAAACTTTTAATTTGTTGTATTTTAAAATTTTTCGCCTAGATTGATAGTTTTTTTATTATATTTCTAATATATTTGAAAGATATAAAAATGCTACTTAAAAAATGTAAACTGGGCATATAAACAGGTCTTTATTTATTTTTAAACATCAACAAGCTCGGCTTACTTTAAATTCAAAAATATATAAAGTAGCCTGCAAGGTTATATATTTTTATTGAATATACATGTTAAAACATCTAATGTAGTTTTCTATCTTCGATAAATATAGGAGAGTAAAAATAATTCACCATATAATACAGGCTGTTGAGCAAAAACAAAACATTTTTCCAACGAAAGCTATTAAAAAACATTTTTTGAAACAATAACAATAATAGCATGATAAAATTTAAGAATATTTATCTTATTTTACTTACTTTTTTTCTATTAAGTCAAATCATATACACAAAAAAGGAGGGCTGCCCGCGTACTGGCATTGATTACCCAACATTATTTATATTGAATTTGCTGTTATTGATGTACCTCCAGTTATAGTGAGCTAAGGTAAAAGAAACACACATACTCTTGTTTAATTGTGTATTTTATACGAAGGGGGCTTTAATTTATCTTTTTAATCCGAAATTTTTCTTTATAGCTATATATAAACCTTCAAATGTTGTTAATCATGTTTTTATATAAAGAAGAGTGCACGGAAATGAAATTATATTTTAAAGCAGTTGCTATAATTATAAGGCCTTTAAAATATGCTCGAACTAACAAATCATGCTATCTTGAATAAAATTTTAATTTAGATTAACACTTGTGCAATATATAGTCAAAAACACAGCGCTAAGCGCGATCTCGGTGGTTTATCGGAATATATAACATTTAATAATAAAGATATTATGTTCAGTATTTAGATTCGCCGACCTGTTAATATTGCTGCTTTGCATTAATTTCTTTATCTTTATCAGATAAACTTAAATTATACTTTTTTGCAATTTTTTTTTCCTCCAAGTAAAGGGGTGGAATTTTCTGTCATTCTAAATATCAAAAGTTTGTAGAGTCAATCTAATAAAGGATTTCTAAATTATAAAAAAAGTGCAGTTATAAGTTTGTTTGCAGAGTACAAATAATTTATATCATTCATACTCAGATTTTATGTTTACACGGATAATGTGCTAAATTATACAATATTCTAGTTTATTATATTTACGTAAAGGTTATAAAAATATATATTCTAGGTTTTTTATTATTTTTAAAAAGTCTTTTACACGTAATTTTTTCTCCATTTAATTCATTAATAATCTATAATACTTTGCGATGATCTTATATTTTTCAATGCATATATCGGTATATGTTTACTGGATCATATATTTAGAAGTTGCAAGCATTTGTCTGATAACCGTGATTCAATTTTCCATTCATTATTTTCTATGATTTCCCTAAAAAATGAGCTTTCATGAGTTAGCCTACTATTTTGTCTTACAGTTTCAAAGTATTTAGTTAAAAAAAATCAAATATTGGACTTAGATCTTCAGTTAAAATTTAGCTATATTTCAAGGCAATTTTTGGGTGTTTTTGTTTAATTCTTTATCTGTTTTAAACGATATTATAGGTAACCGACATGCAACCAACAATTCATAAATCCATGTTTCTGATTCGGCTAATAGATGACGATTTTTATTATTATTAAACAGATAATAAACGGTGGTTTTTTCATAAATAAAACTCTTAGAGCAGAAATTAAAATGAAAAAACAAATAATCGGTATAAAATTATAATATATTCTTAAAACTTAGAAAACATACACAAGTAAAAGAAGATACCTTATTTAGGAATCACAATAGACTTGCATAAAGTTACTGTATCATGCGAAAATATAAATTATTATGAGGTAAACATGCATCAATATGTTTCTTTAATATGTGATTTGGCTTAATTATCAGTTTATTGCGTCAGAATATTATACGTATGTGGATTTCTCGTGTACAAGATGCAATAAGAAAATTTAATGCTATAATTTAGGATCTTTTTAAGTTGTATACTTTTCACATCTAAACATTTATATACCAGGATAGAAAAAAATATGATAGATATACCTTTTTATTACGGCCACTTTCTGGGTTAAACCTCTTTGTTGGAATTTATCGAAAAGATATAACATCACATCGTGAACTATACTTTAAATTATATTTTTAATGAACACAACACCGGAAAAATCCTCGTAAAAGGTAATCTTTTTTTACTTAGTTTGATTTTTTTGACTCTTTGACCAATCTGTTGTTTTAGAAGAATAAGTACCTGTCAAATACACCATCCTAAAAGTTTACATTATCTTAAAACCAATTTATAAGAACTGATTTTAATATAAGTACGCATTTTTTAGAAAAAATTATCTATCTGGTATAAAATTCTGAACTTCACATTAAAATGATAATAAATGATGAAATAAATGGATTGGAAACCTTAAAAAAACAACTAATCAGAATAAAAAATTGTATATTTTAATAGATTTAATGCTATATTTATAGCCACATGTTCACATGGCAGATAAGCTTATGGATTTTAAGCCGTACAGAAAATTTTAATATTAAAATATTTTCTGCAAAATCAAGATAATATACAGAAAATCCGAAATTTACTGCATATATTTGAGTTAGTTATGTATTATTTTATTAAGATCACATCAACAGGCCTCGTGGCTTGAATTAATCCAAAAATATGGGGGCTATCTTAAACGATAATATCTTTTTTTGTAAGGTCTTCTAAATATTGCCCATCGAAATTGTATGTGCTGAAAATTTTTTATTAGATTTAATAATGCTAAAGAATTTCAATAATTGGATTTTTATATTTTTACATAGAAAGTTCATGCTGGATTAAAATATTTTAAACCATAAAGGTTACAGAATAAAACAGCATACATATATTCCTGTAAACTATAGCTGATAAAAACATATTAGCTTTCAGAATTCAGATTTCAAGGCTTTTCTTGTTTTGTTTCAAATAGAATAGTTAGAAAAAATATTAAAAAACAAATACGATAAAAATAATACCATTACAAATGAAAGTAAAAAAAATCACCATAAATGTTGAAAATATGAAGGATTCAATTATTGTGAATTTTTTTCAGGTATGTTTAAGAAACTATAATAAAAAATAGAAGAAAAATCAAATAAATAAAAACATATAGGCATATACCATATAAAAAGTAATAAAGTTACATATTTGGTTTAGAAGATGAAGAATACATATATTAGAAAGAAATATGTAATAATTATCAGAAAAACATATAAGATACATAATCAATACAGCACTTAATGATTAAGAGCAAACGTTTGGTTTCGAAATAAGCAAAGTAAAATAAGAAAAAAAAGCATAAATTAATGTTTATCTATTGAATAGAAGATTATGAAGAATGATAAAGACCCATCCACTATTGAATTGGCATAAAGTTAAAAAAAAGAGATAATAAATACATTTATAGGATCTTGGATTTTTGTTTTATCTATAACTGAAATATTTACAGACTTGCAGGAAATATATAATTTTAGTGATAAATACAAAATAAATATGAAACAACTTGATAAATAAAATTATTAAAGATCTATAAATGAACAGAAAGAATATATTAAGTGCCTCTACAATAACTAATGTTCTTGATGTTGAAGTATAATATATAACGCATTTCTTTAAAAAAATACATGCCTAACTCATAGATGATTTTAATGGTTTTAATAATATATTACCATTCTAAAGATATATATAATGCAAGTTTTGTATATTCTCATTTCAATATAGATCTGGTCCCTTTAGAAGTGCCATATTTGTATGAATAATAAAATTTTGAAATAAAATTGTGCGACTATAATATATTCTACGATTCATGATTGTCGCAAATTTAACACCTTATATGTTACTAAATATTTATTATAATTTTTTTGAGGCTCCATAAGTGAATATTCGTGACGATGTGTAATTAGATCAAATTCAACTTTTTTAGACTTGGATATATCAACTTTTTCTAGTGTAATCGGTGAAAGATAATGTAATATAGTTAATAATATCGTAATATATATTTTTATAATTTAATTTAAACGATATTTTTATAGTATAAGATACAAAAAAAAATTCTTTGTGTTTATAATAAAATAATTCTCATGTATATACCCCCAAATTGATAGTTATATAGCATTGTAAAATGATTCCAAAAGGCCATAATAAGCAAGCCTCATAATTTTAGAATAATAATCAATTAAATGATAACTTTGTGGCTAAATCTGTTTTTAAATAATATTTATCTGATAAAAAGGATTAATTATGGCCTAAATATAATATTTAATGCTTTATTTTTTCTATTTATTGGGAAGTTTTGGTTCATCATATGAATAAAAAAAATTTACGATATTAAAATGTAATATAAAGGAGTTTTATGTCTTAGTGGAGAATATGAATCTTATAATACATATTTTATAATTATATTTTTATCTATTAAAGATGTTTGGCTCTCTACATATTTTAAAGAAAATCTTGATTGATATATTTGTTTTTCGGGAATAATAAAACAGGCTAAACATTACATTAAATCTAAAAAACATTAGAAAACAACATTCAGGCGAGATTATGAGCAAAACTCTTAAATTCATGCGAAAAACGATATTTATCGTTTTTAATATAGGTTATTTGTTTTATATATTGGTTGATTTAAAATAAATTTGTCTCCGACTTTGATTTCCAAAGGTATATGTGTCTGTTATATTTATCTTTGCATTCTAACAAAACATTGGTTCTGAGTTATTTTATTATTAATTTTATCTAACAAATAAAAAACATAAATTTGGTTTATTCATAAAATATTTGCACGTTTATACCTGATTTGCTTTAGTTTTAGTGCAATTCGATTGAGCATAACATAATAATTATTGGTTTTGTTTATATATTACTGGTTTGAAAAGATATTAATACATTAAATCAATTGAATTTATAAGTTTTGTAATTCAAAAAATTTCTTTTAATTACATATTCTCAAGAAAGAACTTGAGTCACAAATCAAATCGAGGCATATATCCGAACTACAGGATTAAGCAACCCTTTGAACTAATAAGTTTTGAAAAGTGGAGAGGTGTCGAAGAGGATACAAGACAGCGGTTCTTTATAAGATTATAGGTATATTATGCTTACGGCAAATCAATCATGTCATGCTTAAAGAGAAAATCTAAAACTCCAATACAGAAATTAAACCATAAATAAAGAGATTTTATTGATCTTATGTTCTAATACTATATGTATGAAAATCAAACATGAAAATATTAAAATCTAAGGTATGAACATAAAGTTTCAAACCCATTCTAATATATACTCAATTACATGATTTTTTAAAACCCTTAAAATATGGGCCTTAAAGGAGGTTATGCATAAAAAATTATTGTATGGATGATGTGAATAGCTAAAGTATATATCATTTTAACAAAAAAAAATATATTTTAATTTGCAAAACAAACCTAAGAATAAAAACTAGATTTTGATTTTCAATCCATTTTTAATGTCTTAATTAAATGGTTATTTTTAATTAAACAATGAAAAATGTAAAACTAATATGTTAAACTTTTTATCGTTAGTTTAGAACTATTTAATCTTAATAGATAGTTTAGTATTTAACAGAATGAATCATTGTTATACCATAAATAAAATAAAAATATTGTGTATTAATCCATTTAAAATAATAATTCTTTTATTTAAAATGAGCATTATGTGCTTTTGTATTAATTTTATGCATGGAATTCGTATAAATATGTTTGTTTCATTTTTCTATATATTTCAGCAATCATAATAAATAGAAAAATATGCCAATTTAAATGTCAAATTCTATTCTAAAGTATTTAGTTACTTGTTAAAATATCATCATTTTTTATTTATATTGTTTCATCTATATTTTAATGTATGTATCATCTTAAGATAAAATAAAGCAAGACGTCTAAGAACAAACACAATAAAATACGGCAAAGCTTAAAGTAAACTAATTACATCTATATTTTAGAACTATCATCAAATTACATACGACCTGAAAAAATGTTTTTATTTAAACGAAAATTGGTGTCGGTCGATATTTCATATAGCTTAAATCAAACATGAAGCAAAAAGAGACGCCTAAACAATAAGATGTCAAATAAAATCGATTATAAGCCATAAATTCATACATTTAAAATCAAGCTACGGAAAATATAACTAAAATACTATGTTTTTATGTAATACTGCACTGAAAATTAACAGTATCCATTTGTAGACAATTTTATTTTCCTCAACCATAATTTAGCATGAAAAAATAAAAATGGGGCAAGGACAAAACCTATATAGTGTTTTAACTTTAAATATTCTGAAAAGGAGCTAAAATAATCAAAATATTAACAAAATTGCTTTTTTTGTTTTATATAAAACTTAAGTATATTAGTACCACGTTATCTTTGATCATGTAATATATTTTAACTTTTAAATTTATCTCTTTATTTAGTATCTTTTTGAAAAAAAAGGCTGTAATAATAATAACTTCTCTTAATAATAATAATATGTGCTTCTTTCATGTTTGCACTAATACTTTACAATTTTCAAAATCCATATTATAAAAAAGCCGCAAAATATAATTTAATCTTCACCCGGCCCTGAATCTATTCTTTTATCGGACAAGTTTTTCTTTCTAATTAAGCTTTGTATTATCTTATAAAATTTTACAAATTAAAATATTATGTACCGTTTTATTGACATTTTATTCATAAAAAAAGGAACACATTCTACTTATTTCGCATATTTGCTGATTCGTTTTTATGTTTAAAACTACAATTTCTACTACCTTATTGACTACAGTATTTGTTTAAAATGTTTTTAAATAATATTAAAGATTATTTTTCCAATTTTGAAACCAATAAATACTACGCAAAATGATAAACATGTAAATATTCTCATATTTACAAGTGGCTATAGTTTAAGGCAACATTCAGCTAGCTTAAAAGTCTTTTCAAGGCTCAACTAGACCCCATACAATATTTTACCATAAATATCTATAAAGGTTTTCTGCGCTTTCTAGATGTCATCCAGAAATTCACGATGTACGCTTGAGCTAAATACCACTTCGTATAAAAAGTAAAATCACAAATATTTCAATATATCAAAGGGGTGTTTTCCTGCTGCATTTATATTAGGTGTTCTTTTTTCTCATCTAAAAAAATTACTGTATTAAAATCCAATCAAAAAGTGGTTATATTAGCTATATCATTTAATTTTGTGCATTGTACTCTATAAAATCCTAAAATAGGAAAATTTACATCATTTCTATAATTTTCAATGCTTCATGGAATTATATGCTAAAAATGTAATTTCGGCCGACTTCACATCCATCTAAAATTTCAGATTTTTATATCTGCTTTAATTGTTGCATTTGAAATGAAAATGAAATATCTTCTCACACAAAACATTAATAAACCATAGAAAAATATACTCCTACAGAAAATTCTTTTAAATTTTTCTGTAATTAATGGACATTTAATTATAAGAATTTAACTTATTAAATTAAAAAATATTAAAAAAAGAATAATTAAAAAAAGTGTATATAAACTAGGTTTAATCACATAACAATAAATTTTTTAAAAATAACAGTTGATCGAACTACCCAATAAATTGTATCTTTCAGATGCTGATCGTTACCTTAGGTTATAACTCGTTTCAAATTTCTTAAAACAATTATAAAATCATTTCGTCTAAGAATTTTTGCACATAGATATGATTTTTTGGAAGAAAATTTTATTAGTAAACTTAAAATTTTGATATACTAAATGCTCAACTGAAAATACTCCTATTACCGATTTTTCTTCATTATATAGATTATTGCATAAATTTTGTATTTATAGTGAAAAAACAGCTAATATAACCACAAATAATTGGAATTCAATTGTTTGAGATTTCTCTTATCTATGCGAATAATCTTATTCACAATATTTTAATATTTTTTCTTAGCTTTTTCATTAAAAGGATCCTATTAAACATAGTTCCACATATCACAGTATTTAATAGTATTAATAATTTATGAATGATATAATAATATAAGAACGTATATGGTACATGTTTTTTTAATTTTTACCAAAACAATTTTAGTCTTTTTAAATTCATGCTAAATGATTTTCTCTTTGTTTATCCATTATATATATTCAATTGTGGGCCCAAACTTAATAGTAGACTTATATGATTTTTGTATTCGATACTATTCGTTAAAAAAATATTTAGTACTATATAGGATCATAGCATTTGATTATAATTTTATGGACATAATATATCTATCAATGTCTATATTACGGAAGAAAAAATAAAAATTAATATGTGAATATTTACATTTTTTAATATGTTTTCGAGGGCGAATCAGTGCAGGGGAATAAATTTAATTATTTGAATATTTGTCGAAGATAAATACGTAAAAAATTATAACAAACAAATAAATATTTTATGCGATTCTGGTATTTTAACATTAAAAAATTGCATAAAAATGTAAAATTGTTTGTTTAATTCCTCCGATAATCTTATTTATAGTTCTGCTGCTTGCAATAATCAACAGATGTAAATATATCTTCAGTAAAAAGTTCAACTCTTTAAACTACCAATCATCAAATATATTATTCTTCGAAATTTTAAAAGAACGAAAAATAAAACTATAAGAATGTATAAGAAAAAAATAAAAAAAATCGAAAGCAAATATGATTAATATAGAATTTGCAACAAAATGATCACAGAAAGAAATTCAGAATGTAATTTTTTATATAAAGTAAAAATAATAAAGCAAAAAAATGCAGATTATTCCTTAAAAAGTAATTCATAATTCGTTGAAGAGAAATCGAGAAATTCTAATGATTATAATGACTAAAGCATAAACCGATGCCACTTTATAATAATAATTTTAAACTATTGCACTTATTTTAAGTAATTTGCAGAATTAATAAATATCAAACTTTCGTAGATTTCTAAGAATACACATTGAATATATGAAAAATACTGTTATATTCGCTTTTTTTTATATTTAATATTCTATGATTAAAATTATTTTGTTTACATTCATACTTGATATCCATTTACGAACTTTATTAATGTTTTTATGATACGTATAGAATAAATATACACTTAAAATAAACTCTTACCGACTCAAGATTCTGTCTTACTTCACAAAGAAATATATTTATTACAAAAATTGTCTATTTATAATATGTTAATTTTGCTATTTATGTGCATATGAACAGCATAATTGTCTATTTACAATGTGAATCAAACTATAATTCAAAGATATTATATCATTTACTATTAAAAAAAAATTGCTAGATAAATAGTCTAAACAAGAAAATATAGATCATAAAAATTAAAATTTGACAAAAAAACATAGCAAATTATTTCTTTAAACGAAAGTAGAAGTATCGAAATTCTACATAATTCGATTTTACTTGAGATTCGAATGTAACGAAAAAAATTAGGATATAATATTCAAATGATCGTAATTTTTTAATTATTAAGGCACCATATAAAGATAAAAAAGGAATCTCTGTGTTCTGATTCTAAATAGCTGTGTTTATAGTTATTTATTGTTAAATTTTACTATAAAAGTCGAATTTTTTAATTATCAAATCCAGTCATATTGAAAAATAATTTATGTTGCCTTTTTTTGTAAACATACTCAGTGATTTCTATTTTACACAAAATTTAGTATATTTTGGCATATAGATTACAGCTTGAATATTTAAATTATGCAATTATATTAACATATTATACGATTCATGCGGATTTATTGCCTGAAACGGAAATCATATTAGTCTGGCTATATTATGCCTTTTAAAATGAATCTCTGGCATTTTTCTAAAATTTTGATAAATATTTGTCCCCTCTCATGTTCTGTTGCTAATAAAACTAAATTATTGCCAAAAAACCCAAGATTTTGAAGGGGTACTACTCACCCAGATGTAGATATAATTATATGGTAAGCATATTTGAAAAATAAAAATCAAAAGATAACAGTTTTAATTCTTTTCCAGGCTGATTATTCTCAGATTATTTTTTTGTTCATTTTCTGATTATTTAAGCATAATAATCGCTTTGTGATTTACTTTTATTCAATTAATGTTGGATCGTAATTAATTAAATAAATATTCATTACATAAACTTTCGCCTCTTAATTTAATTTTTTTTATTGCTTAGTTTTATGATTTAATTGCTATATTCTAAAATTTTCGGGATTCCAGGTAGATATTTTCCTAGATTCTGCTAAAGATTTGGTTTTGACAGACAGGTCTAAAATGGATTTCGAAAAATAGTGAATTACTTAAGCGGGCCTTATCCTTTTTATTTTTTTATATTAAATTTGCCTTTTACCATTTGTCATTCATTTAAATATAAACCATATAAAAAGCATGGGCTTGAATTTTGTTTTTAGAATAAAAAGGAAAGAACATACAAATTTAATGATTATAAAGTAATACAAATTTGTGAGAAAATCTACTGATTCCATCATTATAAGAAAATAAATTTGTTGATCTAGATAAAAGAACAAGCATTATTGAAGACAAGATTTTTAAGAATAAATCATCAGTGAATTTTATGGTTAGTAGAATACATTTTAGACTGGCGAAAGTATTCTTTTAATTCTTTCAGATGATTCAGACTCTTTCAAAGTTTTTAAATACATTTTTGTTTTTATTAGATTATTTTAATCATATGATCAAAAATACCTTCGTTTCCTTTAAACTGAATTACATTTACTTTGTATGCTCAAAAGCATCTCTTTGGTTTTATTATTAATTGATACTACAATATTGTATCTCAAAGCTCTTTTAGTCTTCTAATCCGGGAAATTATATTAAATTCGCTTTTAACTTTTTTAAAAATATATAAATGTTTTTTGATTCTCTTTAAACTTTCTTATGAATATTTTTACACTTAAATCATATGTAATCTTTGAAAGTTATTCTTGCGCACATACCTCAAATTATTTCGACTTTTGTTAAAATTGGTATTCTAATATATTTGTTTTTTTTCAAAAGCTCGCTTATTATAATAATTTTTGCGTATCTATAAAAAAACTATTTATTCGTTTTTTAAAATATTAATTAATAGTATACCGAATTTTATTGATTTAATTTATGATATAGCAAATCGAGAAACTTGTCGCCATAAATATTTAAATTTTTCTGCGTTGTTTATTGTACTCTTTTTTTTACATATACACGAATTACATTGATAAAAACCGCCTTCTTATCAATAATGGCTAGATTCAGATTAAAGCAATAGTTACAAATAAATTTAAGTTTATATTATAATAATTCGGGTTTTAAAAAAGCATGATTATAGATATGTTTGTACGAATTCTGTTTTTTGCAATTTATAAATTGTTTATAGATAGTAACAATTTCCAGTTTTTTTTGAAAAATTTATTGTAATTCTTTCAGTTTTATGTAAAAGATATTATCTTAACGCATATGTTTGTTTCATGGCTCAACTAAAAAATATCTTTTTTCGATACATGTTTATTTGTTGCAGAGAACCCACATGTATTTTTTAGAAATGATTTTATACTTCTTTAAAATATCGTCTCGGTTATTTTTGTTTGGTTTTATGTATTTTAAAGCTATTTTGAATTTTTGTTCTATAAGAAAATGAATTTTTAATAGGTCTTATCTGTCTTATAAATATACATTGTGCTTTGAGCTTGCCAACGAAAATAATGAAGGCCCAAAATTAATATATGATACAGCTTACATCCGATTTTAAGATAAATAATTGTAATATAAGCGAATATAAATGAACATTAAAAGTATGTGTGTGAATTCTTGTGAAACTTCTAAGCATTTTCTAGATTATAAGCGCCTTAAGCGTTAATTGAGGCTGCGAAACCATTTTTTAGCATTATATTACGTTTATAGACGATTTATATTTTGCAAAAGAGATAAATATAACAAAAAAGTAGTAAAAATACGTGTTTTCAATATGAGCAGTATAATGACATCCTCTTTCGCTTAGTTTTCCTATAATATAATCTTTTATAAAAAGATATAAAAAGGTCTTTGTATTTATCATTTGAGTTTAAAATAAATAAAATAACCCCTAAAAATACATACTTTATAGGTAATTTTATGGCAAGTATGAAAAATATCTATATTCTTATGACATAAAAAAGAAACTGTTGCTTTAATATAAGTTTTCTGGTTTTTGATCGCAAGCAGATATTCTCATGACTATAAAGGCTACAGAAGATTACTTTGATGGTTATAACTGTATTTGTATAAATTAAACCTGTTATAAACACCAAAATAAAATATATATGAAAATATATTTTTTATAAAATTTAAATTCGAAATCAGAACATCCATAAAAATTTTGATTTTTTAGACTAAAAAATCATATTTAAATTTGTTATAATGAATCAAATATCAGCTAGCAAGTTAAGCAGTGAGGTTAAGATAAAAATAACGTAACATCTTTGCAATTTTTTTGTAAGAATAAGTGGCCTTGATGCATTATTCAAGCTGATAAAATAATTCTAACTATAGTTTAGTCTATGTCGAGGAAGCGAAGAAATAGATTAGACCTAGGCATTGACTGCTATAGACACATGAGAATCACCTGGAAAAGCTTTTTCTTGGTTTTTGCTTAATAACTAAAGAAAACCTAATGAATGTCATTCTGAAGTAACCAGAGAAAGTTCTGTAATGTACATAGATAAATGAAAGGGTCATGATTATATAGCATCTAATCACTATGGATACCAGAGAATCACATATAAATATGATTTTGTAATTCCAATTTTTTGTTTAAACTTAAATTTTACTAAGTGCAACAACAAATCCAGTACAACATTTACAATAAAAAGGGGCAAGAAAAAAAACATGGAAACGAATCGTTGAGGGTCTTTTTTTTGATAATCAATAAAGTTAGGAGTATAAAGTCACAGTTGCTTTAATTGAAATCCAAGAAAAAATCCTTTTCATTTATAATATATTATTTCAACTTTTATATTTTATTCATTTATTTTTATCAAAATATATTTTTTTTTGTAAATTTATGCAATTACTATTGAGATATAATGTTAATATTTATTGCCTTCCTTTATATTTTTTTAATGCTAACATCATTATGATATAAGTAGATAAATTTTTTATCTATTTCATAGCTTTAATTTGCCATCTATAAGATCAGATTTAAAGTCCGTAAAGGAAAAAATTTAAGATATTCATACATAAGCTGTAATATACTACCTCTTTTTTTTACGACAATATTGAACTATTATCCTTAAAAATCTTTATATAATGCAAAATTTTCTTATTAAGCGATTTTATTCTAATCTCATCTGCTTTTTACCATATTTTGCATCATCAGTTTTTAAATGGTGACGTTTATAACTTTTATTTCATAAAAAGTCAGATTTTCGAGAATTTATTTCCTTCAATAGGCCTAAATTTTAATTGTGGTATGTTGATTTTTTTTATATTTTCAAAATTTCATTGTTTAAAAATAATAAATTATTACTTAAAAATCCCAAAAATAGCCTATTATTTTTCTTTTAACTTAAATTACTGGATTTTAAAGTTATATTCATAAAAAACTCCATAAAGGGCTTTGTATGAACAGAGCATGGAATTTACTGTTCTTTATATTTAATTATATCTAATATTGATGCAGAAATCCCAGTATTCTCTCGAATTTTGGATTTGACCATACATTAGCACTAACGTGAAGAAATTAAATTTTAGATATACACCTAACCTCAATTTTCTAATCTTATTCTTTAATTAATCTTTTTCTTCCTTGATCCAATGTGAATATAGAAACGAATTATGAAACGCAAAATAATTGATACTATATAAGACTTAGAGGTACATATGTTGAGTTCATGGGTTTTCCGCGAATGTTGTAGTCATATTAATTCAGAGGATGATTCCACTGAGTTATAACCCCGGTCTTTTTTTAAAAAAATTTCTTTTAATAGCGTAATATCAATTTTTAAAAAATTGTAATATTTATTTTATCTTCTAGGATTTCTGAAACACTATGGTATATTTGCATATCTATGATTTTATGGTCATTTTCAGTCCGAGTAATAGACCGTGTTGATCATAATGTTTTTTTATGGATGGTATTTTAAAACATATTTACTTTTTTTATAAATATTTTTTTTCATGATATATTTTTTTTTCATGAAATTTAATTTTTTTACAATAACCAGTGAAGTCGGACAATCTATGTAAACAAATTATTTTGAAATCATGAAAAACGAATTTTTAACATATGCTTAAAAATTACAGTAAAAATACTTGATCCTTTGTATTGTAACCTACTTATGTTTATCGACTAAAACACACCGACATTGTGACTTTTGAATTATTTTTGGTGTACTATTGTGATCATATCTTACAAAAATGACGTTATATCAAACATATCGCGCATATTTATGTATAAAGAATACGTTTAAAGCATAGTCGTGTCTCTTTTCTCGAATAAATTATAATATTGAGATCTGACTACAAGAAGGTTCACAAATAGCCACCTCTTCATTTTTATTACAGAAATATTTAAATTTAGAGATAGTAATCGATTTATATGGTTTTATCCAAATTCTTGCTAATTGTGTCAACATAAATATTGACAAAAAAGAATAAGATCGTAAAATTATATATGATTTTCTGTGTATCTATAATAAAATACCCTAGCTATAATACAAGATTTATTTAATTGCCTGGATTTAGGATAATCAATTCCTGGATCAAAGAAGTGCCACATTTGTGATGCTTTGATTAATCGAAACAGAAGATTTATAGATAAAAAGAAATTTGATAACTGGCAACCCTTATCATCTTTCCCAATAATTTAATTTTCATCTGATATATTAAATTTAGACTTAATTTATATAAAATAATAAGCGTATGATATCCTTTGTGTGATTATTTTCTAAAGATAAACATGTCAAAACGTTTTCATTGATTTACCCAAAAAGATGATAAATAAAAATTCTAATCCGATTTTTACTATTCAATTGAATCGTTTATATATTATGTATTCCGTCTGAAAAAATTGCACATAGGGTAAGTATGAATTAGTAGTAAAGTTTACACGTAATTAGTATCTGTAAAAAGAATAGAAATATGACTCTAGATCATGAATTGATATAAAATTATATCGTCTTGGTAGGCATAAAATAGAATATAAAAATAAATCAATACAGAAAAAACCCCTATGCAAGCTGTAAATAAAGATAATATAAAAATAATGGGCTTTCAGAAAATCTTTTGAATGTTTAGATATATATTTAAATAAACCACTTTCCCTTGGAAAGAATAAAATTGTTCTTTTTTTATTATAAAAATAAAACATAATTAACACTTTCATCCAGCTCTAAAAAAATATTTTGCTTTTCATGATAAATTTTTGCGTTTAATCCCTTTTTAAATTAAATATTATTTTTGTATTTTCATTGGAAAAAGATATAATTTGTGATGCTCTAAAAATAAAACATTAATTTAAAAAATTAGCGAGAAAACGACTAAGAGACACCTAGAAAATGCAAGAAAATGTAGAAGATTTAACAAAAGAATCAATTTTTGTGATAAATAAAAACTTTTAATAATATTTAATTACGTGGGGCATTATTAAAAAGTACATAACCAATCCTTCGTAAATATCATCTCTATTTTGGAAAAAAAAACATGAAATATACAATGTTTGTAGCAAAACTATAGTCTTCGAGTTCTAATAAACATATAATTCATCATATATGTTCATTTTTTGCTAATTTATGCACTGAACGTTTAAAATGCTAGGATCTTGTAAAAGCAGCAGGAAATTAATACATGTTTAACAGTTTATAAAAAAACATTAAATATTTTTAAAATGACGCAGGCGAGTTTAAATATCAGAAATTTATATAAAAATACGTGGACAGCTTATTAATTCAATTAGATAAATTTCATATAATTGTAGATAAATACTTTAATCGGTCGCCCATCTCTATTCACACTAAAAAAGCCAAATCTTTAGATTAATTGTACTTCAGAATTTATATTGTCGTACTTACAGAGAAAATTCGCCTGGTATTAGCTTTTAATAAATTTAGATTAAAATCCAAAAACGCATGAATTATGAATTACTTAGGAATTTTTTATAAAATTAAATCATAGAAATCCAGTTATACATGAATAAATCTTTGTATTTTATCCTCGATCAAAAAAGATATATCTTTTACGTTATAATTATAAAAATGGTTTAAATAATAACACATTTGAATATAAATAGTAGATAAATATATAAATTTTATATTATTAGATAGTATATATATGTTTTTTCTTCTTTGATTATATAAACAGCGTTTAATATGAAAATTATGGGATTTTCGAATATCTATTCCAATTAAAGCGAAGGCAAACGGCTTCAGTTTTGAAAAAAATGTATTATATCATCATATTTCAGATTACGGAGCAAAAAAAATCGTTTTTATAATATTAGTTTTGTTTCCTCTATGTCCGGCTCGGATCATTCAGGTCATTAAAATTTGATATGAAATATCCTTTCTTATTCTTCTTTTGTAATTTAGGATAAAAGTAAATTTTGTTTTTGATTGTCGATAGAAATACAACCAATACAATATAAAAATGTATAAATTGTGATTTTGTGCATGGGCTTCACAAGGAGACAAAAATTCCTTTGATTTACTCGCAGATTATAAAATAATATTTGTAGCGATTAAATAATGAAATAACTAAATGTGTAAATCTATCGGTACGATGATTGGTTTTTTTAAACCTATTTCATTAATGTGAAAAAAAACTTAATATTTTATGCTTATAATTTAAATAAAATGCTTCTATTTTGTTGATAAGGGTATAATTTTGATTGTATTTTGCGATTCTGATTAGATTTTTTATTGAAAGCTCTTATATTCCATTAGTGCAGGAAAATTAAAAATTGTGTTTTATACACTATTTAAAGCGTCCATAAACAAGTTCTGGGATATGTAAATGATAAATTTTGTAGAATCAATTATTTTATTCATATATACTAATTATACTTGTAATAATGAAATATATTCCATATGTGTGATTAACAGCAGAATTTATTTTATTATTAGCAATATAATTTCCCGGGCAGAATTTATTTCATTATATATAAGAGTTAGTTTTTAACACCAGAAAAAAATGTTTTATGAGGTTTGGAGGTCAATACAAACAATAAAATATATAATGGTATAACCAACGTTTGAAAAACCAGATGTAAAAAAAGTCGACTAAGAGATTTTAGCAATTAGATGGATCTCTAAAATTTATATCATCCATATTATAAAGATCTCTCACTAAACAAAAGAGTTACACCTATCTAAAAACCATAACAAAGAGTTTGCAAGTTTTGTTATTTAAAACAAATAAAATATGGGGCTACGATAATATACACTCCATAACCATTATAGTAACAAGCTAAATTTTTTTATCTGTAGTTATAAAAACAAAAACATGTATCTTAAACGACAATAGCGGCGCTATATAAAATTTTTATTGAATTTGATTGTTTTAAAGCCCGAAAAATATTTACTTAAGATTTACTTCCTTAAAATTTATCATAATTGCAAATTCAATATTAAATATGAATAAATAATGTATTTTTTTATGCTATAGTATTTTTATTGTGGATTGAAAAAATGCCACCTTTTTGGATTTTTATTATCTTTTAACGCGAAGTTATATTTGTGAATCGAATTACCAAAAACAAGACCATTTTTAGGTTGCAAAAATGTACCTGTCATTTCTTGACTTAATTTTACAATTATATTTTTTTGGTTTATCATATTTGAAGAAAAACTTTGTAAAAGGTTTTTTCATCATACTACATACAATTTAAATTATTTTCTTTTATTACATTATTCTTCATTTTTATGTTTTTTTGCCAATAATATGGCTCTAAAATGGATAAAATTTTTTACTTCATTTTTATACCTATTAATCCATGATTATAAAGAAATACAACTGTTGAGTTTGTTGTGTTTATATTTTTTTTGAATAAATAATGATTTAAATGTCATAATAAGGTATATTTTCTTAGATCGATGATTTGCAGATACTATTATAGCCTGGTGTGTTTGTACCTTTCTAGCCGTTCAGACAAAATAACAATACTGCAAACATAGTAGAATATGATTGAGTTTGCGAAGTGTCTGTATAAAATTACTTTCAGTGCTCATATATATGGAATACTACATTGTGCATTCTTTAACTTAAGTTTAATCTTACTTATATAAGTTTAATATATTTTAAAAATATAGCTGATGATTGAGAATTAGTGGAATTTACTAATATTAAAAATTGCCTTAGTTACCAGCAAAAGTATAAAAATTACATTTATCTTCACAAAAGAAAACTATGGATAAAAAAATTTTTATAAATAAAGTTTTATGTGAATAAATAATAGCATTATATGTTTGATAGTTTGCTTGCTTGTTTAGCTTTACATATAATATATAGAGTGTATAGAGTTGATTTATATGCAATCTATTCGAGCGATCTCGTTCTTAGGATTAAAATATTTTTCCATAATATAAGTAGAGTTCTTTTGCTATAATACCGCTTATTATATTTTTTTCTATAAACTCACATATTTGATAATAAGATATAATTTTTTTTATTCTAATCGAATTTACTTTATTAATTTATGTTCTACTTCTATATCTTTTTAGTAAGTTCGCTTTATATTAACAGGAACCATTGCTTAATTGCTGAACCTATCTGTATGACTCTCCCAGCACTTCTTGTCACCCGTAATCACCGTGGATTGAGCCATTTCTCATAGGCGGCAGTCATTATGTAGAGGGAATGGGATTCTGTCTACTTTTCATAGCTAAGGTATACAAGCTACAACCACACTCTATACTTACTATATCCTTGCTGAACGGTGTGATATCTTTTTCCACATTGAAGGCACAGTTCAACGACGTACACAGCACTTTCTTATTTCTCTGGATTGTCAGGCCTTATAGTTTATCTTTTATTGTCTACTGGCCGTTCTCTTGGTTATTTCTCAATAGAGTAAATTCGTTTCGGAATTTTTTGGGTGGGTGAAAGTAGAACCCCTCACACTGGGGTCCGACTTTTAAACCACTCAAACATACCACCCCAAAAGATATAAAAATATATATTTAAATATAAATATAAGGTGTATTATTTTATATTTTAAATATTTTTTTTGGTAAATATCATATATAATTTAGATAATTTTTCTTAAGTTTTCTATTTTGCCTCATTATCTAAAAATCACCTTTTATATTATAATATATTAAAGCTGCTATATAAACTCCCCAATTTGAAGCCTTTATACATTTTTTATACAATTTGATCATAATAAAACAATACAAAAAATTATAGTCCAATAGAATTGATCGATTCGAAAAATTGCATCATATAAAATAACATAAAATTTTTTATACTATAATATATAGAATTTGCTTTCCATAAATTCCTTGTATAAGTATTTTAAGAATTCCTGTTATAAATTTTTTAGAATATGAACAAATAAGAATTTTTTTTCTTAAGAAAAATCGAGTGAATATTAAAGACGCATAAGCGTAGAATTTTATAAATCTCGTAATGTTTTCGATTTCTAGATCTTTTTACAACCTGCGCTAATTCTTTTGTTTTCATGTTTATTAGATTAAAATAATAGTTGAGATTAATTTCCCATCTTACTTTATGTCCTTTTTATAGTTACTTCGCGTTTAACAGCCCTATAAATTTTTTTGCTCAATTTATTTGTATATAACACAGCACATGTTCTGTATTTTTATAGCCTTCTAGATGCTTATAGCAACATATTATAAATTATTATAATGTTGAATCGTTGAAAGATGATTTAAAATACGCACATAATAAAAACACACAAAAGTAGATTCTAGCAAATA
The DNA here is from genome assembly GCF_057557595.1 of Rhyacophila brunnea. NCBI lineage: Eukaryota > Metazoa > Arthropoda > Insecta > Trichoptera > Rhyacophilidae > Rhyacophila > Rhyacophila brunnea. The sequence continues at coordinate 276,541 of NW_028232798.1, read as the reverse complement.
AAATCATATAGCCTTTGAATTTTCCTAATTAAAACGGGTGTTATACGCCAAACGATGTATAAGAAACCATCTAAAAATAACACATATTAGTAAACACTAATTTTTACCTAATAATTAAAAATAAGCTCTTCTGATAAGGCGAATATTTAATGATGAACAATAATATAAAAAAAGTTATAGATCGACTTTTTAATCAACAACCAAATATTAGCATGAAAAAAACAGAAAATGCATGTAAATCTAATTTTTTAATAATCCTCTAGTTTTTCATTTTAGTTAAATTATAAAAAAAAATCTTAGATGAAGATAATCCAGTTATACCTAATTTTTAAAGAACTGAGCCTCCACTTTTTCTGATTTTAACTTTATATATACTTAAAAAATACACAGGAAAATGACAAAAAAAAAGACTTTCACAAATATATGGAAAAGGAATAAAAATATGTTTTGCACCCTAAGTATGTGAAAAACAATAAAAGTTTTGTGAAATATATTGCTTTAACATATCCAATATAAACTCTATAACTATATTATATAATCATTCCAAAAAAATTGAAAAATTTGTTAAAGAATTATCATCAAGCCTTGATTTGTTAGCTGTTAGCTGTAAGTTGTAATTATCTTTTATTTGTGTTATTTATAATTTTTAAAGTTACTATATGTATCAACGGCGTTTTGCTGTACAATTATATGCTACTATATTCAAAACACAATATAAACGATGATAGAGTAATGAAATAAACAGATAAAATCTAGTTTGTATGCTATTACGGCTTAATTTAGCTTTTTTTTGATTTTTAAAATATCCCTTTTAGCACAATTAAAATATAATAAATTTATTTTCAAGAAAATAAGATATTTACTCCACAGAAAGTATAAAATATATAGATAATTTACAATCTGTTACATTTTTGATCATAAATTCATAATCATCATGTACTAATATTTCATAATATGGATTTTATGTCATATACTTTGCATTTTAAGTATAAGGGATAATCAATCATTTTTACAGCTAGTATTCTATCTTATATTTAAGGTCTATTTTATGAAAAATAACATAAATGATATTTCCTTTTTAACTTTCAAGCTTTATATAGTCTATTTACCAGTATTTTTTTGTTAATTTTTCTTATACTGATTATAAAGCAGTTTTCAGATAATAATTAATCAACAAATTCCTTTTATTTATTAACCATTAGGACAGATAAAGAATTTAATAGGTTTTAAAATTTAATAAAAATAGTTTTTAAAATGTTTTTTTCGATTCGCGGTCGAAATCATGAGATTGTAAAGCTTTGCATTTTAAAATTCTTTACAATAACGTTAAATAAGTAGATTTTAAATTCTCAAATATATAGTGCAAAATAAACTACACAAAGATATTCACATATACATATAATATATAAAATAAAAATACAGAATTCCGTATCTATAACGTTATAACTTGCGATTCAATATAATAAATATATATTTTAAAGTGAATCGTAAACAATATAAAGAAGAATTAAGTTTAATATACGTTTAATGCCTATTTAAAATGTTTTGCATGTACTCTATACAGATTTTGAATATGTATAAAGTTCAGCTTTTTATGTTTCTAGTTAAAGTTACCTACCCAATTCATATACTCTAATCCAAGTTCCGTCGTTGGCGGATCATCTTGAAATCTTGATATATTTACGGCAAAATTCATTATCTATATAGAAATAATGAATTTATATGTTTTACGGTATGTTGAATACCATTAGAATCTTTTTAAAAATAAATTTTTATTTCTTAAAAGATAAATTCAAACATTGGTTTAATATTATTGGAACAAGTCTGTAAATATAATGATTATTAGAATCAGAACTTTCGAAATTCAGCTTTTATAACGTCGTAAAACTGTGTGTCTTTATCTTCGCATTTATTTAGTTCCGTTTCGATATTTTTTTTTAATTTTTTATAACTCGGAGTATCTATCTTTTTTTTGAGAACATCTTTATAGTATAAAATTTTCATTCGCAAGAGAAAATCAACATGTATGGGCTTGAAAAACCCATCGTAAAGCCGTTTAAAATGTTCTGTGGGTAAATTTATATCGTGATTTGAATCAAAAACTATATTGCATGCATATTTAACAATATGACTAAGGTTTTTAACATACTTGACATCCAAAATTTTATTAAAACTAGATTGCATTAAAAATAATGCGTCAAAAACAATAGCGGTTTCAAAATATATTTCAGGTATGTTCTTTTTCTTGCATCTTTCAATTATAATGGCCTCGCACATAAGTAAAACTATTTTAAACCTATAGTTACTACTACAATTTTGATAAAAAGAATAATTATTTAAAGTGTATAATCTAACCAAAAATCTGAGTTGATACACAAATTTATCAGCTTTTAGATATTTTTTGTCTTCAGGAAGTGAGATGTCAATTTCTTTCTTATTTCCACAAACTTTTGACGAAATTTCTTTTATCAAAAATGACGACCAAAATATTAATCTGAAAAATCTATTCCTATGCAATTCAGGCATATTTATAATAGTTTTTAATGTTGTTCGGGCTTCTGGAAATAATATTCTAAAGCTTTCAGTGTCTAAATCTTCCTCTGGAAATTTTAAAATACTTTTAAAAAGATCATCTTCCGAATTTAGCGTTATCCTGCACAGATCTTTTTCTTCGAATTTGGAATATTCATGTAAAAACTTTGTGATGCTACTTTTGATAATGTCTATTTTTTTATATGATATTTTTTCAAGGGATTCTTTAAACGTAACAAAGATCTCTAATAAGCTTCCACTGTCTGTAACTGTTCTATATGCAACTTCTTCTTTGTCTACAAGAAATATTGTAATATATTTTCTAAAAACACCAAACAGTTTATCAAATTCATCGTTTTCAATCTGATCAATAATTTCTAGGCATTCAAGATTATAAAGTGTATAATCTATTTGTTTTATTGTTGCTTTTGGAACAGTTTCTTCATATATAGAATTAGATATATCATAAGATATATATTCACGGTCTAAAAAAACGAATCTTTGTTCTCTCTTATCTTTACTTCTAGTTTTTTTATGATACCCACAATAACTACATTTTGTTTTGCATATAAATTGGGTTTTTGTGCAAGAATGCGCTTTTCGGGCCTAAATATAATTTCCCGTTCTCTTTTGTATTTTTTAGTTGATATTTTGGGTGAATTTGAATTATTTCCTGATAACTTTCTTTTCCTACATATACCGGCAATTTTCTTATTTTCTATAACATCAGATTTTTGATTTCTTGATTGTTTTATATGTTTATTTTGCCCACTTTGTATGTTTCCGCGCCTTTTATCTTGTACTTTCCGAAGTTGTATTTCCAATTCTGATGGAGCAATATTACATGTAAGAGTTTCCGTAGTAGAAAGTCTTTTCTTTGAAGTCTGATTGTTATTTACAACCAATTTCTGACTGTGAGTTTGTAACGAACAACCCATTTCAATAGTTTCATTAACACTATTATCCACATTATAGTGTTTTCTATGTCGAGTTTTGTCTTCCTGATCTAAAGCAGAACAGTTTTCTTGTTGCGTAACTAAGGTTGTGGTATTTTCTTTTTTTGGATGTTTTATTATGAAATTCTGTGCTCCTGTATCGACTGGACTATCTGGAAGAGTCAAAATGTTAATCCAATAGTCTATACATGCTTCCATTGATTCGGTGTCTACTTCCTTTCCCTCGCAGAAAAAACTTCTATCTGTTGCATCTTCTTTCGGTGAATATATACTCTTTTCTGACATTCGTTGATCGTCAGAAAACCCAACAGCTCGCATATCTGTTCTGTGTCCAGTTTCTTCATGTTCTTTCTTTCTATCTCTATGTTCTTTAGAGTCAGATTGCAAACGTATCAAGATAAATGTTAAAAAACCAAAAATCATTCTTGGCACGATCATTTTTAAGAGTTCATTCCACCGAATAATATGTTGATTTTTCCTTATCGACGATAAGAAAGTTTTGACGATTTTATTCGCCGATCGATAATAGTTCATAAATTTCAAACAATTTGGAAAATATATATATAGATTTTTAAAAATTAAGATAAAATTAGAAATCGGTTTTAAAATCTATAGAAAAATAGAGTCGATTTGGATAATAATAAAAAAATTAGGACGAATAATTTAGAATACAATAAATGATTGTAGTATTGATAAGTATTATTTTATATGGTGAATATTGAAAAAAAATGCGCTGATCAGTGATCGCATTTAATTGTATATAGCTTAATTAAATATTTTATTAATTCGGTTAAAAACAAAACACCATCTTTCCACACAAAATATCGATTTCTTTTTTTTTAAAAGATTTTCTAATCAAAAAAATATGCATGAAAATTTTTCCATATGTTTATATTTTCATGCAGTGAAAAAATATGTATATGTATAATTACATTCTAATCTATTCATAATTATTCAATAAGTTATTTAATCTGATATATATTACCTTTCTTTAAAACTATAAATTTCTCGTGTTATTTAGTTAGAATCCCATAGGTCCTGAATTAAATTGGGCTTTCAGTAAATTGCATCAATTTCTTTCCACCGTCGCATTATCTTCTATATTTAGTAGTGTGTCTAAAATTGAAGCTTCTCTGTGTATTTATGCCATCTTTTGTGGTAATATGATTACAAGAGAATATTATGACTATTTCATGTTTTTACCATAAGATATTATAGTCTCATAAAATTAAGAACAAATTAAGCAAGACCATTCTATGTATATCGGGTTAAAAGACTTATTTTTGTATATTTTGATACTAAATTATTGTTATTGGCTATAACAACCATATAAAACATTTATAATTACGCATAAAATATTTGTGACGCCGCTCAATAATAGATCATGAATATTCATTTGCATGGTTATTATAATTTTAATTATAATGCAGTGCGGCAGAAAAAAATAAATATAAATATCGTTTGTGTTTAATAAATAGAACATTTTAAAGAAATTTGTAAATTAAATAGTAAAGCCTTAAATAAATCTTAGGTTGTTTAAGAAAAAGTAATTAAGTATATCTTATGGATGTGTTATTCTTCGCCTAAATATCATTTTCTTCATACTCAAATTAAAATATTTCCTGGTTATTTATGTAAAAGTAAAAGATATTTTGATTCTGGTTTTGTTTTTGTCTCGTGCCAGGTTTGAATCGATGTATCTAAATTATTGTTTTCGACTTAAACTTTTGTACCAATAAAATCCCCTATAGAAAATGACATCACCCATGGCCCTGCTCTTCTATATTTTAAGTGACAAGAAAAAAAACATTATAATCTTGGATAATGTAAAATTTTATAATAAATAGCCCAGTATCGTCGTGTCATCGGTTTATACTATAAAATTGAGTGGTGTGCTATTGATTTGGTAGATATTTTCATATCAGGCAACTATGCTTCACATGATTGGCTATCTTTTTCATTATTTTTGTCATAATTTTTGAATAAATTTATTGTGTCATAGGCAACCATTTGTAGAAAGTTTTTGGATCCTAAAATAAACGATTTCAGCCAATAGATTTTTATCATTTATAAATCAAAATTGTTCCCAAAAGGATCATTAAAGTCTTATGTTTTAAGTTATAGCAAATTCGATTTTTAAAGACAGGAACTACTGTCTATACATCTAGGAGTCCCACGCAAACCTAGAATACATGATCGAATCTTTGTGTTTAAATGCCACGGTTTTAAATCAATGTAATTTTGGGAGCATTTTACAGATCGGGAATCTTATCATGTCTTTTTTGGAATATTTTTCCGATCGAGAATCTTATCATTCCATGTTAGTTAATTTACTTGCTTGCTTTTTATTTAGCTTTATGAGCTTTAATTTTACCTATAACTTTGCTTCGGCTTGTACAATGCCTACAAAAAAGCTTCTTTTGCCAAACTGTTAGGACGATATAATTTCTTTTGTCTAACTACAACCGATCGGAATTTTCACAATAAATGTTTGTATGAATTTACTAAACAAGCATGATATATAAAAAAATAAATTGAAACTAAAAAGCAAGATACTTGAACTCATCTCATTTGAGGGAAGAAGAGCGTATGATGAACATATATAATGGGAAGGTGTCAAAAAATGCCTCAAGGAGTTGTGAAATATTCCCAATGGACCAAATACGTCACAATAGATGGAATTGATATAAAAAACTAAATAAATAAAAAAAAATATTAAAAACGTAAAAGAATATTTTCAATCCCTACAAATAATTTCCCAATAAATTTTATAATTTTTTAAAGTAAAAAAAAGTTAAGTATACTTCAGCTTATCATGATATATTAAATTTCGAAAAAGTTACTGATTATATATTTTTCAAGATTTTAGATTATTTATTTTTAAATTCTTTTAGATTAAGAGAAGGCATATAGCTTTTTTTTGTTTCTCTCAGCATTATCAGTGATTTTTAGTCTGATCAGATCAAGGACGATTATTGATAGATCAGCCAATCTACACAGTATACATAGCATTAAACAGAGTATTGAGTTTTATAAAATATTTCTCATGATAATATTTAATACATATGGGCTAATTTTTTTATTGTAAGTTTATATTTCTCTTTAAACATAAAGTGATATATTTCCGGCAGACAGATCATGACATACCCTTAAATCTCATGTTATATTTATAATTTTATCGAAAAATAGCTAGATATTATTGTTAATTATTTCGAATATATTTTTTCTTAAACCTTTTAATTTACCAAGTCTTTGGACTATAATTAAATTATCTTAAACGTAATTAAAAATATAAATAAAGAATTTTCGTTGGCTGTTTGGAGAAAAATAATTGGTTGTGAAGTAAAAATTAATCCTTATTTATATATTAAAAGCATGGGTATACCAACTTAAGTTGAATCCTATGCACAAACAATATAAGTAAAGAAAACACTTGGATTAATAAGTCTTGAAATTAAAAATGTAAGAATGATATATTTCTAAGGACATTAAGTAAAGCTGTTTTATTATGTATCTATTTTTTTTGAATTAATTTAAATGGCTCGAAAAAAAGTGTCCTATAAATAACGGAACATAATATTTTAATTAATATGGTTTTATTAAGATAATCATGTATATATCATATTTCATGAGCATTGTGCAATATTATTTTTGTACTTTATGTTCATTCACTTTAGTGATCATATTTTTTCCATGCGTTTAAAAAGTTTTATATTGTACTAATATTGAATTTTTAATATTTAAAAAATAAAGATGTGCTTTAAAATTGTTAATATGAAACGGTAATATTATTTTCAGAAACATAGCCTTAACATCTTGTTGTGAATATTTTAATAATTTAGATCGCTTTCGGATTGAGAATACTCTTGAACTAATAATTCTTGAGAGAAGAAGGGGTATCGACAAGAACATATCAGAAGAAGAGATATAAAAATATATTGATGAATTTTGTTCCAAGGATTGTATCACACAATCTGTTTAAAAAAATATATAGTCAAATCATAAATTATCCATAACTAAAATAATTTTAGTATAGCGCTTTCGATGTACGCGTTAAATAGGTAGTTCATCCCTAGCGTTTGTTTAGTTTGAGACATAGATGGTATCAACGAATTTAATCGCGCGTCTAAACCATACTGTGTTAAATATTGTTGATATAGCCTATATTTTTTAAATGTAATTGAAGTAGGCATGGTATTTTATTTATATTTTCTACATTTTTCTTTCTTGTATTATTGTATTTTATAAATAAAAATTTCTTTATATATAATTTTTTCTATATATTAAGGACCGCATCTATGTAATGGAATATTGAACCGGGGTTATGAATAAATTATAATTATTTTTTATAAGTAGTGATTACATTCGTGCAGTATAGTTAAGATACTTCTGTTTATAATTATTTCTTGTATATTTGCCTTTTTTCATATTTTAAGACCGCCTAAAAATTTTGTACTGCTGGATTTTTATACTAGCAATAGATTTTATATGTGTGTAAAAAACATATTTGTTGCCAATTTTTATGTAGCAAGATTATTATTTCATATAATAAGATAGCAAAATATAATAATTATCACCAATAATTTAAAAATATATATATTTAAAAGGAGAATTTTTGTAAAAGAGTAATAAAATGAAATTATAAACAACAAATATCTTTAGATTTTTTATATAGATTAAAAGAGGAATTATTGTAAAAGAGCATCAGCATGAAATTATAAACAACAAATATCTTTAATTTTTTTATATAGATTACAAGAGGAATTCTTGCAAAAGAGCATCAACATGAAATCATATGCAAAAAATATCTATAATTTTTTTTATATAAATCAAGATAATTTTATTAAGGGAAGGGTGGTTTTTAGTCACAATATATTTTTTTAAAAATAGCGATAAAATTGTTGCCTAAAATACGTAATAAAAAATATAATTTAAAACATTAAGATAATTTTACACTGATCTAATAATCGAAATCCTATTTTTCTTTATCTGCAATATTTTACATATATTTACATAGATATATAATATAATAATTCAATAAATAGTGTAAAAAAACTGATGAAAATGTATAGATGGAATATGAATTACTTTCAGTCATAATGAGTCATGAATTATTTCTAATAATTAAATCAAGATAACAAATTGCGGTGAGACATGTCCTTTTCTTGCACAATATCACTAAACTCCACTAAAAGAAATATATTTTTGAATTTGCATCTATGAATTCATATTTATATTTTATTTTTATTTTTCTAACTAATTTATGTCATTTTTATTGTCTAATTATAATTAAATTGCCCACTTATTTGGATTTTTAATCATATAAAATCAATATATGGAATCTATTTTTTTCTTTGTCTTTACAGTACACTTGTTATAGATCAAGATTTTAGTTATATTAAAACTATTTTTAACTAATTACCCCTGTATCACATCATAATATATTTCATGAATGTTCAGAGAAGAATTATCTGTAAATCTTGTAGAAATTAAAATGCAGATAATATTTATTTGAAAGCTTACTGACCATATTATATATAATTTTCACGCGGAAATACATCATAGAATAAATAAATAAAAATTTAATTTAAATGTCTGAAGATGGGTTATTTGAGTTCTTTTTTTTTATTTTATTGTAATTTTATATTATTTTTTGGATGCACATTATACTATTCCATCGAGTTTGTAATTTCTATAGAATGTATAATGTGAAATGAGTGTGGATCATTGATAAAATCTGTCGTCTAAATATTATGCAAAAAATAATTTATAGCAGAAGATGCCCCAAAACTATATCATGCTCATTATCTTACAAAATAAACACGTTTTGTGTATGCTTCTATATGGCGCAAATATAATATAAATTATTAACGGAGGCGCGTAAAAAAAACTAGGATTGGTAACATACATGCCGATATTTTCCTTCAAAAGACTGGCTTAGGGATTTTTAGACGATATATCATGTCAAATGTGTTTTTTTGAAAAAACATAAGGATTTAGAAAAAAACACAATTTTTTCACTAAAATTTTACAAAGCACTCAAATAAGACAATAATATAAATAGATGTGGTATAGTAAAAGCAGAATTATAATTAGGAATAACCACGGAACCATATAGAAGCTGTAGGAAAAATCTTTAATTATTGAAAGCCAGTACTTTATTCAGAACTCACTTTCTAAATTGTATTGAATTCTATTATCCGATTCTAAATGCTCATTTGTGTTTTAGTACGTGAAAAATACCTTTTCTGGGTTTTAAGTGTTTCATATCATATCAGAAAATCTTTATTGATACCTTTGAGTTCAAAAAAAATAAAAATAATTTGGGGGTTTTTTCAAAATAAATTTATGCAGCTTGTGATCAATCTTTTGTCGTTTGTGAGCTACATAAATGTGAGCTTATATTTATGTACATGTTGTTTAATCGGCTATATCCTCTGTGATAAAGTTATTTTACATAAATTGTGTCATGATAAGCTGATTTTCTCTACTGTATTTCTAAATTATATATCCAAATTTTTATCACACTAATATAATAGTGCTATTTATAAAACTTTTAAGCTTAGACCTTTCATATATGCTTTCTCTAGATCAGGACTTTATTCAGCGAAACAATTACAATCATTATTTTGTCATATACATTTTACATTACCATTAAATTATATTTTTTTGATTTCATTAATTCAAGACAAAAAAAAATATTATTTTGATAATTTTAATACAGTATTCGACGTATTTATATTCTCTAATAGCTATTCTTCGATTTCTTTTCTATTTTACATGAATACATGTTATTAAAATGACTATGATTTATAGTGTTATTTCCTTGCTAAAAAATTTATTATTCAATTATATTCTTTTTTACATCTCCAAGTCCGTCATTTATTTCATTCAACAAATAACTATTACTTTATAACTATTTTGTATTATATTACATTCCAATGCCATCAAAATAGCCCGGATTTATATATTTAGTTCCATGCCACAAAATGTATTATTCAAGCATATTATTTATACAACTCCAAGTTCGTCACTTATTTCATTCAACAAATAACTATTACTTTATAACTATTTTCTATTATATTGCAATCGAATGCTATTAAAAATAATTTGTTTCTATAATTATTTACGTTGCTACAAAATTTATTACTAAAGTATATTCTTTATACAAATCCGCCAATTATTTCATTCAATAAATAGCTGTTTCCTTTTATAAATATTTTCAAGTATTTATAGAATATGAAATTTGCCCTTAGAAAGAGATGATAAGAGAATTTGCGCTCTACAAGCCAAAAACACTTCCGTTACCGTATGCACTTCCACTAATGACACTGCCAATAGTTCTTCAGCAGCGTTTAACGATCATACCGCTTCTTATTGTTGTTCTGGTTCCGTCACTGCTAATGTTTCTTCTTTCGCATTGGTTTTATCGAATCAAATTAGTCTTATTGTATAATAAGTGTGATGGTGTGGTTTATACGACATCATTTACGGGTGTCTATGTTCTTATTGAAGATAGTTTGTGTAAGTTGTGTTTTGTTGATGGTATTTATTTTTTTGAGTATAGACGTAGTGTTTATGTTAGTTCATTATGGAATAATAAAATGCGAGAATCTTTGGATAGAAATAAAGATGATGAATCATTAGAAAAGAATAAAGATAATGAACCTTTAGAAAGGAAAAAAGATGATGAATCATCAGAAAAGAATAAAGATAATGAATCATCAGAAAAGAATATTGTTAATGAATCATCAGAAAAGAATATAGATAATCAAGATTTAGAAAATAATAAAGACGATGAAGATTTAGAAAATAATAAAAATAATGTATCTCCAAAAGGCACTGGGACTATTCATGTAGGAGAATCAATGTCTTTTTGTCGTTTGATTCCAAAAATTAACCACCTCTTTCCCACGTTTTACCCCAAAGCATCACAAAAGATCACCATGAGTATATCGAATACGAATAAGTTATATCAAAAACTCAATTTACTTAACGAAATAAGCATGCCGCCACCAACATTTTTAGGTTTACTTGTACAAAACATGCTCAGTCCATTCTTTGTTTTCCAAATATTCACATCTTTGTTGTGGTGTCTTGATGAATATCCTTATCATGCACTTTTTACTGTCTTCATGTTGTTTCTATTTGAGATGGGGGTTGTTTTTACTCGGCTGAAAAGTTTGAATGAGTTTGGGCGTGTTAGGGGTTCTGTTGTTGATGTTGAGCTTGTTTATAGGCCCAGCAACACCAATAATAATAGCAAAGATGATGTGGATATTAACACTGGATTTGAAAGTGTTATTAACAAACCTACCAAAACCATTAATACTAAAGCTACTCATAGTAAAGATGCAGACACTAAAGAAATCAAGAACACTACTGAAGGAGCTGTTAAGAAGATATCTTCGCTTTATCTTTACCCTGGCGATATAATTATTATCGACCGGCCATTGAACCTACCATGTGATATGATCATTCTTTCCGGATCTTGTGCTGTAAATGAGGCTATGCTAACAGGTGAAAGTATTCCACAAACAAAGGAAGATATAAGTTTACGGGAAGGAAACGATAGATTCGATGAAGAAAAAGACAAGAGACATGTTTTGTTTGGAGGAACTGATATAGTCAAGATAAACGAAAACAATAATATCGAAGATGCACAAAAGTATTTTGATTATGTTGATTTGGATAAAAGAGGGAATATTCTGGTTTGTTACGTCCTGAAAACCGGGTTCGATTCTCAAAAAGGTGATCTTGTCAGTAAAATGCTATTATCTGATCAAGTAACTATAAACAACCAAGAAGCCTTCCTTTTTATAGGTTGTTTACTGGTATTTGCAATAATATCGTCATGTTATGTAATTTACGATTGGTTAGTTTCCAATAATATTTCATTGTTCAATACCATTAAAACAAATATCGTAATTCATATTTTCGATACTAAATTTGTGAGATGTATTTCGAATCTTATTAATGTAAAATGGCTCCTTACTTCTACGCCACTGAAATTTTTAGTTCGGTATACCCCACTAGTTAATCTTTTGGAGAAATACAAGATTGCAGAAAACGCGGTTAAATTAAATAAACCGCTAAATAAATTGGTACTTGAGGTTGTTATTATTCTTACGAATGTTGTACCACCAGAGTTACCTATGGAAATGACATTAGCAGTCAATTGCGCTTTACAGTCTTTGTTATCTATGAATATTTTTTGTTTAGAAGCGTTTAGGATTCCCATGTGTGGAAAAGTAAGTGTATGTTGTTTTGATAAAACAGGAACGTTGACTGAAAGTGTTATTGTTTGTAAAAAAGTCATTCTCCCAGATGAAATTGAAAATAACACCCATAATAATGATAATCCTGATACATCGTGCAGTAATGCTAATACCAACACAAGTATATTAAATGATAATTTAACCAGCAGCACAATTATTGCTTCATCTAAAGGGGGTAAGAAAGTGAGTAGAAAACAATCAACCCGAAAACTAAATAAAATCCCGTTAACCCAACTCGAAAAACTACAACTCTGTTTGTCATCATGTCACTCCCTCATTCTAACAACAAAACCAGTAGGTGACCCAATCGAAGTTTCAGCATTTGAATATCTTAACCTAACCCTGAAAACTGAATCTCAATCGGAATTCAGCAATTTCACGACTAAAACACTAAAAAAATATGCATTCACTAGTGAACTAAGACGAATGACGGTTATTGCAACATATAGCACAAACAACATAAACAAGAATTTTGTAGCAATGAAGGGCGCTCCCGAAGTTCTTAAACACTACTTTGAAAATATTCCTGAAAATTATGATATGTATATGGAGTATGCTAGACAAGGAATGCGCGTAATTGCTGTGGGATTTAAAGGTACAAGCGAGGCGGAAAACAAGGAAAGGGATAATGTTGAAAGAGATTTGGAATTTGTAGGATTTCTCGTTTATGAATGTCGGGTCAAAGATGGAACTATTGAGGCCATCAAGGATTTAAACGAGAGTGGTCACCATGTTGTTATGATTACGGGCGATAATTTACTGACTGCCATGTGTGTTGCGGAGAAAGTTGGCATCATAAAAGAAAACAATGAAGATTGCCTCCAGGAAAGCAACAACACAAATGATAATATAAACAAGTCTAATAAAGATGGATGTGATAGAATAAGAAATAAAGAAGAAGATGGATATGATTATAGCAGTAAAAATGATAGTATCGACAAATCTAAATGCGATCATAATAGAAGAAACGATGTGTTTGATTATAGCAGTAAAAATAATAGTATAGACAAATCTAAATGCGATCATAGCAGAAGAAACGAAGATGTTAAAGATAATATTGATGGTATAATACTTGGAGTAGAAGGCGATGATATTGATAAAGCACTGGAATCACCCAATTTCAACAAAATAAAGGTTTTCGCTCGTGCCGATCCAAAACATAAAGAAAAAATAATCGAGGCATACAAAAAAATGGGGGGAACCGTCTTGATGTGCGGGGATGGAACAAACGACGTAGGGGCATTAAAAAAAGCAGACGTGGGAATAGCTCTTGTTCCACCAACAAATCGCTCTAAAAAAAATGAATTCGGGGAATATAAATGCCAAATGGGCGACGCTTCAATCGCAGCACCTTTCACCACAAAATCAAATAGCATAAAACCCATTCTTGACATAATTCGTCAAGGAAGATCAACTTTAGTAACAACCATTCAAATGTATAAAATTCTAGGTCTTAACAGTTTAATATCGGCATACTGCTTATCTGTACTCGATATCAAAGGAATACGATATGGAGATGTACAAATGACTGTTTCGGGAATTATTATTGCATTTGCTTTTATGTTTTTGACCAGAAGTAAAGTAATAAAGGAAATTAGCAAGGAAAAACCACCATCTAGAATATTCTCTAAATATTTTATCGTAAGTGTAGTCATGCAGACCATCGTTCATATTTTAGCCTTTGTGGTTGTCTTCAATATCGGTATTGAAAATGTGGAATACGAAACCATCGGATTCGGTATGAAATCAGGGTTAGCCTCTGAAGAATACAGGCACATACAACCGAAAATATACACCAAGCTTATAATTAATTCTCATTTCGATCATAAGGATCATAATAACATTAGCAGAGAAAGTGATGAAAATAATAATGACACTAAAAGTAAAAATCATGGTAGCGATCAATATAATAATCCCGATAATAAGATCAACGATGAAAAAGACGATTCTAAATTCAGACCAAGTCTCCTTAACTCCATAATTTTTATCCTCTCCGTAGCCCAACAAATAAATACCTTCACCATAAACTACATCGGAAGACCTTACAGAGAAAATATCCTTGAAAACACTCACTTAAGAAACTCCTTAGCGGCCGTAACTGCCATTGTAGCAGGTATCATCTTTGAAATACACACGGGATTCTCGAGATTCATGGAAATCGTACCGATGAAATCAAATGAGAAAATAAAAATTTTCATGGTCGTTGTCGGTGACTTCATCGGGTGTTGGATAGCAGAAAAAATGGCTATAAAAATCTTCACTATGCAGTAAGCATATTTTTTTAGCGAATGCCAATAAAGTTTGAAATTCAATAATATACTAGTCTTAATATTACTAAATACAAATCTTGTTACCGAATTTAATCTCCTAGCTTAATATAATATCACTTATTTATTTTTATTTGTTTAGAATGAAAGCTTA
Organism: Rhyacophila brunnea; assembly: GCF_057557595.1. NCBI lineage: Eukaryota > Metazoa > Arthropoda > Insecta > Trichoptera > Rhyacophilidae > Rhyacophila > Rhyacophila brunnea. The sequence continues at coordinate 261,354 of NW_028232798.1, read as the reverse complement.
CCATTCATTGATGCCACTAAGTATAAATCTCGTTGACAAATGTAATCTCCTAGCTTAATATAATATCACTTATTTATTTTTATTTGTTTAGAATGAAAGTTTTACCATTCATTGATGCCACTAAGTATAGTCTTGTTAACAAATGTAATCTCTTAGCTTAATATAATGCCACTTATTTATTTTTATTTGTTTAGAATGAAAGCTTACCATTCATTGATACCACTAAGTATAAATCTTGTTAACAAATTTAATCTCTTAGCACAACATATTATCATTTCTTCTGTTTTGTATGTTCAAAATGAAAATTTGACATTCATTGATACTACTAAATATAAATATAGTTAACAAATCTGATCTCTCAGCACAACATAGTATCATTTCTTCTGTTTTGTATATTCAAAATGAAAGTTTGACATTCATTGATAATACTAAATAAAAATTTTGTTTGTAAACTAAATGTTTACAAACAAAATTTATGTAAAATTTACCTATTCTTTTTTTTATTTGCTCTTATAAATATTCTTTTTAAAGTTCGCTAATATATATCTTAGACTTTTACTTATCTGATGCTTCCCACATGTGATCCTTCATATTTCCAGTAATCAGTCTGATATTCGCACATTAGATCTGTATCAACAAGTGGTTATCAACATCTAGGGCTATATGATTGTACCTACTTTCCGCCGCTGATTAATTGTGCTACGCTCACCACTCTACACATACAAAATATTTTGCTGAACGGAGCAAGATATATTCAATTTTGGACACCTTTCGGCTTCTTACAAATCCCCCACCTAATTTGATGATGTATTAAAAAAAAGGTTTTGAAACGCCCCCCCCCTTGAGGGTATTTCTCGTTTTTTGTAAATTCATTTGTGTTCGGGTTGTGCCGCGTTGGAACTCGGTCCATTATAAAATCTGTTCTAAACTAATCGCACCCCATCATAATAGGATACACCTTATTCGCTTTTATGTTAAAGAATGAAAGTTTGATCTTTTTCAATAGTTATATATAACATAATATAAATCTTGTTGATAAATTACATTTTTTAGAATGCCAATGATTTACTTTATTTTTTTTATTGTTTAAGGATATAAATTTCAAAAATTTGATTCGTTATATTTTTTGTTTATAAACCCCATGCATATTAATTTTAAATATCGAAGAAAGTTTGGAGTTATACTTTTATACAACCATACAAGTGTTTAAGAATAGTTTTCAAAACACAAGAAACTTGTTTTTCTTAAGAATAATTTCCGTTATTTTTGTGTTATAACAAGGTCGTGTGTACATATTGATCGAAATTATATATCCTTTATGATTTTTCCATCGTGAATATATCAACAATTTTATATTTTTATTTCATAATTTTTTTTTTGGCTACATAGTTCTTACGAATTGTATAATTACACATGGAATTTTTTTTCTAAAAAAGAATTATATTACATTCCATCATCATTTATATGTTTTCATTTTTTTTTGATTAAAACACTGTCTTTTATTATTTGACGTAAAAAATCAATGCATTGCGACTTTTTAATAATATGAGATAATATGATACTTCTATTTACGAGATTATATTCATATATTTCGTGATGCATTTTTTGTAATATAAATAGTAGCGCAAATTGGATCTTATAGCTGGATTATTAGTACAAATATTACTATAATGTTTTATGCGGTACTAATTTTATTTTTGTAATTTTCGAGTATATTGATCAAAAAACATTGTTATACCAAGAAATACAACTAAATCGGACGATTTCAATTGTACTTAATATTTTAATGTTTTTTTATATGATAATTAAAAATTTTAGTTTATATTTTGTATTTTTTCGTGTATAGTAAAAATGCATTGTTGTACTAGATAATATTATCTGTCCGTGTCTTTTTTTATATTTTTTTGGGGCAAAATTTGCTTTGATGTTTGTTTTATATGATACTAAAAAGATTTTAAATTAAATATTAAGTATTTATAAGAGTAATCCGTAAAAATTGTTTTACCTGAAAAAAATATTTATTCGCGTCTTTATTTGTGGTTTTTTTATTGTAAACATTCCCATAATGTATTTTTTTTATATCATACCCATTAAATTTTAGCCAGTATTTTGTGTTTTTGTATATCATAAAAAACGTTGTTATATCTGATAATAGTGCAGCATCTAACAATTTTAATTTAATGATTGTAAGATAAACGTTTTTTTATTATATAATTTAAATTAATCAGACTTTACAATTATCTTTTTTTGTAAATGCCTAGTTAAAATACTTCTAATTGCTTGGTAACCTGTTTCCGGTTCTAAAAGTTTATATTCTTGGAATAATATGTTGGGATTACCTTTTCAATAATATTACCAATATAATTTTCTTATTCCAACTCGCATTTATGCAGTGAATCTATTGTAACACTAAAATCTTAAATTTTTACTCTGATTACAAGCTAAATTGTTGGATAATATATTCGCTTCAATGAATATTTATCATATAGTGCAGTGTTTTTGAACTTGAATTAAAAAAATTCCAAAAAAATAACAATTATAAATTAAAAAGATAATTCAGATAGAAGTGTATGTAATTTTTTAGTATATTTATTTGTATTTAAGCATAACAACGTGATTTTATTGAAATTAAAAAATTTTTACAATTAAAAAAAGTTTGTTTGAAAATCGCTACTTATCATAATGTTTTTATTCTTTGTTGTTTATTTTTGATTTTTACATATCTAGTGCTATTATAAATAAAGAGTCACTTATATCATAATATAAAGGTCTAAGTCAATAAAATTGACCATAAAGTGAAAATTAAGATAGAACAAAAAATTAAAATTTAGAACAATTATTTAATTTTTTTATGTATTACACATTTTGAATTAAATTCTGGAAAATTTCATCTATTAAAATTTAGATCAACAAGTCAAACTACTAAAAATTTAATAAATTAAGAAAATTAGACTGCTTATATTTTCACTGTAATCTTGTGGAATAAAACAAATTTTGTGAATATTAGATAAGTTTTATTGAATGATATCAATGCAATTTTGTAAAAAATCGTTCTTAAAAAGCAACGACTGATTCTTTTTTTTCATAAAGTTTTTATCTAGAAATTAGCAGGTTATATTGTTAATTTAAAAATTATTTTATATAAGTTTTATGCTTTTCATGGGTAAAATATGGTTACCTTTTCGGAAATTTTGCAAGAAATAAAATTTACCATAACAAACAATCAAAAGTTTAAGTAAGATGGTATTTGGCGATTAAAATAGACTTCTAAACAGATTTACACAGGTAAATATATTATAGTGTAGTTATTTTCAAACAGATTTTTAGATAGAAGCGTTAACTAATTTATTTGAATTAGATCTAGAATCATGTTAATGTTGCAAAATTCTTATATATAACTTACCAAACTATCCTATGCATCATAAAATACGCCGTATAAAACATAAACAATGGTATTTATTAATTCTATTTTTCATAGGTTTCTTTATAAATACAAATACAAGTAGCTATAATTTCTGATGCAATTTAAAATTTTATATTATTTGACAAATAATAATAAAAGAACAATTGACGATGTATTACATATTTATTTGGTTTTAAATCTTCGAATTCTATAGTTTTTATAAAATTCAATTTAATTCGCAACTTTTTCACTTAAAGTTTTAAAGTAAATCATATTTTCGCAAAATACACCTTTTTGGGCGATACTAATGTTTATATTTATATTACATTATAACCATGTATATATAATTTCAAAAATATGTGTTTTTTTTTGGCAAAAAAAAATTTCTGCATGCCTTGATCATATATAAAAACAACCTTGATAATATTAAATTCCTTTTAAAATGCTTTTATTCGTTTGATAACCATTTTATATAAATTAAATAATGCCTTGTGATTACTCGTAGGAAGATATCAGTCAGGATAATTATATTTTTATCCTCTAAATTTTAAAAAATTATTATCTCTTATAGCAGACAAACACAGAATTTGATCATATATATGAAAAGGCATCTACTATCTTTAATAATGATGTTGATCGCAAAGTAATAGAAGCGAAAAAAGCTAATCTGTTTAAAAATACAAAATATAAAATGAAAATCTAAATAATAAAAAGAGCTCCAGCTAAAAAAGCTGACAATAATAAGTAAAAAAATACCATAGAGTTGATAAATATATAAAAAGCTCTTAGTTCATATCTATAAAAATTATGAATTTCGATAGTGGACAAAAACACACAAAAAAGTTAACTAATGAGCTATAGGAAAGACATACAGTAATTTTTCTGTGTTTAATATTATCATTGGCAATCAATAAGTTTAAAATGCGAAAATTTATTCTTTATACTAGATTATTGAGAATCTATTACTATTTAGATGAAATTTAAAGACATTGTCGATATTACATAAAAGTTAGAAAATTTATTAAGCTAGGAAAATTCAGTATAACCCGGCCGTGTTTATTCTTTGGTTTGAGTTCATACGACTGTTAATAATTTAAAATTCTATAGATCAAAACAGTGCTCCTTTGAGAATATACAATAAGGTAATGCAACGTAATAATGACATCATTGTTTTTCATAATTCCGGAGATATCCACGCAATACTGATGGTGCGTAGAAATGTCCAATCTAAGCCTTGATACAAATCTAAGAATCAATTATAATTCAAATTTGAGCTACCAATAATTTCATTTGCTTCTCTTTGCCATTATTATCGCGGATATGTAAATTTATAGAAAGGAGATAATATATATAATAAAGCAAATTATTTAATAACATGAAAGATAAAAATAATGTCAATAAAAAAAGTAAATTATCGATCATCCAAGGTGTCTATACTCAAACAAATTCAATACTGGGAATATCAATAGTCACATATCCATATACATTTGCAAGACTGGGATATATTGCATCATCTTTATTCACAATTTTTATGTGTATATTAAGTGCATACACACTATATTTTCTTTCTAAATGCGCAAAAGATACGGAAAAGGAATCCCCAGATGAATTGGTAGAGTTAACCTTCGGTAAAATCGGAAGATTTCTTGCAACAATAATATTCTATTTCGCATGTATACTTCCCTTAATCTTCTACCTCGACATGTCTATAAAATACCTTATGGAGGGAATAGAATACTTCGATTTAAATGTTCCAAAAACAGCAGTGGCGATCCTGATATCAATTTCAACCATATTATTGTGTATTGTTTTTAAAGATATCGAAAATTTAGAATTTTTATCGATTGCGGCTTTATTATCATTAATTCTATTTATTATATATGTAGTGAACGGTTTTTTTTATGAATTCAAAAATATGGAATTTTCAAAATTAAAAATGATCGAAGTCAATCAAAACACTCTAGGTAGTGTTAGTTTTATTACTTTTGGATATATATCACATTCTAGTATAATTCCGATCATAGATTGCCTGGAAAATATCCATGATGCAACATGGGTTATAGTTATTTCAAACATTGTGGCGACTGTATTCTACTTAATAACAGGATTCTTGGGGTTTTGTGTATTTCCAGAAACAGAAGAGAATTATTTAATGAATAGTGGGGGGAAAACGGGCATAAAAATATGTTTGAAATTATTTTTGGCCACTGTAAATGTATTATCATTTCCACTAATGATGATTCCAGCTCGAAGAAATCTATCTTTTTTCATGCACTGTGTTGTTGACTATGATAATTCATTTTATAAAGAATCTGCTAGTTCAATATTTAATGGTATCCTCGCTCTTTTAACTGTCTTGTACATGCATAAAATGGATCTATTCGAGAACATGTTCTTCATTATCGGATCCTTGACTATGTTCGTAATTCCTACTGTTCTTTTTTTAAAGATACAGGTGAAGATTGAAACACATGAAAAATTATTTTGCATTTTAAGTTTAATCACCTCAGCTTTTGGCATTTATATGGGAATTCACGGATTTTTAGCACCAAAATCCAAGAATCAAAATGATAAAGAATAAATCAAAGAAACATCTGGAAGACTATGAATCAGCAATCATAAATCTCTAATATGATTTGATGGCAAGTTTAAATCTGAAGAAACATCGGGCAAGCTATGATCAGCATTCATAAATCTCTAATATGAATTGATATACGTATTATCTGAGAATTGTACAATAATATATAAAATCCCATTAAAACAAAGAAAGATATATTTAAATTTAATCATTAAAGGTATAATAATAAACAAATACAAAATCTCGCTATTCAACATAAATAAATCCATGAAATTCAAAGCAAACTATAAATTAAAACCAGAATGTTAAAACACCATTATAATTATGAGAACTAGCCACTAAGAGGTAAATTATTGCAATCATAGGTTAAAATATCTATATTTTAATTCCCATGCGGCAGAACTATATATTTCAACACAAATTTTCATAGGAAAAATAAGGCCAATATCAGTATCTAGAATTTAACGTTCTATACTATAGGGTATTTGAGTCATAAATAAAGTCGTTTTTTTTTGGTTTATGAAACTTCAATTTCAATTTTAAAAGAGACTTTTTTGTCTAAAAATATTCGGAATAATAATATCAGCTCGATGAGCCAAAAATTATATGAGGCGACGAAAACATCATAAGCTATCCAATGAGAAACTTTTTTAAATATCATCTTATACCAATATGTTTTTTTGTATTTCCCAATAAAGTCGATTAAATTCGTATTCAATAACCGTAATATTGGTAAGGTTAAGAAATACAAACAATTTATAATTTCAATAATAAAGTATATTTTTTACAAGCTTTATATTTGTTTTTCGTCTTTTTATTGTACAAAAATTATATATTAGCTGATAAATGAAAGGGTAAATAATTAATGTAAATTTCTTCTAAGATATTCATCCAACTAGACATTTTCTCTTTTATGCTTACATGGAATGCAATGGTAAAAAAAATTAAAAAATGACTAAGCTTTTTAAATAACATTTCATGTATTTACGCTTTTATTATTCTATTTAAAAAAATTAGCCATCGGCGTAAAACTATGTTACCTATCATCATTAGTCGTACGTTATTTAATCGACTGTCTTAGATTCCCATCTTTTTGATAATATCGGATATCTATTAAAAAAAATCACCAATTTAAGATATTATTTCTGTATAAACCGTTTTTGGAGTTTTAAAACCCACATACTGATATATTCCAAGGAAAAAAGAAATCGATAAGTATTATTTTTAGGCTTCTCGGTTTAATTAGTAGACAAATATACCTTTATTTTATAAAAATATAAGAGTTATTAAATAAGGGATCAAGAGCACAATTAACTTGAAATTTTAATTTATAATGAAGTTTAAAATATTTTTTTTTATTAAAATATTTGAATTTGATGGAATATAAATTCATGTGTGTGTATTTTCGTTTTAGGCAATATAAGCCCATTTCTACTATACGCCAAAATTTCAATTAAGAATACTGTTTAATTTTTCTAGAATAAACCGTAAAGTGTAAAATCGCGTAAATTAGCTGAAAAACAAAAATATCTTAAAATAATTGCTAAGAACGATATAAAGTGAATTATCTAAAGATAAAAATTTAAAGTGCATACAATTACTTATAATAGAGCTGTTTAAAAGATTTTATTTCCTTATATATATTAAAATAAAAAATATAATTCTAAATATCTAAAAAGTAAACAATTATATAGTTATTCTAATTATTTGTAGATTTTATCAAAGTTTTAACTATAAAAATATATGTTTCGCTGTGTGTATTTTTTTCATTAGCTAACACAATTTCAAAAAAATTATTATCATGACTTTTTCTACGTTTTATCAATGAATAATTTTGTTCGAATCATTTATAATGACAAAAAAAATCTATACCCCAAATTATTCTTTAAAAGTCCCAAATATGTAAATATTATAATATGACATATAATATTACCGAATGTATTCTTTCCAAACCCGTGTAATTAAGAGACAAATCAATGATATTACAAATATTCTGAGCATAAATTATGGGCTTTGTAATAAATATGTAGTGCCTTATCCATTTGATTTTTTTCTTCTGCACAAACGAAGGCTTATCATAGAGAGGATTTTAATGTTTTTTTCATAAAAAATTTCAGAGTTAATAGACCATGATATCATATGTTTTGAAACTTTTTATGCTAGATTTAGTGAGGTTTTTAAAATATGAGAAATTGAATAAGGCACGATGAATTCGCAAACTGATCATGAAAATATATTCGTTGATTTAACAATTCAGAAATACATTGTAATATTGAATAAAAAAAGTTTGTTAAATTGTTTTTATTCTTCATGTTTTAAAAAAAACAAAAAGATCTCATCCATTTTTTTCGATTTAAAAATTCTTCAATGTTATATATAAGACGATTTAGGCAAACACAATTTTTTTTTAAAAAAGTATGAAACATAGATGATGAATGGAAAAATATAATTTCTTCCTTTATTTCCGGGAAATTAATAGCATAACCACCCGAAGTGATCTTCAAACTATATAAAGCCGTGAATTTCATATGTAACTAACTTTTTATTTGTAGAATACTATATTAAAGTTTTTGTAAATTTTTTTTTCAATGACTAAAAGTTGTAAAATGAACACATTTTTTCCATTTTATTTTTCCGTCAGAATTTTCATGCCAAAATAGAATACTTGTTATATATGAATTAGTTTAGGAAATGTAAATTAAAGCAATAATATTTAAGTACGCTTTTAATTTATTTTATCATAAGAAAAATGATTATTGGTCTATTCAACCTTTAATTTTCTAAAATCTTATTAGATAGTTGGCAAAGATGTACGTTGTTGTAAAGCCACATAAATTTAAATAAATGTTCTTATACCTTTTAAACTTATTGCTCAGTATTTTAATAACCTTGCTTAAATAATTATTTAACAAGTAAAATAAATTTAATCAAGTTAAATTGATCCAACAATGGATTATAGTTAAGCGATTGCGGAAATATTTTTAAATGGATTATTATATAATTTTAAAATAAATTCATTTGTCTTTGCGCCAAGAAAATATGATAATATACACTGGAGAAGGGGAATAAAAAATACAGATAATCTAAATGGTATACCAGTTGGTGATAATGCAACGATTGTAAAATTAAAAGCATAGAAAATGAAAAAATATAGCATGTAAGTTGAATTAAGAAAAATTAAAAAACAGAAATAAATTTATATCCATTACCAACACGTGTATTTCCACCAAAAAATTAATCCTATGCATTAATACTTTACATTAAACGAAATATTTACTCAAAGAATTTTAAAGTGAACGTCAATGAGCTAGCCTCTATGTGCATATAGTTTACTATATGTAGTATTCATAATAAAGTACAAAAGATGCTTTGCTGGAGTGCAAATTTATTTAGAAGGCCGAAGAAAATAAAATGCTTTATTAAAATCCATATGCATAAAATTGTTAATTGACTATAATACGTATATAATTTTCGAAATAAATGCAGATAATAGGTATTTTATCATCATATTCCTCAGTACATAAGTTTCAAATTGAAAAAAGCCCATCTTGATTTCAGATGCATAAAATAGATAATAGCTGCGTGATTTTTTACATTTTTTTGTTCCTTTCTTTAACATTATACACTTTATCACACAAAATACAACAATAATTCATATTAAAATCATAAATTTACAGCGGGTTATAAGCTAAATTTCTTAGAATCGTTTTTAGAAGATAATAATCAAAGCTCTAATTATATCCCAATAAAACAAGAATACTCTAGAATTTTTTCATCGCTAAACTTCAGTTTGCTTTTTTTTATCTTTAGAGTTTTAAAAAAGATGTATAATTAGTTACCTCCAAAAAATCCCTTCAAATAATTATTTTTTTGCGGAGTTAAAAGGTCCTGCGCTTGAATAGTTGATTTTGGACATTAACTACCACACGAACTCGTTTAGACTTCGAGATAATCGCGCGTGCAAGAAGGCTGATATTATTCGAAAAATAAAATTCATAAAAAAATTGATATAGAAAGAAAAAATATAGGATTTATGTTTTAGACGAAATATTGTACCTTTATGAATAAATAATTATACTTTAGCATTTAAAATATATATTTGAAGCATTATTGCAACATCTGTCTTTAGCGACAAAATAAACTCTTATTACGATCTCAATTTACTTACCGTCATCTTAAGAAATTACCTAACTCGCGGTGATTACCGGCAAAAAGAAATTAAGACAACACAGAAGATACGGCTGCCAATCAAAGAGTCTATAGTAATAAGCGAATACCTACCACTACAGATTTAAAAAAATAAAGTATATAATTCATCGAATTCAATAAAAGTATAGGCAAAGAAAGATCCTTAAGATTTAATTTAACATAGTATGCAAACTTTTCAATTTACATGCGAGCCTTATAGATTGATTCGATTGAATAATAGAAACTTTTAAGACTAAAAATAATATTATTTAAACGTTTTTTTATTATATAAACTTATTTTTGACTTTTATATTGTGTAAGTTTACATTGATACAAATATATAACATTTTAATCATTTAAATCTATATCGGGATTATCTTAGTTTTCAAAAATTGGAAAAGGAGAAATAAAACATGTCTAAAAAGAATAAGATTCATAACTTAATTTTAAATCCGTATAATTGAATAATAACATTTCACATTGACTTTTTTATAATAAGAGATGCCTGGTATAGTATTATTTACAACAAAATTCATATCTGGATAACACAAATAGTAAAAATTAAATATAAGTAATATTAAGTTCTCAAATTACTTTTTTTGTAATTATTAAATGACCAATAATATGTTGAGACATAAAAAAATATAGAAATATTTATAATCTATAAAATTTAAGATACCCCTTTGTCACGTTTAAACCGCAAACATATTTTTTTACATATTTCGGCGTATCACTATAATCATTATGGAAAGGTGTCTTTGAGTATTTGCATTGCCTTTAATTTAATCATCTAAACACCCCGATAGAAAAAAAGTTTGAATGATTCATTTTTTAAAAAATTATAAAGTTAAAATATTATTTAAATCTTACAAAACGATATCTATGGCCTCTATATATTAGAAAACTTACCATCGGATATTTTGTATATAAGGATGATTCGTGATATATTTTATGCTTATATATAATCCCTTTATACTTTTACAAGAAAATAAGCAGACCTAGATAATACGGAATATAAATTGCATGAAAACTTCCTGCTCGCCCCCATTAAAAAGTAAAAAAAAAATTAGATCAAGAGATTCACGCTAAAATATCATATATATAATTTTATAAATATGAAAAATAATATGATTATAGAATATATGGCTATATCTTTACAAATAAGAATTTATTTTATTTATGGGTAATTTTACTTTTTTCACTCTATAGTTATTCATGTTTTACTTTGTATTCTTCATTGTAAAATATTTACCGATAGCTGTCACCAGATACTCATGTTCAGAATCTTCTTCAATACATCCTTTCTTTCAAAAATTATTAGTCCAAGAGTCTTCTTAAAATTGATTTTTTTGTGCGTATGCACCACTTCAGTTATAATTACCAACTCTTTAATATATGATTTATGGTATTTTGTAACCACCCCATACCAAGTTATGATGATGCTATCTTTAGATTTATAAAAAATTAAAATCTAATTTACTTTATTTATGTTTTACTTCTATTACTTTTTAGGAAGTTCGCTTTATACTAATAGGAACTATTGCTTAACTGCTGCATCTCTCTGTGGAACTCCCTCAGCACTCATTGTCACCCGTATACACCGTGGTTTGGGCCCTTTCTCATATATGCAGTCATATGTGGAGGGAATGGGATTCTGTCTACTTTTCGCGCTAAGAGTTACAAGCTACAACCACATTCTACACTTACCTATATCCTTGCTGAACGGTGTGGGATCTTTTTCATTCTGGAGGCACAGTTCAACGGCTTACACAGCAACCTCCTATTTACCATGGCTTATCAATGCTTTGTGGTTTATCTTTTATTGTTCACTGGCAGCTACCTTGGGTATTTTTCTTTGGAGTAAATTCGTTTCAGAAATTAGTGGGGTGGGTGGAAGTGGAACTCGCGACCCCTCACACTGGGGTCCGACTTGTAAAAAACTCAACCATACCACCCTCGATTTATTATATATGAATAAAAATAACTTAGAGGTACATCAAAAGGAATAAAAATTATATTTAAATACAATTTTTACATTATTTTAATCATAGAAGGGGTTATTTATCAATTTTATGATCATTTTATTTAGATTTAAACACATCCGATGGATCTGACTTTGAATAAATAAAATTCATTTAAAAGAAAGGCCATATAAGGATATTAATAGTGCAATATTCAGATCCGTTGATACACCTAAGATAACGTTAACATTTAACATCAGATTACGTATCTAAAAATTATTCTAATGGTGCATGACTTTTGTTCACAATATTTACATAGAAATTAAACCGCAACTTATGAATAGTTATAAACTTTAAAACTATTTTTTTAAATCCTTTTTACAAAGTATAAGTTTATTAACTGGAAGCTCGTGTAGATTTATTACTTGAAAAATGATTATCATAGTTTGAAAATATTTGGCTTTTAATCAAAGAATTATAGCAAAATAATTCAAAATTAATCGTTCTATTTTGTTACCCATTGTTTAAAATTAAATGAATTTACGTTCATTCCTGTTTTACTGATAAATCCGAGTTTTTCAAAAAAAATCCCATCATAAAAAGCATCGATTCTTAATAAATAGAAGGATTGTGTTAATAGTATATCCCAATTATTTGTTCAACATTGACATCATAATTATTGATACATTCGAATTTTAAAAGTAAGTGTTATCTTAATGTCCTAAATAGAATGACGTGCTACAATCAAAATCGATGGGATATATATGAAATTCTAGCATAATTGCATTAAACAATCTTAAGAATCTTTATTTTACTTTCGCTTTCTCCATTAAAAAATAAGTGTTTAGAATTACTCATACATACAAATTTAACTCCTGTAAAACTTTAGCATCTTGTTAATATATTTCTTTGCGGGTTAGCAGATTATAAACGAGAAATTTTTGGATGTGTTTAATCATTTTTGCTCCTTTAAGCTACTTCTTATCTTTTGATATAAATAGATTTATTTTAAAGCCCCTCACAGCATTCAAAAAAATGTCTTTAAAGTGGGAAAACATAGAAGTCGAAGTTTCAATTGAAAAGGAATCTAAATGTGGGAATAATTTGAAGTTATTAGAAGGATGTAGCGGAGAAGCCAATAAAGGCGAAGTTTTTGTGATTATGGGATCATCTGGGGGTGGAAAAACAACACTTTTAAATTCGCTTTATGGCCGAATAAAATCAAATTGGGCCACTAAAGGTGTAGTTAAATATAACGGCATTCCAAGAGACACCAAAGAGTGGACTAGAAGAGTAGGATTCGTTGATCAAGATGATTTGATTGAAGGTTCATTGACAATTGAAGAAACCATCAAATTTGCCGGCCTGTTAAAATTAGACAAAGAAAAAACATTGCAAAAATCATCAGCTGGAACTAATGATGAAAAAAAATTTGAAGATATAGTTGAAGATAAAACTAAGGACTTGATTAAGTCCCTTAAATTAAATAAAGTCAGCAGAACTTTAATGTCAAAGATCAGTGGGGGTGAGAGAAAAAGAGTGATGATTGCGATTGAATTGATATCAGAACCAGATGTTTTATTTCTTGATGAGCCAACAACCGGTTTAGATGCTTCTTCATCTTTGGCATTTTGTAGTTATTTAAGAAGTATAGCAGTGAAGAACAACACCATCATCATTCTAACAGTGCATCAACCATCCTCAGAAATGTTCGATCTTTTTGACCATTTATATATGTTAAACAGGGGTAAAAATGTTTATGATGGAAAAGTAAGTGAAATACCCAATTTCTTAAGAGATTCGGGTCTGGTTATAAGGGAAGAGGTGTCATATCCAGAATTTATGATAGATATGTGCAGCAACATGGACGAAAGTATCAGAATGATGGATAGGGGCATGATAAAAACAACCGAGCCACCATCAAAATCCAAAAAAACAAATGACCCTATCTGTGATCAAGAGTTACGTATTCATCATATACTTATCTTGATAAGAAGACATTTTATGATTGATATAAAAAATAAGCTAAGTTTCGGGTCTAGATTATTTATGACGGTTATACTGAATATAGCCCTTATGTTATTTCCGATTATGCTGCATGAATTTATAAAATATAGAAGCGAACAAGAAAACACAAATATAGATTTTTCTCCATCGCAGTGTTATGAAAGCTGCACACTCATAATTTTCCCTTATCTGCCACCAATAGCTATTGCCTTTTTTCATTTATATTCATCGTTTACATATACAGAAAAATCGAATATATACAGGCGTGAAGTCGCTGTAGGAACGTATGCTGTTTCTAGTCTATACTTATCACACTGGTGCTATAGTATTCTTCATAATGGAGTTTTAACGCTGACTTCTATCCTACCTTCGCTATTGATTTCTTTAATATTATTCAATCAAAAATATGTCAAATATATATATAACGCCAATGCAATGGTCCATTATTTTTCATTACTGGTTGCGAATTTGGTTGGTGTCACGTTTGGGCTTTTTTTTTCATGCATTTTGAGTAACAAGGTGGTTAAAGGTATCATAAATTACTTAATGTTTGTGATTTATATACACGGCTCTAATGGGAATTATTTAGTACAAAAGTTATCCCAATTTGTTGCGTCATTCGTCCCAGATCACTTTAAAACTATTGTTTATTTATGCGATGACTTGCTCTCTTTACTTATCTCATATCGATCCAGTAGAATTATATATTATTTCCTTTTATTAGTTACTTTAAAATATCCTTTAACTAAAAATCGTTCTTTGGAGGATCTGGAAAAATATAGAAATGATATAAGGGAAAATAGGGACTTCTTTCATGGAAAACGAGTGAATATATTCGAAGATATTGCACTTTTAATTTTATTGATAATATTAATGTGTCTATCTTCAATTTATTTTTTACGAAAAAAAATGCTAACTTCAGGCAGGCTTAGATTACAATAAAATTATGGCCTTAAAAAATATTTTATATGGATCTTTTTGATATTTAAACCTTTACAAATAATACATTTGAAATTCATATTTTTTTTATTGGTTAGATGACAAACTATTATAAAATTAATTTCTCTAATATTTATACTATTTTTGTGGGTATATCTGATACATACATAATATTTCAACTAAGTATTCGTTTTTATTTATTTTTATTTAATTTGGATCAAGTAACCTTCATACAATAATCAATTGTTATTTAGTCTCTTATATACGCCCGAATAACTTTTTATTCAATTTTTATCATCTTTGGGACGTTCGAAGGAATGTAAGACGCACAATACCGCAGAAACATTAAACCCCTTTATGAATCAAGGATTCTGAAGTGTGAAAAATAATATCAAGCGACAAAAATAACGCTTCAGCAAAAAGAGCAACTTGCGAGTTTATACTAAATAAAAAAACACATGGTGATTCTGAACTCAATTGTGACAAAACTTGATTGTAAATTATAAAAAAAAATCGAAAACAATTTATTTTGATGCATAAATAAATTGAATATGAATAATTATCGATGCATTTTGAGTTTTTATTCTTAAAGCATATTTTTAGCATTTACATTTTCCAGCATCCTCTATATTAAATGTTTAATTTACCGTGCAAGAACGATAATTTACTGAAAAAAAAAAATTCATTGTAATTAAAATTCTTATTCTGTTGTAAAATTAAAAAGTCGCGCTATTTAATTTCACAATTTTTTTTCTCACGCCTAAAACCACATTGTGATTCTTAATTTACAATGATCTAAGACATTTATACCATGTTTTATTTTAATGGCGATAAAAAATATTTATGTAATGTTTAGTATCTGAGTGTGGTATCAAATAATAGAATTATGCGCCTATCAATGCAGCAAAAAACATGTTTATCCATACAAGTCCATGTATCACAACACCATAATCTAATATTTAATCAACTTAAACAATATATTTCTAATGGAAAAAGCCTCCAAGGCATATATAGAATTTATAGCACTTATTAAAATATAGAACATAATTATTGGCGAATATTTATAATAAATATTTCTTGAAGAACGGAAATATCACGCATGACCAATATATAATCGAATTCTTGATTGAATGTAACATTTGAATAAATATTACCTTGTAATTAAACAAGCAAAAGAAAATTTACGTTTTGAGAACAATCAGGCTTCCTAAAAAATATATTTTTACAACAAATAACAGCAATTTAAAAAAATAAATAATGTTAGTCTTTAATTCTAGTTTAAAATAAACAAAATTGCTGTAATTTTGCTATGGGATTAAAAAATATAATTTATTTGCATGAAAATTTATTAGGAAAACAAAATATTCTCAAAAATAATCAACGAAAAATGGGACAGAAAATAATTAGATATAGATGTAATCGATGTGTGTATGAAAGAATATATCATACATCGAAATAATTACCAAAAATGTAAATTATAAAATCTTAAAACGATCGTATAAAAACAATAAAAAAAAATTAAAGTGCATATTTTTCAAAAAAAAAACAAAAAAAACCAGCTTAAAGTCTTGGCAAAAACGGTATAATATTCCTACAAATATGGATAATAATATTTAAAGATAATATAGTACGTTTTACAATTGTTTCTAAGCGATGAAACAAATTATAGCATAAAAACATATATTTTCTGCATTTTCTACATATTTTGAACCAATTAATTTTAATAGACTTACTGTTCCATGATTTATTTTTTTTCTGCATTAATAAAACAACAAAAAAATTCAAATTCTAAATTCAACATTTATTATCAGAATAGTTGTAAACCAATTTTTAAAGATTTAGGAACATCATGTATTACAAAAATTTTTATTTTCAGTTAATTCATGCATAATTTGCGATGAAAAATATTTTAAAACAAAAAATATTTTAAATTAAAAATATGATTAATCCACTACAAAATACTTGATTTATAAATAAATTAGGCTTTTATATAATTTATAAATAAATTGAACTATATTGTTGATATTAAAGACTTTTTTTAAAAGATAACCCATACATATTGCTAAAATGCTTTTTATTTTTGGCCTAGCTTAAGTTTTTTTCATTATGAAAATATTTATTATCTCCTTGAATCTAAAAGTTACCAACACATGTACTTTTTTATTATCTTGATCAGAGATAAATTTGTAATCTCTGGCTATTTTCATCATAATTTTTTTTAAACGTTAATTTTTTTGCTGTGAATCTAAAATAATCACTGATTATTGATTTTATTTCAATTTATAGGAAAGAATTTTTTAAAATATTTAAAAATAATTTTAATTTGTGATCTATAATAATGACTATAATCATATTTTAAATGCAAACAATAACTTTCAAATTCAAAAGATTGTTTATATTATATTTAAAAGCCAGGATTGCATCAATAAATATTAAAAGAGCAATATTTTTTCAAAATTCAAAAATACATCCTTTAAACAAGATAAATAGCGAATTTATTTATTTCGTTGTCATATTTTAGTTCAAATACTTAAATTAGTGGGTATTTTGGTTATTTTAAAATAAATTTAGTGACCACTTAAATGCCTTAATATGTTTTATCTGTATTTTATTTTCTTTCTTTAGAATCTATCTGCACAATAATTATCTTTTTATATATAAAAATCCATAAAAGTTTCCATACGGAAAACAAAAAACTTGCTTAGGTATTAAAATTCATAATGGCGGAGTCTCATATATATTTAAGAGCATACATTCTTATATCTAGTAAAAAAGCTGAACTATCGCTAATCATTTTATAGAAAATGCTATTTTTTCTTTAAATTGCTTTCATACTTTACGATTTACCATCTATTTAATCATTTAAATTATTTAAAATACCAATAACAATTTTCAATTGTAGAAATAAATTATGAATCACCAACCTTCCAGAATGAATTTATAGCAATTTCGCCCTCTAATCAGATCAATAGAATTAGAGATTTTATATACCTGTTTTGTGAATTTTTACGAGTGAGTAGAACAGTTTTAAATTGTTGAAAACCTAAAAATCCGTTGAAATTCTTTTATATACGCATAATTCTTATGAAATTTTGTTATGTCTGCATAAAAACGAATTTCTAACATTTATTTATCTATAACACAAGAAACAAATTACACCACAATTATAGGCAAATTTATGCAAAAATACCAAATATAATAGTTTTATCTTAAATATCGGCAGAGATGTAAATTTTAAAAAGTATGTGTTATTTTGACATTTTTATAGAAGATAGATACTGCTTAAATTTAAAAAGTGATCATCCATTATAAATTTCTATTAAATACACATATGATTGTATAGTTATGACGGTGGGTGAGTAATATTTCTGAAATTCATTGTTAAAATATTTTTACACTTATTTAAATATAATATTTTAGACGCTAGAATTGGCTTAAAAACATGTTATTGTCGATAAGTTATCAGATATACTGTAATTAAGACGTAAAGAGGTGTTTCACATGCCACAAATTCAATATTAAAAAGTTTTATATACGAATTAACAAAAGACTTAGTCTATAAAAAATTACATCATGCATTTCGCTATATATAGCTTTAAAACAGATGATGTATAGAATAGTAGACATTCAGAACTAAGTATATTGTTTATATATATTGGTCTTACCATTGGATTAATTGTTGTTCAACTTTTATATTTAAAGACTGGCCAATAATTTCTAAATTTAAATGCGATTTTGATCTTAAGTTTTTCAATATATCTGCTAAATTTTTAAAAATACATATCGTATATAATATATAATTATAGTGCCCTAGAAGCAGACTATGTTACAATCTAATAAACAGTACCAAAAAGAGATGAAGACAGCAGAAAAGTTAACGTTATTACTACCTTCATTTGGGGGATAGCTTCAAGAGGATGTCAAAACATAAAAACCTAATAATTAATTCTTTACGTTATCTTAAGACCTAAGTTGGGAGTACATTGTGGCAACTAGTATCCTCGGCGCTCATAATTACAACATTTGACTGCGCGAGAGAAAAGGAACTAACTATATCAGAAATCATTTTGCGACTAAGTGCACGCTTTCTAAGTAAAATATAGTATGCGATACAGCCCAGAAATACCTCTCAAACGGCACTCCAGAGTCGTCGGGGAAGTTCCTCGAGATGATGAGAGAAGCAGGCTATCTATTTGTTAACGGGTATCTGTCACTTCAGGCTTATGTTGCAGAATCATCTTGAATCCCCACCGAAATAAGAATTAAACTGTAAAGTATAGCAGGTTACACACATAACTTTTATGAGTTCAGGAAATCTGTAGAGAACGTAATTACATTATCATATGGAAGAGATGACTGGATGCATAGAACGAAGTTTGACAAGATATACGCAAATAAAATGCAAAAGAAACACAGAGAACGGGCACAAACACTAAAAAATTAAAAAAAAGAATATCATAAATCAAGAAATAAAGATAAATCTGGGGCCTTCATGGAAAAAACCATACAACTTATGAATGTTGGGTGTAAAGGCTTACGGAAAAAAGATGGAGTTATCCAGAAAGAAAGAAGGTTGAAAAGTTGGAAACGTATAATAACGAATCTGATTTAATAAAATACAATTTTTCTGCACAAATACTAATTATAAAAATACAAGTAAAACCCCTTTCATTCATTTTGGCTAGATCAATAATCAAAAATAACGAGCAATCCTTGATACTTGAATAGATAATACACAGTTATCATAAAATATCGATCTAAAGCAGGTCTAAATACCACCATCTAACCAGAAAGTAAAAACAGAGAACAATATATAAAGAAAAATTAAAGACAGAATAAAAAATATAGTCTTATAGATTCCTGATCATGAGATAATAATTGCAATGTTTTTGTAACAGAAGCAAGAATGTCGTATATACTACTGGGTACACCGGAAATCATAACAAATACAGAAATGTATATTTGATATTTTAAAAATAAATGAAAAGGAACAAAATGGATACATCAGTTATGTAGCCATTATTAAAGAGCAAAACTTATGAGCCATGAACAAGAGATTAAGGAAAGATAATCCACCACATTTACACCAGAGATCACCTTGATCATACTATGACGGTTTGAAGATACGTAATTTATACACGAACACACGCACCAATCTGCCAAAGAAACAGCAAAATCTAAGTTAATCATAAAAATAAATTAGATGTGAAAAAGGAAGAATTAAAAAAAGATTTTTTATAAAATCAGAAAACCCCCGACCATCTAGCCTAGTTAACCTACCAAAAGAGAATGGAAAATTCGGTTTTGCGTGGATTATAATGCAACAATTTGAAATAACAAAGAAAAAAAAACATATGCCTCTCCTAGAACTTATATTTAAATATTATGCCAGCATGCGCAACAAACATTTCTGTAATAGATGCGTCATAGGGATATCATTAAATCACTTTAGATGAGAACCGTAAAAACAGTTTTTAACCAGATAAGTGAACTTTTAGGGTGCCCGAGAATTTCTTTTGATCTATGCAACGCGCTGGTGACATTTTAACGATATGCTACCGTAAATAAAATCAAAAATTGGATATTCGTCATTCCGTATCTGGAAGTTACTGAGTAGCAAAAAAACATCTAGGAGTTATTCTAGAATAATTAAAGGCTTGCGGACTGTCTCATAACGAACAAAAAAAGCAAATTTTATATAACAGAAGTGGATTTCCTGGGGAAAAATTTACCATGGAATAGTAAAGCTAGAAAAAAAAATAAAAGTAATACGAGAGTTTGAATCACCAAAACACCAAATGCGCTACGCTCATTCTTGTGACTGTCTAATTTCTGCAATGAATTTTATGCTATTAACGCGACTATAGCGTCTCCTCTAACATATATACACAAAGGCAGCTATGTGAAGAGTCAGATGAAAATTTTATGGTCAAAGAGGCAGAAGAATCGTTTGGGAAACTGAAGAAAAAGATAGACAGAATAGTAGAAAGAGCCATACCAACAGCTAAGTATTGTATTTATCTTTACGACTATTGCTTCTGATGAACCCATAGGCGCCTTATTATCACAATTATATGACTAAGGGAACATAAAAAAAAATTCTTGCGCAGTAAGAAGTTTATCAAAGCACAGCAATAATATTATACGACAGATAAAGTTTAATTACCCGTGGAGAAAATTATTATACAATTTGATCTTTATTTAAGAGCATAATACTTGTTTCTAAAAACAGATCATTAAGCACAATAATATAGAAATACACCACAAATATTAATAGTAAAATACTAATAACAGCAAAAAGACTATAATAATATACACACACCTATTATATAAAAGATTTGTCGAATATAGCAGACTTATAAGTAGATCAAGCAAGGAGGAAAAAATAAACCTAGATAGACAAGTTGAACTAAAGAGATCTGAAAAGAAGAAAATAATATGAAATAGTTACAATTCATTGATAAATAGATCACCAAAATTCATGAAATTTCTACTTTTAAAAAAACACAACTGGAGTGGTATACACAAGAATGTATAAAGTTTTGTAGAAAAATGTTATTAATGCGGTAAGGCGGGTATATAAGAAGAAATACATAAAAAATGTTGTAAACCAAAATACCCAACTAAATTATGGGCTTTTGAGAGAAATTCGTAGAATACCCGAGGGCAAAAGCAACTCTATTATATTTTTTCTATAGATCAACTCACTAAATAAAAACCAGGTGAATTACAAATAAGAGTACAGAAACAATGAAAAAAAGCAATCGTGGAATGTATACTAGAGAAACACTGAACACCAACTAGAATCTATACATATAATGGACTAGAATTTAAGAATTAAATGATCAATATGACATTTTACATCAATCTTATACCCTAAAACACGAGACAGTAGGCGCGATAAAAAAATCAACCATACTCCTATACGGATACTAAGGAAAATGACATACTTAGGCTAGAAAGGTTGGGGACAGCTCTTTGAAAGGGCAACAAGCGCATACGATTTATCATTTCTCTGGGATATTTATGAACACAATTTATTATAAAATATTACAAAAACTAATACTTGATAAAACCGACAAAATAAAAAGGGCAAATTACTCCATGGACGAATTAATAAATAAAAGGAACGCAGACCTTTAAAATACAAAAAATCAATCATAAAAGAAAACTGAAAATCTCATTAGATATTAAAATAGACGAAGCAGTTCTAATTTCTAACCTCTCTCTATCTTGAAAACTTACAGCGAATTTGCAGGCTTTACAAGTTCTCGGGCTCTACCATCAGATGCTTATAAATTAGAGAAAAAGGGGAAACTTATAGGGTTAATAAGCACACATATTTAAAGAATGCACAAAAGAACAAAATTTTGGGGAGGGTGTCGTCGAATAACATTAATAATTGTAGTACCCTGCAAGGAGACTATGAACCCATCTAAGAAACCGTACAAAAACGACAATACATATAAAAATTTGGATAATAAAACCATGTTGTGTGAAATTTAATATTTATTTATGACATTCTTGATGATGGCAGTCTATAGTTTTTATTTTTCTGCAAACACGCCTAGATATATATAATTATTGATTTGCCTCGATATTCTTGCTATTGTCTATTTACACGTTAACAATCATCATTCTAGTAAAAAATGCGAAAATGAATGGTCGAATTCTTAGATTTCTTTAATGAGATTTTAATTAAAGAATTTTATTTTTATTTTTTTAAGAAGAATAGTATATTTAGATTTAGGCTAGTAAATTTATGAAATTTAAATTATATAGCTGCATATTTTGAATAGTAAACATTTATGTTTGTTATTAGAATTTAAAGTCATAAATTGAGATAAAATTGAATGTTTTTATGCCACAAAAAATATCATAGGATATTCAAGTATAATTTCATTTTACCTTGGTTGTGACTAATTATTGCGATATTAGTCGTTTTAAAAAGGCCTTTTGGTATATGAATTTTATATAATCAACATTGAAATCTTAAAATATATAGGAAATTTAAATAAAGGTTTTAAAAGTTTAAGTTATAGATTTTAATGTAATGTACAAAATAGATGTCATTATAATATAAAATTTATATTTAGTTTATCATTAGATTTATAGATTTCTTTTATATTTGTTTTATTTAGGTATTTTTCATAGCTAATATATTTTCAATATAATGTCAACCGATAATTTCTTGGGTATTTTGGAAAACTAAAATATCAACTGACTTTATAGTAGATGCTACATTCGACAAACAAAATTTATGAAAATATATAATCAACACTATGACATAAACTTACATAGAATAGCTCAATTGAACAACTTTCTACTAACTTTAATATTAAATATATATTAGGATGCAGTTTATGATCTTATAACGTTTTTATAGACATTATTAATCACAAAAAACGATATACGTGTTTTTATTAACATTATTAATCACAAAAAGATGACATGTGTGTTTTTATCTGCCCAGAGTCATAAATGATAGTTTTTGAATCATATTTATAGATGTAATACTTGATTTTTTAAAAGAAGAACCATTAAGATATTTAACTCTTTAATAACAAAAAGACCTTTTTAAAAATTTTCTTTGATCATTGTGGTTAAAATAGCTTATAAATAACCATAAGGTTTTTTATTGGTTTTTCTGTGGTATGATCGTTTTGTAAAAATCTCGAAAGTTATCCAGAATTTAACGCGGCTTGAAATAGATAGGAAACCCCCAAACTATATGATTTAATGATGAGGATGTGACTGCACACTAATAGATCAATGATTTTACATATCAAATGTTTTTATTGAAGAAATCTAATTTATGGAACGTAAAAATGCAAACTATATCATATAAAAAAAATACAAACTCAAGAGTTTATACGTATTATATATCTCTATTATCACAACAAAATTGATTTTGTAAGCTATATATGTGTTTAAGTATCCAAAACAATTTTTTTCAGAATAAGTTGCAGATAAAGTGTGATTTCTTCTAAATTGATCGGTAGACTTAGATTATAAGATTATTGACCATTTAAAAGCACTTAGAAGATTTTATAATTACTAAAAATTTTCTTAGAAAAATACAAAAGGCGTTCAACAGCTCAGTCTCTATAGATTTACAGTTTTGAAACTTCAAGATAATTTTATTGTTTACATTTTAATATATAAAAATAAAATTTTTAAAAAGATAATTCAAGCCCATAAAAGGTAGAATATGTATTGGCTTTTAAATGTAGGTACAAACATGAATTTATGTAATATAACACAAAAAAATCTAAATAAATTAAAATTTGGGCATATAATATAAAAATTTAAATACATCTATAGTTGACTTTGCCAAGCTTCTAACAAAATACCAGAAATTGATCACCGTAATACAACGCGGAAAATCGTGGTTCTGGCACAAACGAATAACTAGATAAGACAAAAGGTATATTCAAACTTCGAAAAATTAAGCAGAAAGATTTTTTTTTGCATTTTAACGCGCCGCATGAAAAATACTATAAGTTCTAAATATGAAATATAAGTGCTGGAAGGCTATATATTATTTGAAATTTGATTCATGGTATGTTTCGACTTGGAAAACTGTTGGTATTTATATATTCTTTTACTTTTCAAATATTATTTATGAATATAACAGAAATTTTTCATTAATCAAAAACTTGAATGTTTAAATTATTTTGAGGTTTTTTTTATTGGGTAAACGGTGTTTATTATAATAAGGTGGATAAAAAAGGATTTTTAAAATTAAAGACCAAGGTCACTTATAAGATTTGACTAAATGATTATCAATTTTTCCCTCGATTTAAATATCTTCGCATTCCCGTAACTTATAAAATCATCATGAAATTGATACTTTTAATACCCGGAACAATAACACTTCAAAAATAAATACTATATATAATTATTTAAATCAAAGGTTTTCTTTTATGCTGCCACATCAAAGAAATAGTTACATAGCTAGTAAAATTTTCTATCATCATATCTGTTTAGTTTCGTTAAATAAAACAATTTTTTTTCACAGTGCGAAAATATGGTGTTACTTGATTGGAATAGGTATATTAGAAAATAAAAACCTCTTGGATTAATTAAATTATAATTACAAAAAAAACAATAGAGCACAAAATATATTTTCTCATCACGTATGGCACCAAATATGCAGAGATTTTCATTCTAATACTTACTTATCCAATTTAGTTGCATAAACTTACGAATATGAAGCTATTTTTTTGTTAAATTTATGTTACTTTATACATAAATAAACTTATAAATTTATAATTAAAAATGTCTAAATACTTTTAAAAAATCTAATCGGCTCAAATAAAAAAAAATAAAAAAATTATAGGTATATCTTCAATATAATAACATTAATGGAAATACCAAAGTTAAGGTAAAAATTTCAAGTTTAGTTATCTCGCAGAAGATAAAAACAAAATATTTATATAAATAAAATTTGTTTTGTTCTAACGCGGATTATGCCTTAGATACGATGAATAAGATTTACTCTTTATTCAAACATATCGCGCAAAAGGGTGTTTAAAATAACACACTGATCGATGTGTTCTCACAAAAAGACAAGATACTAATTTCTGTGCCATTTTTATATTCTTTGTGTGTTTTGCTGTTCATATATTAAAAAATTATTATTAAATCTTACAGAAAAGCAAAAACTTATCCTTTAATTCTAATATTATATAATTTGTTAACCTGATTTATATCAACATGTTTTATTAATGAGGAATCAATATTTTATAGATATTTAAATTTGACACGTAGTATTTTTTAGTGCCGCAATAAATAGTGTGATCTATAAGATTTTCACCATGTTTTTTATGAAAAAAATGCTATCTTATATAATATGAAACAAAATTAAAATCATGAAAATTGAAGAAAATCTATAATTGCGTTTCCTATATTTTTGCATATATATAAAAATTTCTCCTTATTCAGAAAAATTTATGTTGACCCTAAATTGATATTTTTATTGTATAAACCATATTTTGATTACTGCGAAGGCATTATCTGGCAAAAATAAATAAAAAGAAAATTAAAAGACTTATTATATGAAAATAGAGCAATGATTATAAAGAAGCAAAACGTTTACTCTAAAGGGAAAAGTTTCACAGCTAAATATTTTTATTAAATCTTTGTTCCTATAAAGAATATAGAAGATCAACAGTAAAGCTGTTTAATTAAAATTTTTATTTTCAATTCACATTTATGCATCTAAACGGGTTTAGATATCACAATATAGCGTCGCCGATTTGAGAACACTTGGAAATTATAGCTTAGCAGACTTTTTTCGCACAAATAGATACTTTAACGTCAACTATGCTCTAATAAAGCAGTTTTGTAATTTAATGTAATTTAAATGACAAATAGACATTTTTTGTTTCACTTTTTTATTATATAAAACTATTAGAACTTTATGCACATTATATATTTTTAGAAAAGTTCATAATCAGTGTTCAAAAAGCGTAGAAATTTTATAAATCGAATAGATATAAAATAATTATGCATATTTTAACATCGAATTAACGAAATACATGAAAATTTTGTAAAAAAAGATGCAATGAACTATTAACATAAAACTAAAGATAATACACAAATAAATACTCTTCTGTGAATTTTAAACACCAGTATAAATAAATTTTCAAATATATACGTTTAAAATGATCGATTATAATAATTGTAAATAATTATTCAAATATAAATACCTTTTTTGAAATATTTGTACAGTCAACTTAAACCATATTTTTTTACAACGCACCAAAATAGATATTATTTTTATGCCGTATAAAAATGTAAAAAATGGAAGATAATTATAATTTTCAACGGTAAAATATTTTTTTGAATTAAAGTTGTATTTGTAAATACTAAGATATCTATTTCTCTGTTTTTTATAAAAATAAAATGGTAAAAGTCGTGCAAGGTTTACTGACATAAACATAAACTTAATATATTGGATTGTATTACAATCCGAATCATACCTTTTAATTATAATTTTCATAATATTTCTATCTAATTTATTTCCCGATAACTTTTTAGGAACAGAATATAAAAATAAATTCAATCTCACACAATAAAAATATCTAAGATCTTTTTGACATATTTCATGTATCAGTGAGACAAAAAAAATATGAGGGTCTTTTACTGGATTCAAGTATAAAAACCATTTTTGATGCATTACCAGGATTTTAGTGATGTTTCGTAAATATGAAGCCTGCGCCACATTTTAGCTTAAAGAACGTAGTTAAAATTTTTTTTACACTAAAAATGTGAAGCATCTAAAGTTTAACCAAGAATTATATTAATTTATCATGCATAAAACGGTAGTCTTGTGGCAAAAAGAATTTAAATTACCCCACGATAGACTCTTTTTGTCAAACAGGATACATAGTGGTTGTATTATGTATATATGTTCAAATAAATAATTGATTTAATTTTATTTGTATAGAATTAAATAATTGTTAAAATTTTTATGATGAATATATTAATTTCTAAAAATATATCCTGTGGGGCTTAAAAGTAACCAAAATCACACATTTTCGTGAGGCAATTTGAATTATGTGATCATGTTATAAATAGCGGAGACCCACGATCTGATATAGAATATACATAAAAGGTATTTTTAAAAGATAGTGTAAGCTTTATATGATTTTATGATTTATGTTAGACCATTTAGTCACATATCTAAGAATCACATTCAAATAATGTGGTAATTTATGAACTACCGCAAATAAGATCAAATATTAGCTATTAAGTGCATAAAAATCATTAATCTAAAAAAATAAAAATTCCTTACTTTTAGAACTTTTCGAAATATATGATATATCTTCATTGAAAATAAGTAATACTTTTTTTGTATTTTCTTTAAAAAACAAAAATTGTTCTTTTTTATAATTTAGCTAATATTGTGTTGTTTTTGCGAAAAAAAATCGAAAACTTAGTCACGTGTAATTATAAACTACACTATTCTAAAGCAATATTCTTTAATAGAAAAAAATTTAGATATATATAAAAAAATTATATGTATGATTTTATTGCGCTTTTTATATTTTCATTGGACTAATTTTTTATATTGTGATGGTAAAAAAATAGTAAAATATGACGATAAAAAAATTCATAAATAGTCTAAGTATTAAACAAAGAGTCACGGGTTTTCTGAGCGCGGTTAGCGGATTCATATTGATGTCAAAAGAAGATGTTATAAATCCGCCATTGTATTTTCATCAGTAAAAATATTAAAATAATTACTTTTTAACCCATTTTAATAGAAGCATATAAAGATCAAGATCCATGTCAGGTGTTTCTGAGAATACAGAAGCAAAGTGGATACTTTAAAAAAATATCTATACGACAAAAAACAGTCTTCAATCCGAAGCACGTATTTGTATGCAAATAAGATAAATTGAACAAAAAAAATATTATTTAGAGATTAGTTTTTTGCGTCGATTTTTATTTTGTGATTAACCTCTCAACTTCACAAAAATTCCATGATAGAAATAATTAAATAAAAAAATATAATTTTTTTTAAAGTTATGGATATTAGAACGGATAATATGAAAAAATGAAAATGTACATCTGAAATGTATCCTATGTTGCAAAAAATATAAAAGAAATAAGATCCATTACATTGTAAAGATAGATCTTTGAGCAAAATATACCAAAATTTTTTTTTTCAAATAAAAAATATAAAATTTGAACCACAAACTCCATGAGAATCTTGAATTCTATGGACTTTAAAATTTTATGTAGCCATTTAAATATGATTAATCGTAATATTTGATTATTGAAAAAATTTACCAGTTAAAATAATCTTTTAATGTTACACACTTGATATAAATTGTATTGTGAATAAATCAAACATAACTTTCAGATTTTTCGAATGCTGAGTATAAGTTCAGAATATAAATTAGATCATTTTGGAGCAATTAATAGAGATTTTTCTAAAAAGAATGTTAAAATTATAATTAAATTGGACATCTTCGATGATAAAAAACATGCAAAAGAATTATACTTATAAATGTTTTATTGGTAACTAGACGCAGAGTAAAACATTATTTACATGATAAATTAATCTGGTTATAAATATGTAAAATAATTATATATGAGAAATAATACTTTCAAATTGGAAGTCACAAACAAAGAGTTTTCATAAAAAAATAATAATATGCAATATGATGATTCTTTGGATTTTTATCAAGGTAATATAGCAACCTTTAAGTTACAATGAACAAGATTCCACAGTTCATAAACATTCAATTTTGCGATTCAATAATAACAGTTAAATAAAAAAAATCAAAAAGAAAATTTATACTTTTATTCCTTTCATAGAAATCTAAAATTTTACAATAAAGAAGCTTTATCGTAGTATTTTACAACAGCTAATATTAATAAATTATTTCATTATACCATGAATATAAACTTTGTATCTTTTTATATGCAAAACATCGTTGGAAAAATACTGCACGCAAGTACCATTTCAATAAAAATATGTACAAAAGCAGTATATATAGAATTCTAGCGTATTTTAAAATATTCTTCCATAATTTAAAGACTATTTTGGAACAATAAATTTTCTCGGTTTTGATACATATGCTATAACTTCCCTATTGTGAAAAACGCAACTGTGTTATTAATTATAACTAATTGTGTAAATTTTTACGTTAAAATAAAATTTTTATTAGATGCACGCCGTAATTATTATAATAATTAAGTTATCCCAACAATCCTATGGCAAAAAAAATAATTAAATTTTGTTTTTCGTATACTTATATATAATTTATAAAATTAAAAAAAAGTAGTTGTATAAATACAGAATACTATGTTTTTTTTTCTACTTTGTATTTCTATATAAGTTACATATTACAGGCAATGGACCCTTATATACCTTTGTATTTTAATCTAATTGTAGCATATTTTTTTGAATATTTTTGCTTGCTAAATTTAAATTTTTCACAGCGTATTTACCTTTATAATATAATTTTTTTGTATAATTTAGGATCCATTTAATTGTAAAGTTTTTTTAATATTGCTATAGTTTTATTTTGTTCTTTTTATAAAATAATAAGATAATTATTCACTTAAAGGATATAGAATCGTAAAGATCTTTTTTTTATCTATAATAACTTACACATATGCCAAGAAAAATTCCTATAGCTATTATACGAATTCGAATTATTTTTGATAAGAAAGAGTTAGTAATTAAGAGGTGCATCTAACTGATAATTTTAGATAACTTGTATTACTTCCGATCTTTTTTCTATATAAAAACATTATACTAAATAAAAATTATAAAGAGTAAAAAATATTGATATTTTTTTACATATCATCACAAACTGGACATATTTCATTTCACAAATATAGAAATTTTTATTTAATTTAAACAAAAATATAATTTACGTTATATGCATTTTTCAATTCAATCGGATTGTTAATTTTCTAGTCATAATTTAATCCTCCACTGCAATCGAAGGATAAAAGATGGAAAACTACATGTTTGTTTTTTAGAAAATCGGACCTTGTGCTATTTCTTAAAATTTAGAATCACTAGAAATATAGTTGTCCATTTGAAGACATTATAATGGACTAGCTATTACATTTTCATAAAAATAATAAGGTTACATCAAAATTATTTTTTGCACAACACATAAGAAACAAATTGATTTGAAAGGGTTTTCATTATATTATTAATGCGATAATGACCCCATGTTCCCCATTTCAAATACACAAGGAAGTTTTGGCGTCTTAGTCGGATATTAATATATAAACCCTCTTTATGTTTTTATTATATCTATAAATTTTTGCTAGCTATATGCGTAATATCGTACACGTGTGCCATGTATTAATAAGAAATGCCTACTATGCATTTGACCCTTAGCCATGCGGAATAAAAATTTCTGAAAAGTGCTATAATTTAAAATTCGTTCGTGATGCTTTGTTTATAGTTTTTTGCATGGAAAGTAAGCGTATTTTTGGCCTCTGTTTTCTGCTCTTATTCCTAAGTATATGGGCGAAATTCAGCAACAATTTCTTTTTTTTTTATTGTTAATTTTTGTTCTTATGACAAAAAATTATTTAATGCCACTTTCGACGCATTACATCAATAATATTTCATTTATGGATTAAAAAAATTATTTTAAAGTTGACCATAAGTCATTTTCAAACATGAAAAGATTCATGCACCCATGCATTGCTTGCATGAACGATCTTAATGTCGCTTTAATGCTGTAAAATAAAAATAATTCGCAGCATTATATTAGATTTTGTGTGTAACTTCTATAAGTTTGATAAATAATGCATCTAAATGTTTTTTTATTTACCTGTTCCTACTGTATTAAAAAAGCTTTCTCTTGTATTTATCTACAAATAGCTTATTTTCTTTTAAACAGAATTTTTTCGCTTAGATTCATGTTATAATGCAAGATAACCTGTATTTTTATAAAATGATGCAGTTTCTAAACAATTTAGCAAGACAATTGATAATATATATTCAAAACAAAAACAAAAAAAATTTAATTTACATTAAAAACAAATTTAGAAATGAACATAAACAAACAGACAAATTTAACCGAAAATATTCGAAAAAAACATTGTCAGCTATATATGAAAATTTCCAAATTTTATCCTTAGATTATCTGCACGTATCAAACGATAAAAGCATGCTACAAGAACATGGATTAAACATCATATATGGTCGATTTCAGCACATGATAAAAAATAAATTGGTCCAAATCAAGTATGCATGATTGATGGTTACATACGAATATGGATATAGTCGATGACACAAAATCCCGAATAGTAACCATAATAAGTGGAATTTAATAACAATGAATTTTCATCTAAATTTGATAAAAATATAAAAATTGATAAACTATATATGTTTATAAAATAAAAAAAATAACTTAGAATTACTAAAATGTAAGGTAAACTATATGATTCAAAATACAATTAATTGTTTATAAAAACCAGTTGTAAAATTACTTGAAATGCCAGATAATAACAAAACTGATACTCTATTCACTGATTAGCGCACGTAAGACAATAGAACATAGCTGCAAAAAAAAGCATTTCAAGTAGTAAAAAGTAAAATGAAAATATTTAAAAATGCTCATACAATAATAAAAATATTTAAACCCTAAATTTTACTTTGATATCATCAGAATAAACATGATTATCTAATATAAATTATAAGTGAAAGGGACATTTTACAGCTGTTTTCTTAATTTTTTTATGAATACTTTGTAAAAAAACATAAAATGTGCACCAAGGTCTCTTTGTACGTACAAATTTGTATGAATAAATAATGAAACTCTGTAGCATAAACAATTATAATTAATAAAATTACATTTATGCAATATATATGTTTGTGGGTTCACTATAGTAGCGAAAGCATATTTGTTTAGAGATTTTTACCCAACTTTGAAGAATGCACTGTTTATATCCACTATCTTCATCCCATCATGTCATTTTAATTTTTTTCAATATATATTACATATGTGTGTCAATTATGAAAATTAAGAACCAGCCTTTTTATAAGTGATGGTGTCAAAAAAAGCAATTAAAATTAAAAAGAAAAGAAATGGGCTTAATATCGCTGATCATGTTTTAATTATTTTCGTATTATTTCGTGTTTGATTATATATGATTCTGTATATTTAGTTTTGGTTTTTATCTGGCATACATAAGTTAAATAATTAAAATTATATCTATAGTATTTTTTATATGTCGTACGGAATAGATGAAAATGTTTTATGATGCAAGATACAAACAAAGTTTGCGATATCGTTCACACACGAAAAATTTAGCCAATTTAAAATTTTTAAAGCGGTTTTTATTGAAAAAAACGACACTACGCAAAAAACACGGCCTTTTTTGGAAAAATTTTGAATTTGACAATCGTGCTTTTCCACATTTAAGTTTCTACTATGAGATTTTAGTGAAAATTAAATTGCGCCCTGAATTTCTGTTTATATAAATCAATTATATGTCCACAAAATCTTTACAAATGTGTCGGTCTTAAAACCATATAATTTTTTGCATGCCTGACTATATTCTCAGAATATTTTTTTACATTATAAGTAATTGGGCTATATTTGTGTTGATAAAATTTATAAAATAAGTCCATTTATTTTTTTAAACATATTTTTTTCGTCACCCATTTGAAAAGATTCGATAACAATTTTCATTCACCAACGCAGAATATTTAGAAGTTTGATTTAAATAAACTAACACCCACGGAATTATATATGGGTATAAATTTTTTACTCGTGAAATCTATTACATTTGATGTATGATTTATGTGTTTGTGTGATCTAAATATTCTTAGCTCATAATATTAATCAAAAAATTATTTTGAATCGGATATTTAATTTTAAAACACATAAATATGCGGATTTCATTATAATTTGTTTTTCTAAATTTTATTCTCTTAAAACAAAGCGGAACATAAAAACCACTAATAAATATTTTTTGTTGTTTACTTAAATATTTCAAACGAAAAATAAGCAGAAAAATATTTTATTAAGCAATTGCATCTTATAATTTTAACAAAAGGCATAGTTTGTAGTTTCATTATCATAATTAAGATTTAATTGTAGCTGTCGTGTTTAACACGTGGACGTATTCCCAAAAATAAATTGTTGAGGCATTCAAAATCGAAGTCGAATGACACTATCTAGAACTAGAGTTTGCAAATATGAACCTATTTAACACGCCTAAACACACATTTGGAATGCGTTTGCCATATATAGACATAAAAAGAAGGCAGAAGCTACTATCCAGGGATTTTAACAATATTGAAATAATTAACAGAAGAAATTCTTTACAAAAGACATTACAAGAAATAAGAAGGGCAATTTTATAGATAGTATATCATTTCAATGTATTTTCTAATCCGAAAATTTAAATGCTAGAAAAACACAATGCAACGTGAGTAGCCGATAATATGTATTAACAGTATCATAAGTTAAGCCATTCTAAATATCCAATTAAAAAGGGGCACTTTATGTATAAAGCCAATATTTTACCGAATGAACTAGTGATTTTTATATTGCTCTATATTTATATTGTGGGGATTTAAAAAAATTCAAATTTTTGGTATCTGTAATGCAACGAACTAATGCAGAAAAACTATAAGAAACACACTACCGTACAAAAATACATAGCTAGCACATATCTAACAATCTAAAACGTGAAAGACATTAAAAGCCTATGGATTTTGAGCTTGCAAAATAATTTTAGCACGTAATAAAGATAAAAGGTAAGTGCTTATAGTAACTGTGAATAATCGGTAATGATGCATGTATGCAGTGAAATATACATTGAATGAATATTAAAATATTTGCATCTATTATACATATCATAATTTCTTAAAATACTATCGAAAATCTATAAAGGTATTATTACCATGTAGAATCTTTTATTTTCAAAATATATTTATTGTAAATCCATAGCCATAATATTATAAATTGCATTAGCACACTATGTTTTTTGTGTTTTTTAAGTCTTTTATACATTTTTTTATGTTGATTTTCTTGCTTATTGCTGCAAATGTCATACATAAATTTGGTAATAAAGCTAATTTTCCTTTAAACGGTCCAGAACCTCGTATTAAAAATAAATTTATAATACGTAATTAACTATAAACATTTTTGTGCACTTATTAACACATATAAATGACACAATTTATCTAAAATTCGTTTGAATAGTTGATGTACTGTTAGAATGATATTAGTGTTTTTCTTCACTACAATTCTTCATAAATAAAAACAAATTGCCAAAGCGGTAGAAGCGTTGGCTTTAATATTTGACATATCAAGAAACTTAATATCATGTTCTAAATAATTTCAATCGCATTTTTTTCAGACACTCACACCCCCACTTATATTTGAAATAATACTTCTGCTGACTTTATGCAATTTAAAGCTATTACATTCGGCTCTTAGTTTTAACTTGAAACCATAATGTTCAAATTTAATATTAATTAGTTTCCTCGGATGGATTTTCAAGGTGTTTTTGCGTCTATATATAACATACCGACCAATTTTTTTGTTTCTTCAACTGTAATATCATACATATAAAGATGTAGATCAACACATTCTTCTTTCATGGAGCACTTTTGATGTTTCTTGGTATATACTTATAGTCAATTTTGCCTTATTTAGCCTATTTTTAGTATATTCGGCCAGAAGTATATTTTAAAGAAGATTAAGACACTAAATGAGCTTGGTATCACCTAAACTTCGCCTTTGTTTGCTTCTCGGCCACATATTTACAAAAATTTTAAATTTATGCTTTTCGGAACTTCGATTTCTTTCTCAATCTGCACAAAAAAATATTAAAAAAATTACATATTATAATTTTATGGTCTTAGAAAAAATTTCATAAATGTTTATGAATACAGATTTTTTTCTGCGGAAAAATTTAATAGAGTACGTGGATATATATTCATATTAAAATATACATAGAAGCAAAAAAATCAAATTAATTTTGTGTTAATTATGCTATAGACATATTGAGTTGTTTCCTTTCACTGATCATGTTTAATGTTATGTTTGAAATATAGTAAATCGCGTGCACGTTTCGGAAAAATATATTCTAAAATCGTGAGATTTAGAAATATATTAAAAATTCAATTAAATCTGCTCCAATCATGCAAACATATGAAAATTAAAAAAAAAATTTATCTGCAATAGATTTAAATTATGAAAATTTGATATTAATCCTCTGTAATCGAATAATGATTAAGACAATTTAATCTTAAAAGAACGAGCAGTATTATAGAAGAAGACCGTGCAAAATTAAATGTTTGACAATTTTTTTTTCCAATAAAATTTATTGGTTATAATGATAAATCGCATTTAAGAATCTAAGTTTACTATTTTTCAATATTAAATAAAGCGATAAATAAAAAGGTGAATTAATTCTGAATAGAAATTTGTACATTAAAGGGTTATTATTTCAAAAATTTAAAATTGAGCCGCGGTTATATACATGGTTTTAGCCGTATTTTTTTGTAATATGATCAGATGGCTTAAGAAAGAAAATAAATTGATTTTCACATTACATTAAAACCATGGAATTCCTAAAACGGCATGGTTATACATTGTAAAATTTTTTTAGAGAAATTCAAAAATATATGGAAAAAATCATGTCTTAAATTTACAGAAAAATTATATGCAGTGTTCGAAATAGAATAAACTTGGTTTTATGTGTATTTTCAAAATTTTATAGTTAAGGAGCTAACCATGCTTGCATGTTTTTTTGGCTTTTTAAATATAGTTTCCCACGAAAGGTATGAACATACACGTATTTTCGAGCCCTTATGCGAATAAAAAATGTTTTTGATTTTTTCAATTCTAACGGAGCGTTTCATTTTTTATATATCTATTTCTTTTGTGTTTTTATCTCAATATTATATCATAGTATGTCGTGTGACAATTACAGGAAAGAATTTTTAATTGATAAATTTTTATTGCTACACTTAAAATATATGAAAGCATAAAGGTTGAGTATCAGTTAATGTAGTTACTCTGCCTTAGAAGATATTTATTCAGAAAAAAAAAGATTCTAGTTATAAATCACATCCTATATTATTATTGTTTTATAAACAAAAAAAGAAAGGTATATTATGCAATAAGAATTACTGATGTTTCAATTTAAGTGTATAGGTTTTAGTTTTGCATCAAAAAATGATTCAAATAGGAATTATTGATCTATTATGGATTATATTAAGCAAGAAAAAAATATGGTATTTGAAGATGTTCTTGATGTTTTTAATTTAATTTTCTATTTATAAGACAATGACCTATGATTTCATTTTACAAAATGATGCAAAAAAAAAATAAGAGCAGTAAATACTAAAGAAGCAATATATTTCAAATTAGAAGAGAGAATGTACCAAGCTCTAAGAGCAATAATTTTATGTGCAATTGTTATTTTGAAAAAAAAGTAGTTTATTTCTTTGTAATTATACATTTAGACCCATTTTATTATAATATTCCAATCATTTTTTGCAATTATATAAATCTACATATTTTCTTGCTTAATTAGAATTAGGGACAAGTATCCGATGCAAAATTTACCATAGACATAATAGTAAGCATTCATAAGTTTATTAAGAAAGAAATGCTTGAAGATACATATAAAACACTTTTATAAACTAATAGCAACGATAAAACTTGCAATAAATTGACTACAAAATTGAAGCTTTAAATTGCTAATACATAGTAATTAATTTTTTTTTGATGAAAATCACACTATCCGAATCTTTCTGGGTGTTATAAACAAACATTAATAGGTAAGATAGAATTTACTTTGGACAAAAAGGTTTCGTGATGGGGTCGTTTATAATATTATAATCACAAATCTATATTAAAACTCAAAATATAAATACTTAAAACAAATTTGTGCTTTAAAATATAAAAAATATCCAGTGAGAAATATATTTGAAAACGAAGATATAAAACCGCTTGCATATTGTTTTATATCGATAGAAAAGGATTTTTTTCAATGTACAGTGAATTTGGGCTTCTAAAATCGAAAAAATAAATCTTAAACTAATATTGGTATTATTTCTAAATTTATATTTTTAAAAGTAATATTTAGTCTCATAATAAAATAATAATCGTATGATTTAATATAAAAGTGTTTGGATAATTTCTATGTGAAAAAAAGTAAAAGAATTAAGATAATTTCTGGAATAATTTTTTTTTCGCATTATTTATTTGTGTTTTAGTATTTATTCCTTTATATAAAAAAACATCGCATTCTTTACCGATACATACCATTTTTTATAATAAAAAATATAATTTTTTTATTATAGCAGTTATAATACAAATAAAATTTTTTATTGCTTATAAGCGCATCTAGCCGCTTTAATGTAACGTTTTTTGATCATGATATTTTGTAAAATCTTGTTTATAGTAGTTTTTAAAATAAATAGTATCTCGAAAATCTAATTTTACTGTGCATATATATAAAAATTGGTGGTATTTTTTTATTTTGTGCTTAGTATATTATTTTCAAAACAATAAATCTTTCACATTCATCGTTATAGTAAGAGATTATTTATAATTATATTATGATAAGCTGTTTAAAATAATTTTCGTGAGTAGAAATAAGAAACAATTATTTTTTTGGCATATAGATTGTTTAGAAAAAACATAAATAAAAGGAAGAAGTAAGATACTTATTTTTTGTGACAATTAATCGACACCCGGGTGTTTATTGCCTAGAAAAATAAAAAAATTCTTCAATCTCTATAGTCACCGTAACAATACAATATTTTACATGCATGATATGAACGTAGTTTTTATAGACTTATACCTTTTTCTGACAATTTATTATTATTTATATAAAATATTTATATAAACTAGCGTAGTATCATCATTAT
The DNA here is from genome assembly GCF_057557595.1 of Rhyacophila brunnea. NCBI lineage: Eukaryota > Metazoa > Arthropoda > Insecta > Trichoptera > Rhyacophilidae > Rhyacophila > Rhyacophila brunnea. The sequence continues at coordinate 222,883 of NW_028232798.1, read as the reverse complement.
ATATATGAAGATAATTATGCAGTAATTTTTTTCATAATAACATTTTTTTGCCTTTAAATTCAAATTAGAAGAAAAAAATTAAGTATCACACATATCAATATTTGCGCGAAAAGTTTCTGGTACATAAAAATCTTATTTATTTAAAGCATAAAATAACTTTAAAAGAAAAAATCGATAGTTTGATTAGATAAATAAATAAAAATTCTAGCGCAAAAATGTTTATCAGCACATAAATTTATTTTTTACGCATATTTTTTCACATGCTTATAGCGTCCTTTTAACGAAATTACAGTTTTTATAATCATGTCTTTTTTATAAGATATTTTACGAGATTCTAATAAATAAATCACCAATTTGTTGAAAAGCAGGCCTTATTTATCTTCATTTCATAACTGGATTAAAATGGCTTAAATACCGTTCTAAAATTATTGACTGAATATGTAGTTTACTGCAAAAATTAGAAAAATACTATATATATAGAAAATCCAGTGCATGAAAATTTATAAATATATTAATTATTATATTTACTTTATTTTTATTACAGTTTAAATTTCTCTTTAATCTGTATATCAATGTATTCTTCGGTATTATAACCACAAAAAACAAGAGTTATACCGTTTCTTTTCAAAAAATTAAAGGTTATATTTTTGAGGATATATATAATTTAATATTTTACAAAATTTTTCGCTATATAAATACCAAATGCTATCCGATTAAAATCATTCGTTAACGTTTTTCATCGACTTTCAATGTGAAACATTTATTTACTGCACTTTTTATATTATAAAAACGAGAAATTATTATATAAAGGTTGAATATTTAATATATTTTACCCAGAAACTAGATTGTCTTCTTTTGTATGATTTGATTTTTTAAACGCAGTTTAAGTATGCTTGGTGTTATGAAATATATTATTACACCATTATCACACGAAAAGAGTATTATTTATGAAACGTGCATACTTATATAGAAAAATTACTTGTAAACGAAACATAAATGCTGTTTGTAAATAATTTCATTTTTTTCGATCTTATATCACAAAAACGAAAAAAAACTGTGCTTTTAGTTAAATTTTTGGCATTTTAGGCTCTAGCTTCCTAGAGTTTATTAGAAATCAGAAAATAACACCGCACGAACGGCTTTTCTTATTCATGTACTCGAGTGAAAGACTCACATCATACCTTGCGAATTTGATCATTGCGATCAAAAAAATTAAATCCAATGCACATATTATAATAAATGAAAAAAATCGATGTATACTTGCTTTCTTTTGATTTGGATTTTTTTACGGTAAGTATGCTATCAAAATATCTTTCGTGGAACGACATTGAGTCAAGTTTAATATATTAAAAACATGGGTTCAAAATACAAAAAATATTCAATCGATCAATCACACTTTAAAAATTACTATATTCAATGTAAATATTATCTGACATCTTGAGTAAATTTTATTACAATAATCAGCCATAATATTTCATATAAAGCATTTTTGATGGCTTCATATCAAAAAAATAGACTTTAATTAGAGTTTACACCATTAGCAATAATAACAACAATGATATTACTTGATCCGATTCTAAACTAGGTTATCAAAAATTTTATGACCAAAATAGACAAGCAATATAAGTGTCTCTCTATAACATGTTAATTTATATTAGTTTTTTTTTTATATTATAAAAATTTTTGTGCTATATTTATATTTTTTAAGGAATTATATAGAATCAGTAGAATTAGAGAAATCCAAATTACTCAGAATCTAATTCAAACATAATCACTGATTTAATTCATATATGATTTTAATTTTGAATTTATTTAGAACTTCCTACGTTTTAGTTTTGAATAGATGTTAATTTTATTATTATTAATATTTCGTTTGAATTTTGAAATATTCAATGAAATTAAGCAATCGTTTATTTGCACTGGTACCTATCGTTCTCATAATACCAGATATATTTATAAAGAAATTTATCCCTTATTTCAATGAAAGGGGACAATTTTATATCTAAAGATACTAGAATCACATATTTTATAGTATAATTATTATCGTGCGACAGGTTTTTTTTGACTTTGTAATGCCAATAATTTAGGCTGAATGATTATATTAGCGCATATATCAGCTATATAGACTCTATGATTTATTACATACACAAATAAACCAAGATTTATCCACAAATTTAAATGATTTTTTAAACGGGTTTAATTTTTTAAAAATATGTATATTCCATATAAATGCGCATTTGCACTTTGAAGTTTATTTCCCCTTTTTTTATACAATTTTGTGATAAATCATTTTTTAACATTTTATTATTAGATTTTCTATTAGTTACAGAATATGTTATATAAAGTAGAGGATTCTGGTTTCCAAAAGAAGAGCTGTTTCATATTTAATCAATATAAATATTGCTTGTAATAAAACAGATAATTTTTTGAGTCATATTTTTATATTATATAATGTGTTGTGCGTCTATTTAATATTGAATTTCTTATATTATTTTATTTGGTTTCTGATACTTAGATTTATTTGAGAAAACTTTAGTTTGCTCTTAGATGTAAATTTTGATAAATTTCTTATAATATTATATCATAACAATGTTTCTAAGTGATTATTATTCATCTATGATTTATTAATTCTGGTTTTACCCTTAATTATATGGTATATGTGCATTTTCCTGCTTCTATATATCATGACTCTTTGCGATCAGCTACTGCATTTGTTTGAGCTCTATAAATTATTTGTTTTTTTAAGGTTAAGTGTCTTTTTATTAATTCCATCTATTGAGACTTAGTCAGCTCATTTGGATACTTCTTATCTCTTTGTTATATCTTTTGACACATTACCCTATTCCATCTTCATCAACTACTCATTTTCTCTCAAACGAGAAAAATCTAAGTGTCTTGCAGACTGATAGAGCTTTCATGTATGTATGCTTCTACTTCGCACTAGATTTTTAACCCCTTAACGTATTTTTTGTATAATTTTTTAACCATCCTATCCGAAGTCATATTATATGGTATTATTCTTTTTCAACACTTGTAAATAAAAAGCAAGTTCATTCGCTAAGATTTCATACTTCTTATATTTTATGTTCTCAACTTCATTTAAGTTGCCAAGGTTAGTTATACTATTTAAATCAACGTGATATTTTTTTATTTTTTATCTTATAAAAAAATATCTGGTATATTTTTATTGATATATAATTTTTTTTATTCTGGCATCATTATTTATTTCCAAATTTTCATTTCGAAGATCTCTTGTACGTAGTAGGGTCTGATCTTTTTGTTTTTCTTGGGGTTGTATCTTCTTGATAGAGTAATCAAAAACGTCTAGAATTAATTCTGCCTTCGTGGGTAAGCATGCCCTAACATTTTCTTGCATCTTTTTTCAAGTTGGTCGATTGTTTTATGGCTTCGTTACAATTTGGTTATTTTATCCTCTGACCGAAAAACACATTTCTATCCTAATAAAACAGAATAACATAAATTTACTATATTAGGTGTTACCATATTTTAACTATCTTGGTGATCCAATAATATCAACCATATTATTATGTACGGTTTCAGACGGTTTTGTGTGTAATGATTTTTCTTCTCTTTTACCAATATTTTTTCTGCTTCATTTTCTCCAGTGTCTTGAAATCGTTTTATTTAAATGATAACTATTATATATATATTTCAAGGCAGTGAGAGATATGTCTTGTTATATTTTGTTGCTTTTAATATTGAGCCCTTTTAGGTGAACTAATTTTACTATTTCAAAGCTTATTTTTAAGTTGGTTAAAAGACTTTTCGGCTTGTAATGCGCTATTACATAGCCCGCTTCTTAGTTCATTTCTTATTATATAATCTTGTTCCTTACTAGGGCGGTGGAAATAGAAATTCATTTAAAAAATCTCTTATAGTAACATCAAGTTTGGTGTATTCTTCAATTTCTAATTTCAATACGCCTTTTGGCAATTTTTGTGTGATGTTGCATGTTCATTATCAGCTTTAAATATTATCCCAGCACTCAATTTAATCTAACAAAGATTTTATTCAATTTAGTACATTTCGGAAATTATAAAAATAGTTTCTAGTTTTAAATCCGAATTGCTATTCTCAATGTCTCAAAGATATTTAATCGCTCAAGGCCTTCAATAAATGTTGCTAAGTCTGCGCATATTTCATGGTTAGGGGCTGAGTAGTTTTTGTTTATTTCAAAGCCTACCGCATATAAGAAGATTAACATTTCATCCGTCATGTTTACGGTATTCCACTCGTTTTTCTTAATAATTTGAGTTCATCCTTGAACAATGAATAATTTTTTCTCTGCGTGCTTTCTTCATCTGTTACATTACCACCGAAAAAACGTTTATTATATTTTTTGCTCGACAGATTCATACATAGAAAAAAAAAGATCACAGATTTCTTATTAAAGTATTACTATTTTTATTTATTTATATATATGATTTCTACTCTATTTAACTTTATAGATACATCATCTGCTCGTAATAATATTAAAGAAAGCAGTAATACAGGTAAGTAAGTTATAGTTTTGATAATATGCATATAACTAACTACTTACTATCGTGTCAAATGCTTTTTTACATCGATTCATGTTGTATATATATTGTTTCCATGCTTTTTATTTATCGCATTAGGAATAAGAGCTTTTCTTTTGCTCCTTGAACGCGCCTTACTATTTCTAACAGAATTTTTCGCATTTGATTCTCTTGTCTCCAACTCAAATTTAATGACTACTAAACCGCATTTGGCGTAAACTCATATAATTTCAATATACATGTGATTTGTCTCTATTCATTTCTTTCTTTGACAAATTATTTTGGTATAAGATATGTTGTACCAGTGTTAAACCAAAATTCTCAATTTTATTTAGCAAACATTCATATAATATAATCTGATATATGAATTTATATAGACTCATCATCTTTTTAATGTATAAATATAAGATTACATCTGATCCAGCAGCTTTTCAGTTTGGAAATTATTTTATTATGTTATATAATTCTGCATATGTTATGAAGAATATTTTTTCCTGTTTTTGGACTAGTATAAATGAGAAAAGGTAAACTTTATAATTATTTTTTGTACTTTCCGTACCTTTCCCCCATATTATCATCCTAGAGTTATTGATTTATTAATTTTTCGCTTAATTGTAAAATTCTTGTTTTCAGTCAACCCTCTATAAAAAAACTCTATTTAATCTCAAAGCAGTCTTTTTATCTGGTAAAATCACATCCTTTTTATACAGCTTTATCTTTTTCATTATATTTTGACTTTTTCGTATAACTATTCAGATTATTTTAAGATGATCATCTATGTCTAGTATCATTGTTCCTTGATTGCATATTTTTATATTTTTTTACTTCTTCTTGCTTAGCTTCACTGCATTTAATCTTATGTAATTCTATTCCATCGTCATATTCTTTCCAAAAACTAAATTTTTTCAATTTCTTCTAAATATGTTCGCAGTCTTACTTTGGAGTTTGTTGTGCGGCGTTTGTAGGTTTATTGTGCGGTTTGTAGCAAGACTGCAACATTGAACAGTTTATTGGAATTCTGGGCGGAAGTGATTGCCTCTATTATCTTATTAACTATTTGGAGAATATTAGAGTCAACTTTGTAGCATATTAATTTTTATTTTTACTCAAATTCATCTATGTTTTCCTTTTTTGTGCTTTCATATATTTTATTAAATTATCTTCTAAATAAGTCGACTCTTCTTAACTCTATAATTCCAAAATGAGATGTTTCACTTAATTTAGTTCTTTTGGAGTTCTTAATGTTTTCGCCATCATATCGTCTGACAATCTACTTCCTTCCATTTTGGTCAATTAATATTTACATCGTTCTTCTTTTATGCTCCTCTTGTGGCAAAATACATTGAAATTTTGTGTTTTAATATGCTTGCGAATTCATTCTAGCCGAAGTGTTTCATGCGGTGGAAGCGTATTAGTATTTCTGCTTGAACATATTGAACCTATTCATATAAAGAAGTTTATGTTTACCTTAAGATCGATTCTAAGGTTATATGTCATTTTGATATTCTAGAAGAGTTTTGTACATATTCCAATGCTACCACATCTTTTGCTCGGCTACAGCCGCAATTTCACATGATATGTCTTTGTAGTGCTCTGCTTCTGATTTTTCAAGGTTTTAAATTTTCTATATATTAAAATTCTAATCAAATTTACATTTATTTTTGTGTAAGACTTCTATTACTTTTAGAAGTTCGCGTATATTAATAGAAGCCACTGTCTAGCTGCCGCGTTTCTCTGTTTGACTCCCCTACACTTCTTGTCACACGATAATACCGTGAATTGGACCCTTTCTCATAGGCGGCAGCTATTATGTAGAGAGAATGTGGTTATGTCTACTGTTCGTCGCTAAAGTAAACAAGCTACAACCACACTCTAGACTTACCTATATCCTTGCTGTATGGTGTGGGATATTTTTTCATCTGGTTGTACAGTTCAACGACTTACACAGCAACCTCCTATTTCTCATGGCTTGTCAATGCTCTATGGTTTATTAAATTATCACTGGCCGACCCCTTGGGTATTTTTCTTCAGAGTAAAATCGTTTGGAAATTAGTGGGGTGGGTGGAAGTGGAACCCGCGACCCCTCACAGGGATTCGACATGTAAACCACTCAACCATACCACCCCCTCTATATATTATAATATTCAAAGCTGAAAGATAAATCTGCTAAAACGAAAATGCAAAAATAAAAGTTGATACCGGAATAAAAACCGATATTTGAATCAAAAAAAATAGTTGATATATTCTTATATGATAAAAAAAATTAAATATGATTACGTTGAATATAATAGGTAAAACTAGCCTTGACAACACAAATGAAGTGGAGAACATAAAACATAGATAGTATGCCATCTTGGCGAATGAACTTGGTTTGATTTACAAATGTAAAAAAAATTATACCAATGATATGACTTTGGATGGGATGGTTACAGATTTTTATTAAAAATATGTTTAGGTGTTAAAAATCCCGAACAAAATGTAAGAGAAAATTCAAGCTCACACACTTCGCAAGACACTTGAACTCATCTAATTTGTGAGAAAAAGTGCAGGTGACGACGAAAGATAAGGGAAGGTGCCAAATGATACATCAAGGAGTTGTAGAATATTCCCAATGGGCTGAACTCTTCTAAATAGATAAAAGAAAATTAACCCATAAATAAATAAAGTTGCATATTTAAAACAAAATTTATTTCAATAATTACATTTAATATTCTATTAAAACACATTTGTATATTATAAATTTTATTTCACGGAAAAAATTTCTGTTATTCTATAGTACAAGCGTTAATTTTGCACAAAAAAAATTTATTGATTGCTATAGAAAAGCAATATTGTCGATAATGAACAGTGTTTCATTTATTTGGGGAATTACTAAATTGTATATGAGTTTTCGACATTCAATTACGAATATTACCTTGAGGCAACTATTTTATGATTTTGGTGTACTGCCATGAAAAACTTATCTCTGTCATGGTAACTCTATCACGCATGTTTAATTTATCAAAGAATCAATGAAATTTTATTTCTTATAAATATTTGTTGTCCTTGTTTTTCCACTTTAATTTTTTTTTAATACATGAATCATATGTTTTATTTTTTAATGTGCGAGGAATTTTTTTTATAATATTATTAGGGCCACTGTTGCAACTTCCGCGTTAGTGATAGTTCCATCAATTATATGATTTTTTTGTAGCCTTGGTATTATAAAATTTACTTTTTTAATGTGGCTTAAAGGTATGTGAACTGTATAATTCCTAAAAAATGTTTTTTATGGAATATTACAGTCGCAATTGTATAATAGATGTAAATTATTTTAAAAATAATATATACGCAAAAAAAATATTACTGTTATAAGTATATCAAACTCTATGCGCATAATTGTTTTTATTTTGCATATTTTCAATTATCAAATTTGTTTAGATGAATTCTAACCGTCTTGGTGTTTGAAAATTAAGTGGTTATTTTTTTAGTTAAATCTGAATAAATTTAATTAATAACAATTAAATTTATACTTTCCTCTAGAGGGACGCTTTCTATGTTCGCATCTTGTTAAAAATTTATGTTCATTTTAGTAAAAGGGATTATATCCAATATTATTTTATAAAAATGAATTAAAGTATTATTGCTTATATTTAACGTACTTAAATTATTTTATATTCGTCTACTTATGTTTTTTTTTAATCTACGCATGTATAGTTTTAATCTGATATGAAGTAGCTCTCATCATCAAGATTTAAACCGGTGTTAAGCCCAGATGCATTTACATATTTCACAACACTCCTGGATGGTGATGAGAATACATTAGAATCATCATCGGATGCTTTATAATATGGACCATACCCACTCTGATCACAAAATATATAATAAACAGGTCTTCCATATTTCTTAAAAGGGATCATCCTTCCTTGTCTGGTCATTACCCAACCATTATTATTTCCATTCCACGATTGTAAATACACTGCATCAACATTCGATGATTGAAGTAAAAGTTCATAAAGACTTGATATATTTCTCAATGTGGCAGTTTCATTTTGCATTCTAAAGTTTCTACAGGCTGTGGATGGATTCATTCCATAAGAAAGTGACATTATGAGTGGACTTAAAAATGCAATATCAAGAAAATAAAAAAGCGTAAAAAATATCATTAGATTGCTAAATAATAAAACTTATAAGCTGAAATTTAAACAAGCCCATGTTCTCTAAATCGAATTTAATGCATTAAACTATATATTTAAATTAATGCAAAAAATTTTTGTAAATAGATGGTAGAAACCTTTAACATTAAATCAAAACTGCACTGGTCATAGTGATAAATAAAAATATAGCATTTATTTTTTTTAAATTAGAATACACGAGAATTAATATTGCTCGAAATTTATTTGCATTGGAATACGATGTAGCATTAGTTGTTTTAATACTAAGATGGTTTTTAACATGTTCCCACTTAAAATAGAGTTATTCAAATATCAAAATAAGTTGTATTTATTTGAATATTTCTTCTTATTGAGAAAAATAATAAATAAGACACTCGCTTACGTTTATCAAAATAAGTTATATTTATTTAAATTTTTCTTCTTATTGAGAAAAATAATAAATAAGACACTCGCTTACGTTTATCAAAATAAGTTATATTTATTTAAATTTTTCTTCCTATTAAGAGAAATAATAAACAAGACAATCGCTTATGTTTAATTATATATATAGAGATTCCTGGATTTTATAGAAGAACTCAAATTAAGGAAACATAAAAGCAAATAAAATATTTATGATGTTAATCGTTAAATTAAAATTAAAAGACCATAAATAAATTTATCATTGTCTATAATTTTATCACTATCTTCTACAAAATGTTTTTGTATGCATAATTATTTTCACGAGGTATTTGTAACACCTGAAAAATTGAAATTCACGATTTAAAAAGAATAATACTATATATTTTATAGGTATATTTAATGAATTACAAGTTTTCTTGATATAGGCTTATGTGCAGAAATTTTTTAAAGCACAGAAAAAAGTTGCGAAAGCAAAATATTTATTGGTAAAATATTTACACAAAAATTAAATTTTAAAATGTAACTCCAAATATAACATCCCAAAAATGTAGAGATTTTGTAAACTTTAGAGATTAATTTGTTTGAATAAAAATATTTGTTTGTCAATAAATATTTAGATGGTTTGGCAAAACCAAACAAATAAAAATCCCTAATAAATGAAGAAGAATGAAAAGAAATTCTATTTGTTATTTGTTCTGAATCTATAAAAAAAATAAATTTCTAATCTATTAAAAGCTTTATATTTATAAGTAGTAATTTATAAATTTTAAAATGAACAATTAATACAAGTAATAATTGATAACAAATCCATTTATATTTCAAAAAATAAATCACGAATTTTTAAAATCAGAAAACACCTTTTTTTATATTTTTATTATGGTTAATGGGGTTTATAGCAAAGATTAAAAAATTTAACCGACTGTATGCTATATAAAAAAAGTTATTATTTTATAAGCTAAATAAGCTGAGAATCTGCTTAAAGCAACTTAAATACTTGTAGGCACTAAAAGAATATTCCACAAGCAACCTAGATGGTTATCTTGGCCACTTTTTCCTATATAATTTTAGTTTTATTTTCATAACAATTTTCTTATCTGTTTTTTGACACTATAAAATAGTCTATGTGTTTTTCAGAATAATTTAATGCAGAATTTTTTTGTTTTTGAATTTTCGGGAATATTATGTTCAGTGTTATGTTTTATTTGCAAAAATATAATAAGAATGATTTTTAAATTAGATGCCAATTCAATGGTAATAATGAATATGTTTTATTTTGTAGATTAAGTGTAAAAATGAAGAGATTTGTAATCAGAAACGAATTCCAATATATACTTATTGCTTCTAAAGCGCTGGTAATATTCAAGTAGTACAATAATGTATATATTTTTTGGCACCGGTTCAAATTACCTGTTTATTTCAAAAAAAAAGCAATGTTTATTGCAATAATAAAAATATTAAGACTTTCAAATTAGAACATCAGTGTTAAAATACGGGTAAAAAATAATTACAGGATTATATAAAATAAAAATGATATTATTGTTTTATATTTTATTTAAAATCTGGATATGTAAATTTCCAACATATTGGCATATTGAATTAATGCACTAAAGTTATATGCCGAAATTTATTATCGAAATAATTATAATATTTGAAAACAACACAAATACCCATTACAATTATGATTTCCCAATAAAATAACTATATTTTTCTCTAAACCCTATGTATTTTATGAGAACCTATTTTTTTATATGCTAGTTTGATATTTTTGCTTTTTTTTAACAAAGAAAAAATTAAAATGTTTCTAACGTAGAGGTAAATAATATTCATTTGATCATATAATAATTTGAGGTTAGTTATATATCATTTATTTTTATCTTTTCATATCAATAAAAGCATAAGGCAACTCTATAATCCAGGAAATATTTATTTTTATTTCCATATATCTATGTCTTAAGCCTTATATAATTTATTTATAGGCTAGAAACATCTTATTTCCTTTTTATTATATGTCTAACATACGAAAATTTAAATGATTCTATGCAGCAGGTCAATCATTTTTATTTGTCATTATGCAAATTGTTTTCTATCACATTTTTTACGCATTTTAAAAATGAAAATATCTTTAGACAGTTCTATAGATTAGGCTAGTGGTAAATTCTTTATAATATTCATAAACTTATATTTTTTTATTTATAATATAGCTGAAAATTTATAAGTAAAATAAACATGGCGCTGGAATATTTAAGCGTATAGTATTGATTTAATTAGATCCATTTATGGTATTTGTTAAATTTTTTAACTTGAATTATAGGATATGGTGTCTACTAATTGTATAAATAGACGCATACCGCTTCTAAATTATTTTATAATGCCTTGATTTTTCCTATGCCTAGAAGAATTACGGTTATTTCATAAAATTTTGCCACGGTTAATTTAAGTTATAATTTAGAAACTTTATTAATCAAGGGGAAGATAATAATTTGTCTACATCTATCTTACACTGTTTACTTTTATCATACAATATTATTTTCGTTGTTGTGAATAGTCTTGCAATGCCAGAATAATTTTTAATGACAAGCTAGTGAAATCAAAATATTTATGTACATTTTCAAGTTTCCAGATAAAAAAATATCCTTTATAAATTTAATTTTATGCCATCTTTCATTATCGTAATCTTTGAAAATCGCAAGTCGAATTTATGATCCCATGATTTACGATGACACGACAATACGAAAATTCAGAAAATCAGAAAGTTTTAAATTAATTTCTAAGCCCTATTCTCTTTCTTTCACTTCTTCAGGCGATCAATTATTATGTACATCTCCCAATAGCATCAATATATACGATTCTCTTAATCCCGAACTAATGACAAAAATTGATATAATTAACGAAAAAACACAATTTTTCATAAAAAATACACTCCTTCTTTCTCAAAAACGCAGTATTTGTTACCTAAGCACATATGATACTCTAATTCTAAGAAGATTTACATTTCAATCTGAGATTAGTGATTTCAGCTGTAGCACAGGCGATCTTTTCATGGTGAATTCCGATGCTGTTTATATTTATGACATAAGATCGACCACTCCAAGCTTTAAACTCAATTTAGGTCAATCTTGCGGCGCTTTTATTGATGACTTTAACATACGCATAGCAAATATTTCAACGGTGCGATTTTATGATTTAAGATACACTAAAGGTCCTTCAAGAATGGTTAATTTAACTGATATTAGAAAAATGAATTATATCCAAAATGCACAAAAATTTATATTGGAGAGTTCAAAGAATCATACACATGTAATTACGGATTTTTACATGGATATTGATTCTACGATTGATCTTATGTCAGAAAAAATCGGTGCGATGACACCAGATGGTAAATACTATTTTGTTAGTCACAAGGGATTTCTCAAAGTTCATAATTTAGAGACGAAGAAAATATTTAGTGATTACAGAAATTCCGAGCTTGATGAAGTTGCTATTGGATTTAACCCCGTATACGGTCAAATGGTTACTGGAAATAATAACATTCTCAGATTTTGGCTTCCACAAGCTGATTAAATCATAAAAAAATTCAAGTAAAATTAATTTTTAAAAAAAACTGTTTGATAAAACTTAAATCTAAAAAGCATGCTATTAATATTTAATTTGACATTTTACAGTGCATATTTTAGTAAAAATATATAGGTATATGATTTAGATATTAAAAACATACAATCTATTTTATTATAAACTCCACTTGGTAACTATAATTAGGTGTTAGTATATTACGATCTAGACCCTGGGATTTTAATCAATTTTTTCGATAGCATAGAGTCTTAAATTACATTTATATAACAAATTTCAATACATATTCAAAATTTCTAAATATAAGCGGATAATATCTGTCCAAAAAGACCATGTTTGTATACTTAAAAACCCAATAATTGCATCTAATTTTCGCTAAAAAAATTTTCCCATGCTCTAAGGTACCTAAATCTACTTGTAAAGTCACAGATTTATATAGACCCCTCACAGATTTATATAGAATTAATCTTAAAAAACGTATTATCAAAATTTATCAATGATTTGTAAAATATAAACGTATTATCCGATTATAATTTTTTATAAGGGTCGAAAGTTTACAGAAAAAATATTCATGATAATTATAGCGAAATTTAACTACAAAAAAAAATAAGAAATTATTAAGAAGTGTGTATATCTTGAAATATACAATAAGAAATTTCTATAATTAGGCTTCAAAATATCGCCTGTAAAACACGCTTCGAACGAAACATGTTTTTTTTGTGTATTTTAAAAAGTAGGTCGGCATCTAGTTATAGAAGTATGTACATGTATGATTATTTGTTAATGTAGATGAGTTTGTGATAGAATCATAGGTGAATTGTGGTTTTATTTGATTTTAAGAAATTCGATGAGTATATACATAATCGAAAGTAGATGAAAACATACTAAAGGCTTTTCTAGAGTTGAAATCCTATAAAAAATTATTAAAGAAGCAACTGCACTAAAAAAAGTTTATTTTGGAATGGAATAATATAAACTAAAAACAAATCTGCAAAAGCCTTATCAGTATATAATAATTTGACTCTATTTATATATCTTAGAACTTCAAGAATATACATAACTTATTTCTATAAATACGGGTTAATTTATCTACGAAATACATATTAACTACGAAATGTTTTGCTATAAACAATCTGCGCGAATTAAATTCCGGTTCTCAAGTATCTTGGTTTACGATACATGCGGAAGATTTATGGTTTTTTAGTATATATTTAGAGTAACTATTTTCAATGGATAAAACACCAGTTCAACAATAATTCGATTAGAATTATTGTAATCATATAGACTGTAAGTTTTCGATCATCTTTCGATTTTAACCTATTTGACATAGTCATAGACAATATTCAAACAGTTTGTGTTTTTTTAAGATAAAAATATTAAATTTACTGAGTCTATCAAACTTCTTTATTAACACAAAAATTAATGTTTTAAAAACTTAAATTTAGCTTAAAAACTAAATCTTGTTTTTGTTTGATCGGGTAAGGATCTTATGTAATCTCCTAACATTGTCTTACTTTGCTTATATTTTATCATATTGAATACAAAATCTATTTGTAAACATATTGCATTTATATGAAAGGAACTATATTGTCTCTTTATTGTTAGAACAATAATTTTTAGACTTGAATTTTTTTTTAGATGTGTACATAGTTATCCAAAGAATTAAGAAATGCACATACTATTTCATATTAAATTCGAAATCAGTGCGACAATTGCGGAATTTTAGTGTTATTTGCATTATATTTCTCTGTTAGATTCATATATTTTGCACAATATTTTCTATTAATAAAATTTAAATGATGATACTATTTGTTTTTTATTGATTAATGCCATAAGTATTTGTAATAATTACTTTAGAGGAATGAATTTGTAACAGGCTGAAAAGTATACAAAATCTGTGCTAAAATGTGCCTATTTGATAAATTAATTTTATTTTTTTGAATATATCTGCAGGATGAAATTTTGACAATTATATTATCCTTTTGATTTTACAGAATTAACAAATTATAAAAACCTATTTATCATTAAATATATAGGATTTTAGCTTCTCAACTACAGGAAAAAATACAAGCTGGACCATGTATTATTTAATTTTTTTGCGAAAGTATGTTGTTTTCAAATTTTAATTTGATATATTTATGCTTTAAATTAGCATATAACTTTATCAGTTTATATCTTTTGCTTTTATATTTATATTTATATCTTTTTCATATTATACTTTACGGAATTTTGTTATTATTTTAAGATAGAATTAAAATCATATTGAACATACTCGTGCCTTATTGAACAATATTATGATAAAATCGAAAAATTTGTTTTTACGACATCAAAAATAGTCTTACAGTGTACATTATATTAGAGAAAGACAAAAATAAAATATTTTAAATATTCGCATTATTTCGCATAAATTTGTTTAAAAATATTTTTAGGAAACTTAAGTTTTTCAGAATTATATGTAATTATTACAAAGCTTTGTGAATTTTAATTTTTCAATTATTATATTCTGCATAGTATATAAAACTTACGAATAATAGGCTTTTTTCTAGATAAATTTTATAATTCGGGTACAGTTTTTTTTTATTTTTAATGAAATTAATTATCCCAATTAAATATAATCATAAAGGACTAGCATAATTTTAGAAAAGTACTGCAAATATACCTAAAAATATATTATTTATAGAACATGTAATCTATTTGCATTTTTTCGCAAAAAATATTTGTTTATCCTTAAAATAATAAACTAATTTTTAAGTCATATTTAATCATAATTTTTTTTTATTTTTAAAGATTTATGTATCTATATATTATGAATGCATATTCCAATATAATTTTTCTTTAATAACTCGCGCATAAAATTTTTGAATAGAAATATGCAGAATATGAACATTCTATTTAAAGCGAAAATTTTTAAAGTGCACTAACTATAGATTATACCTATCAATATGGCAATATAGGAAAT
Organism: Rhyacophila brunnea; assembly: GCF_057557595.1. NCBI lineage: Eukaryota > Metazoa > Arthropoda > Insecta > Trichoptera > Rhyacophilidae > Rhyacophila > Rhyacophila brunnea. The sequence continues at coordinate 207,266 of NW_028232798.1, read as the reverse complement.
TGAACTTAGTGTTCTTGCTTTTTAAACCTTTACACAACACTGAAATCTAATATTTCTGTATATTCATGTGGCACAAGTGGACGCTAAACATCATAAACGATGTCAATATTCTCTTATTATAAAACTGGAGTATCTTTTAATTTTAAGGGGATAAATATGACATAATTATAAACTTATTTCAAGGTTATAGAAACCACTAAATCAAAAGTTTGCAGAAAAAATATTCTTTTTGATATTAGTTTTTTAAAATCTACATTTAGAGATCTGCGCTTAACAGAACTAATTGCATCTGATCATAAAATTTACACATTGAATTGTATTAAGTATGATCTGACTAAGAGTTTATGTGTAATTATAGCTTCTCCCTGTAAAGATGGTTTTTTACATGAATAAATTGTTAGTGATTCTTCTAATTACGTAAGTTTAGGTAAGAGGCTGTTTTTCTGTCAAAAATTCAGTTATTCGCTATATATTCAGAGGATAAAAACGAGATGTAGCAATATTATCACGTTGTAAAAAAATATATATACCTGAATATACATTTTTTTGTAATTTTTAATTATTATTTTTTGGTAATATATAAAAATATAACTAAGCATGGGATAAACACTTTAAAATATCAGTATAGGCAATAAATTGTGTAAGAAAGAAATTAAACTCGTTGTAAATCTATGAAAAAACAGAAAGGTGCCACCAAAGTTAAATTTAGGGAGAAAAAAACATACATTTGACAAATTCTGATCTCTATTATTTATATTTGGGCAATTTATAATCTGATGAATACCCACAAAAATCAGCTTAAAATTGTTAATTCATTACAAATATGCTAAATACTACCTTTTTCAGGTGATAGTTTTTGCTTAAAATAGATGAAAATGGTTATAAAAAATACCATAAAAACATATTAATTCTATAATAAAATATATAACCTTTATTATGTAATTTTTAAATAGTATAAACGAAGATTAAATATACTCTGGATATAAATTAAGTAAGTCATAACATGAGCAAAAAATAAACATTTTTAAAAATATTTTTTTGTGTTTGCTGAATATAAACAAAATCCTTTGAGATTTCTTAATCACACCGAAAAGAATATAATATTTACAAAAATATTCTATAGGGGCAAAAGATTTCTAAAATATTAATATTTTTTTTTACTGATATGATTTTATCAAGTTAAAAATTTCTTAATTTTTATTAGTATAGAGTAGAAGACGCATTATTTATATATTAGGGGATTCGAATTCTACTTGTTAAATAACAAATATAAACTGTATATTTCCTAGTTTATGGTGTGATAATATAGTGTTTATAGATTATTCTATATAAATAAACTGTATCATAAACATTTTTCCGGTAATAAATAATTTATTTGGAATCACAACAAGAATTTTTTCTATTTGGCAATTCAAATATAAACCGTTCTCCTTTTTGGTCATATTTTGAGGTTTATTTTGATGAATATGCACCAGTTTCTGTCTTTATGGCTATATTTTTATATATGTGGCTATGTAAACAGTTTAAAAATAAAGACCGTTTATATTCAATTTAGAATACTTCAGATACATGAGGAAACAAATGTGACGGTATTAAAAATGACTTCACAACTAGCTAATGTTATAATTGTACTTTTTTTAATGTTTTCATTTGGTTTTAACCAAAAATGATAATTTTATATCCCTCACTGATAGAAAAAGAAATTATCGATAATTATAGTGTGAAAAAATCTATTTAAAAAATCTAAAAATCACAAAATTTCAAATAAAAGGCTGGAATTTTTACAGACAATAAAAGAAGAAATGCATTACCCAAGTCGAATTTTTTTAGAAAATTTGGATAATAATGAGTGGTAAAGAACGATTATTAAGGAAAATATTATCTCAAAACAAATTCTATAGCCTATATCGTAAAAGTAGCTGGCATGGTAATTCGAAACAAAAGTTGTTGAAAATACTCGACGTTTGAAACTTTCACGCGTTGTCTTCAAACTACAAAAATAAAAAAATTATTGAACAATAAAAATCTTTTAAAATGATGAGGGGTAGAAAACATTACAAGATTAGAGAAATGATAATGTGTGCGCAATAGGGCTACGGGTCAATTTCGAAGTTTTAAAAATTAAATCAAATAATACAAGAATCATTTATATATTGAAGCTATTCTTTTTAATTGAAGTTTTATACAAATTATTTTATTATTATAATCTTTTTCTATCAATGGGTTAACTCAATTTTTTAGCTCGAATATGATCTGAGAACAAATTTGCTTACTATTTTTTTATATAACCGTGTTTTTATATGCTTTCTGATTGTATTTTACATTTTAAATATCCTTAAATTAATGTTTATGCTTAAAAATTGTCATTTAGACCATTTTTATCCCCAGTTGGTATTACTTACTTCTTAATATATGACTTATGATAAAATGTGTTCGCTACATACGATTTAATGACGTATATTAAAGTTTTTTATAGCATAGAATTATAGAAGAAAGTCAATTTCTCAATCATCATACATTTACATTTTTTATTCTTCAAATTATCGTTACTCGTTATTCAAATTTCTATAATGCAATCAATTTTTTCATCATTTTATATTTTAAAAGAAATTAAAATGCATGATTTCTTTTAGGACTGCATATTTTTGTCTACTACTAACTTTAGTTTCTCTAAAAATTGCAGATTTGGGATGCATGTGGCGTATCTGTTTCATTTTTAACAGAGCAAAGATATTTTTTTCTTTAATGTAAAAATACGCTATCAATACCGCGAAAGTGTGATCTCGAATCGATTTTTGATGTCTAGTGCACATAAAGGTTAAAAAAGGTGCAAAATATAAAAGGTCAAAAATTATAATAAATGGATACGACTGTTAATCCATTTTTTTGATCATTATTCGATCTATAATATCTATATGATCAAATAATGTATTTTTTGTGCATTTTTTTGGAAAAATTAAAGGTTTCTCATACTAGAGCAATTCAGGCGCAGAGCTTCTTTTAATATTTTATCATATTTTGATAGTGGATGTAATGGGTGGAAAGATTTATATAAACGGAAACAAATGTATAAAATTATTAATATCATGAGGAAGCATTAGTGATAGATTCGCATATGAAATAATGAAATAGCTGCCGGTAAAGTTTGAAAGGGAGATTGTTATCGAGAATTTATAGTTGATGGTGTATTAAGTATTTGGTATGATATAATATTTAGAGAGAAGAGTAATGATAGATGTTGCTGATAACTGTGGTAAAATACATCGATGTATACATTAAGGAGAAGGTCTACAAGAAGTGCATAATCTATACTAATTGTTGGAAATTTTTTTGCGATCGTAAAAAAGAATTTGAAGAATACATAACAGTAGAAAATATAAAAAAATCTTTAACAATCAGAAATAAGTATATCCCGCTTAATCGAAGGAACTTTATTAGGAATTATGATGCATGTTCCATTATGTGGAAAGAAAAAAGATTAAATAGTTTTGTATTTTGTAAGAGTAATGCAATATAAAAAACATTATTCATTCTTTAGTAAATTATATATAATATTAATTTCAATATAAAATTTTTAGATAAGAAGAAATACCTAATCAGACTAATCAGAGGTGCTAGTCCGTACCAAATGTGTAAAAAATGTTTAAAATAACATTTAAATATACATTTTAGAGCTTTTTTTTTTATTTTAATTTTAGTTTTTGATCTCGAACATGACTTGCTTGATTTTTGGGTGCATATTGTATTTATAATGCGGCTATCTTCAAAAGTCCAAATTCCTTTACACACCCTCTTCACGTTTCAAGACTTATTAATTCATTATTTTTTCTTAAATACCAAGGTTTTTATATATGCCTCGATCTGGTTCACGACTTCGAGTCCTTTCAGATTTCTTTTATAGTATTGTGTTCACACCCGAAATTATAAAATATAAAAATTATTACTTGTACTTGTATATTAATGACAGCAGAGATGATAGCAGACCCTACTTGCATAATTTTTTTTAATAAACTATGTTTTTACTGTCAACTATATACTCAAAATTTTGATTAGAGTGATACAGTTCTTCCTTTTATTACATACAAAATATCCGGTCTTACATTCGATTATTTGACGTCTAATTTTATTCTTGTATCCACTTTGATCTTTGCTAATTCGTTTAAATTATTTCTTATACAGTTTATCTATTGATTTTCTTGATTTTTTTTTAGCAGTTCAGTTTTTTGCTAATATGAAGTGAATAAATATTACCATCTCGTTGTGCTTTCTTGTAAAGTCATACCGAGAATATTTTTACATCTTCCTGCCACAAAGTGGTTACATTCCGGGAAGTTCTGAATAAATTGCAAGAAATTACTTTTTATTATTATTTACCCGTATATATCCTCTTTTAAGACAGTTCGATTATAACAATCAGGAACTTGGACATATATGATGCTCACAGCATGTCGTCTTTCATATTACCTGCAATCAGTCTAATGTTCGCAAATTAGACATGTTTTAACAAGTGGTTGTCTATATGGAGGGGGATGGGATTTATAATTTTCCGTCGCTGGATAATTATGCAACCATCACCACTCTGCATATTTGCACTGAGCGAGCAGAGTTCACATATTTTATTGTGGCACGTTTAAGCGTCTTAACGTAATCTACTACTTTATTCACGGCTTTAAAGCCTTATTATGGTTTTAATTTCTAGTTTCAACAGTTCGCCCCCATGAGGGTAATTTAATTGGCAAGTAAATTCACATGAAACCATGGTGTGATGCGGTTTAAACTCGAATCACTTTTTCAAAATAACAGACCAACTTCGCCACCACTATCTCTTTTGATAGAGGTTTTTTTTCTAAAATTAGAACTCATATCGGATTAATTGAAATTTGATAGAAGTTAAACTAGATATAATCAACGATAAATAAATCAAAATATGAAATTGGATTAAAACCAATGTTATTCTACAATATAATTTATATGAAATTTAAATGATAAGTAGCTTAAACATTTTATTATCATATAAAAAATTATGATGATAATAATTTAGAAAGAATATAGAAGGAAAATTATCTTTAATATTTAACGATTTCAATATTTTAGCGAATATTAATTTTTATGATGAAACTTCCAAATAAATACTTTTAAAAATTCTGATTTTTGAAATCATATTTTTGCTCTTCGTACTATTTCTAAAATGGTCATACAGTTGAACGATTTTACAACCCAAGAATTCAAACCTGCTTTAAAATTTTCAAACACTTATTTTGGCATACTTTTTATGAGAAAACCTTAGTTACTTAAGTTTTTTTTTGATTTGTGTACTTCAGAAAAATTCGGGCTTATTGGTAATATTTCGTCTAATATTATTGGAAGTACTGTATTTTCATTCTTTTTCGGATGATGAACACATAAGCTCTAGTTATTTTCGCATCATATTCAATTATGTATATAGAATCTGTTTTATTTTTTCGGTGATCTAAATCTGTTTGCATGAAATCATTTTTTATGTGTGGTTTTACCAACCTGAAAAATTTTACCGAAGCCTCCCATCTTTTTTTTATCAAAGTTTTATAACTGTTCTAGGAAACTTGGGATTATTTTTCATTAAGATCTTTAGGAATATAAACTAGAAGTAACAGAATTTTGGAATTGATGTACCGACCATCTATACAGAAGACGCAAAATCAATTTTATAGGTAATCCAAAATCATCAATAAAGCTACTACTACGACAAATACTTCTTTTTTAATAACCAAATAATTCCGTTGATAACCATTAAATGCATTTTTATATTTACAGTATTTTATATTTATAATATAAACATCGAGTCTTAGCAGACAATTTCGAATTTTTCGGTAGATTGGAAAATATGACATTTTTCATCTTTCTTTTCATTATTCCTGTTTTAAAATATATTTTGGTCATTTTCTGGCTTTTAATTTTTTTTATTGAAATGTTATAAGGCTTTTTCCTCTATGTCCTAGATTTGATTTATGCGCTTTAAATTTCATTATCTTATTCAATGCTTCATCTGCACACAAAGCCTATTCATTTATATGTCTTTATCAATCCTATTGTTTGTGTGTATGCTTTAGCTTCCGTCAAAATACCAAAATACTTAATATATGATTTGCGGTATTTAGTGACTACTCAATCATATTCTATGATATATGATACTATCCTCGTTCTGCATCTGTAATAATACGCCCAAACATCATATTCGTTTAATTACAAAAGTAAACAGTTCAGTTCAACCACCATGACATTCAAATGCTTTTAACATATTAAACTAGAATGAAAATATATTAACGTTAATAAAATATTCTGATTATAGTTGTAAATAATAAAATTGGCAAGTAAACATGTTTAAGTTAATGTATATAGAAATTTTTACTATTTGTCACAAAGTTTTATTTTGCAGGTTAAAAAACTCTACCATATGACGAAAATAAAATAGGATTATTTTATTTACCGATTGTTCATAATATATCCGAATCTTGAGATTTTGTGATTATCGCAACTTCTTTCCATTTTTCAATTGTAACATCTTTGTTTACTATTGTGAATAAATGGCCTCCACATCCAGCACCGGTAAGTTTGCTTTCTATTTTCATCCGTCTCAATCTTCTTACCTCATTTCTCATAATTTCTGGAACTAAACCAAGTTGCTCCAATAAATTCTGATTTCTTCTGATGAGAGGATATAAATCAAGAAGAGAAAAGTTATCAGAAAATAATGAACTTACCTTTTCTGTAATTTCACCGATTTTCTGGTAGATCAAATTTACATCGATATTCGAATTGTAAATTCTTTCACAAATTTCTTTTGTATTTTTAGAAATACCACTGTCATAAATTAATATTTTATACTTTAGAAGGGGCCTTATAGAAAGTTTTCTGTATTGAAAATTCTGGTAGATAATTAGTCCCATTACATATGAAGCAGTAACATCCACACCTGATGATTTTCCATGGAAAATATTTTCAATTTGTAGGGCCGTTTGTAAAATTTCATCATTATCATTTGATTCGAGATTCTTGATTTTTGTATTTTCTATATCACATACATCAATAAGATATTTATATTCTTTTGCCAAGCTTTCCGGATTTCGATGGAAATATTTACTTAGAGCGACAGATACAGCAGCTGAAGTTCCCAATCCACAGCCGATCCTCATTTCTAATCTGATATTCACTGAATAATGATGTGTATCATTTAACCACCCAGTTAAATAAAATTCAGTTCCTTCTATATCAGTGATTTTTATGGTTGGTTTCGACTTGGCTTCTTCGAGTATTAGCCACCCGCATAAATCGATACTGGCTGCTATGCATTTAAATCCCTTTAAAACAGAGTGTTCTCCAAATAAAATCAACTTTGAATGCACTTTCATCAAATTATACCTTTTCTTCTGATATAGTATTATTATGTGATGAAATAATTTAAAAAGAGTTCAATATGCAGGATATTGAAATTTCCAAAAATGTATACAATAATTTATGTGTCATATTCACAAAGGAAGTTTAATTTATTTATAAAAAACACAAAATACTTTCATATTAGTATGGTTCACATCGCACAATAATATGGCGTCTAATCTTAAAATTAACAAATTTCTTAAAAACCCACTGTAAATGTAATATTTCGGGTATGAATTGTAAAAAATATTATTTTAGAACATAATGAAAGCATGCATATTTATTTCAACCATTATCACATGAAAAGTTACAATTACATATTTTTGTTATCTTATCCTACATAAATACCATCGTATCATAGTTAAAAGATAAGATGATTAAGCGAAATTAATGAGATTTATAAAAGTTAGATTGGATTTTAATGCTTGTATTTCTGTTTTTGGCTATTTAAATTTTTTCGAGATATTTGACACGTGAAATGGGTCATTATAATGTCAAATTTAATCTTTACATCAGAAATAACTTGTATATTATAAAAATATTATTAAATGCATATTTTTTTTGAAGACACGTTAAAAAAGCTGTTTTTTCAACGAGTTGTATTTCTAAAATAATTACTAGTATATTATGCTAATTACACGAATACATGATGAATGTATAAATTTATGTTGCGCATAGACATGTCTTTTAGAGATTTTTTATATATTAACAAATTTAATTACAGTAATTTTTAATTTAAGGATATTGAGAGTCTTTATAAGCATGCAAAAAAAATTATGCAGAAATTATTGTGATCTTATAATTCTAAAAATTACAGCTATGATACTTTAACTTCTACATTAGGGCGAAAATCCAATGTTTTGGTGTAGTTGATGGTTAATAACTGCTATAAATTTGAATTTCAATGTAGTAGTTTGTTGCTTCTAAAAGCAAAACAAATAAAATAAGGTAAAATAATGTTTAATTTTATCGAGAAATATTTTATTATAGATTTTTTATAATAAATTTCTGGTGCTGAACTTCAATATTTTAAAAGAGCTGCTCAAAATTCACTAAATTAAAATGTAGTCTATATACTATGACATCTTTATATGCAATAGTATACGTTTACCCACTTTTAAATTTTACCACTCAAGATGTGACGGTTAAAAGCATAAAATCATGTAAAATAGACATGACTAATGAGCAAGCGGATCCGAACAACATTTCCTTTTATGGATTGAAATTTTAAACTAAAATGATTTTCAATTTTTTAAGATTTAATTACGTGATTTTGCATAGCGAATTTTTGACTATCTCGTTATTTTCTTTTATTCACAGATCCATTTGTATTTTTTAAAAAATGAACTGCAAGATTCTAATTTATTTCAAAACATGTTGTCAAAATACGTAACAAATAACGAACGGACATAGTTAACATATGCCATAGCATAGGATGCTGCGATAAGAAATAATAAAAGCTGTAATTAAGGATCTAATAATGATAACTAAAATATTAGTGAATGTATAATCAAAAGGATTGAAAAGACACTTCAATAATAAGTATTTAAAGGAGAAGATCAGTTTAGGTGGATTGTAGAGGTTATTTGAAAAAAATAAGTGATAAGTAAAACCCTTTTATATGCAATCTAAAGTTTTTCTTGAAAAATTCTTAAAATGCTCGAAAAATAATAGCCCAAAATAAATTAATCTTGTTATAATTTAAATTTTACCCCAATTCAATAACATTTACAATCATGAATTTTTTACGTTCTGCATTTAACTTATTTATAAATATTTGCTGGATTGAACTTACGGATGCCACATCAGTAAACTACACAAACACGAAAAAAAAACAGGGAAGACAGATCGGCAAATGTTCGGAAAGAATATATGAAAAGAATGAGCGGGGGTTTTCAATGGATCTTGAAAACTTTACAGCAAATTCAATACAAAATGTGATTATGTGTACACCTTGCGGATTAAAGATTGATGAAGAAAAAAGCGCAGCACTTAAAAATGAAAAAGAATGGTTCATTCCAGTTGATAAATTTGTTCATATAGTTAAAATATCAGAACAAAAAAATAAAGAATGGCAATATTTATACGGACTTGCTTATAAACTTCTCAATGATCTTGACCATGTAAAAGATTATGAATCTTTATATTCAAAGATGATTGAAATTTTTAGCATTTCAGATAAGTTGGAAAAAGAGTATAATGATTTTTCTGAAGAAGTAAATCTTATCTTTAAACCATCTCAAATTGATATTCAAGAATCAATTTTAGATTTAATGATACAAAATAATTTCATGGGTGATTATTTAAAATATAAGAATATCTTTCTCAAACGAAAAGTAACAGAAACCGCTGAAAAAGATTTTTGCCATCAATTTACAAAAATCACAATTGAACACGTATGTGATTATATTTTATGTAGATATAGATCAATTAACTTCGTTCATAATTATTTTCATGTGTTGCTTCAGCCAATCTGTTCTAAAGAGCAACAACGCTCTGAAGTTTTGCTTGAATAAAATCTAAAAAAAATAATTTAATTAGTTAATAAATAATAAAATTTATATATTTTTATTTTTATAGGCTTGTATATACCATAAATATAGTTAAAATTGTGATAAAATTTTTAGAAATGATAAAAAATTAATAAAATAGAACAAAAATAAAGAACAATAAAAAAGGCCAAGAGTGTCTATCAAGCTAATTTTTAATGCGTAAAATATCACTAATATTTTGTTTAACGCTAGCCGATTGAAAGAAATGGCTGCTTATGGTGGCATAGAAAATAAATCGAGAAAAAATACAAATTTTCGATTTTATAGGTAATATATATGTTTTACTATCCTGTGCTTATTTAAATCTCTTAGTTTTTTATTATGACCTATGTGGTATAACACAAGAAAAAAATATAAATACTGCAATGTATAAAAACTATTTATTAAGGTTCAATTTGTATTTACGTTTACAGCCAATCAAATTTTTTTGTAACCTAGAGTAAATAATATACGTAAACCTTTGTATCATAGCGTTATTATCTAATTTACATTGTTTTTTTTTTCAAAAAATAAGGTCTTTAATATCAACCTATAGTCTAGATATAGCAGAATAATACAAAATGAATGCACCAATATTTTTAATGCGAAAAATAAATAAATTAAAAACATGTCATTTGAAATTAACAGACAAATTTTATTTCTCAAAAACTAATAGCATTTTCCGAAAAAATTTTTAATGAACATAGTAATAAACATATTATAAGATTTTTTTTGTGAATTAATTTTGTAATAAAAATAATTGAAACGTTTAATAGAATAAGAAACATGAAATCTACAAAAAGATTATAATAAAGCTTCTGATTTATTTATTGCGCAGATTTTACAAAGTTTCACACATAAACTAGGCATTATCAAACATACTAGGATGTTTTATATGATGTGATAGTTTTTCTCATATTTGTAATAATCCTTTTCATGCTTTATACTGGCTATAGGTCCCGAAGAGCTTGTTTAATTACAAATATAATCCCAGAAAACTCTTCTTGCTGTTATGTTCCATGTTGTATACAAAATCGATGAGTTCCTTATATTATCTATTTTTTTGTGATGTAATAATCAATTTCTATTTTTGGGTAAATTTTGGTATCGTATTTTAAATTTTTATTTTCAAGCTTAACTTGATTATTTTCTAGTGCCTAAATGATATTATACTCTTGTTTTTATCATCTTCTCTTACATCATCTTCTGCACCTCCCTTCTTTATAAGACCTATTAGTCCAAAGGTTAATCTCAATCCTATAATTTGAATGTATGTATCGATTTAGCTTAAAAATTTTGAGCTTTTTCGGGTACTCTTCATGATATTCCAATACTTCACAATCCCATGTACCACATATGGAAAAATATTTAGCCTTACAATTTGGAGATTAATGACAATTCAGATGCTATTTAAACATATTTTCTTGGTTTTGTTTTTGAATATTTTTGACTTAAATATACTAGTAACACTTATTTCTTTCAAGATGGTTCATTTTTTCTTTTTGTCACATACGAATATACTAGGCCTTTCACTAAAAAATTTTATGCCCATCTTAATTCTCGAATCTAATTTTATCACAGCATAATAATTTTACATAATCTCTTGTATTGAGTGCTTGAAGATTTTATTTGTTTTTTATAGCCATATTTTCTCGCAGCATATAGTGAAGGCATCTTATTATATCAATGTGCCACGTTGTGTACCCGAAATCCAGCATTTTTTGCATCTTATTGCCAGATGATCAACTGTTTTAAAAGATTCAGCACAGTTAAGCCATTACAATTTCACCCCAAAAAAACTATTCCTGTCTTAAATGAAGCAGAGTCCGGCTTCTTCTTATGGTCTTATAATTACATCTTGTAGAACTTTTCAGTACATTCAGCGTTGAGTTCTGGTAAGAATTTAAGAGTTTTTGATTTTATATTGCACAATAATCAATCTTTTTGTTCTTAACCCAGTAATTTTATGTGCCGTTTTACAGGGTTGTATTTGACTTTAAATATATGTTGATAACTGGGTGGAAACAAATATTTTATATAAAAATATCATCCTGGAACATTAAATTTAAAATTAATAGGAAACCTTTTGCGCCTCGTAATTAATTACCCTCTTCACATATTTTTTTTGGAACCGAAAATTTTTTCATGTATTTATTAATGACGGTTGTGGTTTTATATTACTATTAAGCTGTGTTTTTTTGGTGCTGAACTTCCCGTTCTTAGAAATAATAAATGCATATTTTAAAATTTTTAAATATCATATTTTTTATACAATATAATTTTATGTAAATTTTAATGTCTACATTGACGTCACCATCCTAATTAAATTTTTTTATCAAAGATGGCATGAATATATACTCTACCCTTCTCAACAAATCATTATAATTCTTAACAGTCATTAATTTATAATGATTATTCTATATATCTAGACTGTGGTGCCCAATTGATTTAGCAAGTAGCTTGTGTTCCAACGGCAACACAGTCTGGATTCATATGAATTTACTCAAAACGAGCAATAACCGCATATGGAAGGTGTGTCGACACTAAATTAAAATCATAAAAAAATAAATAAACCATGATTAAATTGGGGCTGCTGTGTAAGACGTACAAAAAGTGCCCGAATATTGAATGAAGCCAGCTTCATTTATCAAGGAAATAGATTAAATGTAGTGTGGTGGTGCTGGTAGCATAATCTACCCGCAACGGAAAGTAGATAAAATCACATACATATCCATAATGATCAACACATGATAAAAAAAAGAGTCATATTCACGACTATCATACTGGTTACTGGAAATGTGAAGAACTACACGCAGGAGTGCATCTGATAAGCAAAAGTCTCTAATAGTCATAAGCGAACTGCCTAAAAAGAAGATATATAAAAGTATATAAATAAAAAATCAATTCTATTCATCTTGAATTATAAATGATTTCATAGCCGAAATGCCAACTCTGTGAATTCATTCAAAACAATATATCACCTAGCCATTAGATGTAAAAAAATGCTTAGCCGAGAATTCAAACGACTTTTTACGAAGTGGCTGCATTAATACACTATATGTTCTTAAAATTATCAACTTAAATGTACAATCGGTATCAATGGACAACCAGTTCAATAAAAAATATATAAGGTCTAGAATTAAAAAAAAAAAGAAGACGCTTGAATAGAAAGAGTACATATAATAATAGCTTACCGATCAGATATTTTTGTTTATGCTAAAAAAAGAAGTTTCCTTAATAGAAATGGGAATAATGAAATTGACAACCCTACTAATATAGAAAAAATGAGTATATAAAAAAACATGATTTACTGGGAAATGAAGAAATTAAATTTTTTAAATAGATCAACAATTATATATTTGTCATGATATTGACAAGTGCAAACACAAAATACCATAATTTAAATATTAGAAAGCAAGAATGCCAACTAAAGCATCCACACAAACAATAGAATTATTAAAGATACCTAAATAAAAAAAAGAAGTGGAGGAAGTAGATAGAATTATGTTCTAAGAAAAAAATAAGAAATATGCACTATAAAACAATCTAAAGTTTTGCTGAACAAATTCAAATTTCGAAAAATCACATAAACTCACAAATAAATTATGTATTTAATCACAAAGAACGTATAATATAAATATTTTTCTACTGTGCCACTAAAATACACAAAAAAGCTTGAATCTTTTCAATAAAAAACCGAAGTTAAAGCCCGTTCAATTTATTCAATACAAATAGGTCGATAGAGGTAATGAGAATCCGATCATTTACAAATTAAATTTTCAATATTAATACTATTTTCGATTTACGTTTTTATTATATAATTATGTTATTCATGATATTGGCATTATATAAAATGCTTTTATTGTTTTTAAAGCTTCTTTGTTTGCCTTTAAAGAATGTTTTAGGCATGACTAATCTTAAATGTAGTCTTTTTATTGTGTAGTATGTTGTAATATTATGTGATTAACCGGTTATTATCTGAATAGCTGATTTCAACATTAGTTCAAAATCACACAATAATAATTCTCTATATAAGCGCGACAAAATATTTATGTATATTTCTTGTATGATTACACTATCATGTTTCTATACACATAAGAGACTAAGAATTTATTGTGTAATGCTACCACGTTCGTTATAATATAAATATATCCAGCCACTGGTTACGACACATTTTCTGCTATTTTACAAGCACACGAGCTTTGTTCCCTATAAATAAAAAGGTTAACTTATAAATTATTTATAGTAATTTCTTTTATAGACCATCGATACCTACAAGTAATCGTATTTTTTCGCGAACAAAAATTTACTCACGATCGATTTTAAAATATATTATCTAACTCGTTATTTTTTAGACTTGCAACACATGAAAATCAACATACTTTTTTTCTGTGACAAAATAAAACAGCCGAGATCCCATTGTGGGATATGAAAAACATTTTTTTAAATCCGAAAGTAATCTAAAAATTAATTAAAACTAAATTTAATTTTTTAAAGAGGCACTTTGTATTTGGCACACAAGATCACAACTTAAATAGATGCCGTTTAATTTTTTCTTGTTGTATTTATTGTAGTTTTTGTTTTAAACAAAGTTTTAAAAATCTTGCGAGTGAAAAATTATCAAGAATCTTTAGACTTATTTAAATGTCATAAGACATTTCGAAATCTTTTTCGTTTTTTTTTTGTATAGAGTGGTCATATATTTTTATGTGTTTATTGTATTAGATTACACTCATATAAAGTACAGATTGTGAGGGCACAAAAAATCCGGCAATATCTACGTTTCCTAAAATCATATAACAATTGCAACCTTCCTCTATAATATTTTTGAAAATAATTGAATCCATTTCTAGATAATTTGTATCTTATGACTTGTTTTTCAATAGAGCTAGAAAGATCTGGCTATATTATTGCGGTTAAAAATCTTACAATATTCATAATCTTCCTACATAAATTTTTATAATGTTGAATTTATTTGGGTACTAGTTTTAACGGAGTCATCTATATAATCTTGAACAAATAAAGCTTATAATGCTGGTCACAACCTTCAAAAAATATTTTTTGAACACAATAGAATTCATTTATAGATTAATTGTAGACATTTTAGTTATGAACCAAGATTTTTTAAGGTCTTGAAATATCTTTATCTTTAATGCACTCAAAGTTTATAATATACACATTCTTTGCATTTATATATTAAAAAAGGTATATATTTTTTTCTGTGTTAGTTTTATATTATTACCTTGACTCTTTTAAACAATGCGAAACTTTAAATACTCTACATGGCTGGATATATTTATATCAAACTTATGTTATTCGCAACTTTCCTATTTATAACTTCTTCTTTGAAATCTTATTAATTTATGTATCTTTCAGCACTTTATTGTTTTTGTGTCTGCCTCAGCTTCTGTTGAGGCCTAAATCTCTTAATATATTTCATACTCAGAAATAGAAATTGTACTTCAACAAAAAGGCGAATTCATCTTCTAATTATCGCGGTGAATTTTTTGGTTTGTCATAGACTATCAGCTTAAACAATAAAGGCATAAATAAACAATTCTGATTACATGTGTATTTTATGCACGCTAGTATCGAACTGTGTATGCTAACTTAAAGTATATTATTATTTAATGCCTACGTACCTGTAATTTTTATTGTCCGCATTAAAATAATTTACGGAGATAATAATAATAAAAATCCAGATTTATAAAAAAATAAATTATCGTATAAATTAGTCTGCATATTTCGTGTTATATTATATTTTTGTGTATAGAGTTTTTCTTTTACTTAATTTAGTTATTTTAGTACTTTTTTTAGAATTAATAAAACTAAATAGTTAACGCAATATTTTTCGTCATTTTTATATCGCAAACATATATCTTTATTTAAAAAAAACATTTTTTTGCATATTTATTTGTGATTAAACTAGATTCCATTTTTATTATATTTAAAGCATATAAATTATTTTTTGGTTTTAACAAAAATCCGATTTACACATGTTTCTGTTAATGTATACGCGTAAATAATTTGATATTTTCCCGTGATATTTATAAATTTCAATTTTTCTGTGTATTAGATACTTTAGATTTGATTGAAGAAAAAATTAACAGCTTGTATATAATATTTATGGTAAGCCTAATTTTCTGTGTTTTAGATACATCTTAATATTGTAAAATATGCAATCTATTTTTTCGTATAAAATTTTATACCCCTTATTTCATGAAATTAGATTAAGTTTGATATTTTTAAAGTACAAATTTACTTTTGTTATGTAAAATTTTGAATAAGCTTAATTTTCCGTATGCATTATACAGTTTGATATGATCAACAAGTCAACTTACTTTCTTTATAAAAAATTTATAATAAACCCGATTTTCATTCAGATTAGATGCTGATATTGTCACGATACAATCTTTATTTTCTCGTAATTTTTTTGGAAGTATTGGATTATGTTTATCATATTATTTGTTTTTTTAAAAGGCCTATGGTAAAAATGGTAAAATATTATCACAATTTTTTCAAGAAAATACAATTTTAGCATATAATAAATATCCATTTGACCAAATATATTCCTTTGGATCAAATTTTATTCAATCCTGTAATATTTTTTAGGTTAATGATAGCCCCATCAGATTCGGTGGATTTCACATTTAATTTAAGACGAAAATGATTTGAATCACTAAAATACACTTTAATTATCATTTTCTATATTTTTATAGAAGTGTTAATAGAATTTAGAATTTATTTCATCCATCTTGGATTGATTATATATGCCCATTTTATTCCAATTCAATGAAAAAATTAATTTGATGTCCATAAATACAATTATAAATTAATTTCAACAATATAAAATGTATTTCCACAATCATTTTTTCGATACGCATATCATTGGGTTTGATTTTATTATTAATATTATTAAATCTTTTTTCATCACAATACTGGTGTCCATTAATCATAAAAAATAGACCCCAAAAAATGAGTCTATCATTATCACTGCGTCAGATTCTCACTAATCAGACACCAATAGAAACAATACTAACTCAATTAACGAATCCACAAACATTATCGGATTATCTTCTTCTGCTGAACACAAATGATGAATTAGCATATATCCTATTATCAAAGATATTCCAACACAAAGATATATACTTGAGTACAGAAGCCTTGAAGCGTGATGGATTATTGAGTGACAGTGTCGTAGTAGATTATATGGTATCAACATTAACCTTTTCCTCTACTAACAGAAATTTTGGAATGCTAGTTAATTATTTTATTTCGCTTTCTGGAGCTGATTTGGTATCTTTGCATTTTTATAAAAAATTGAGAGATGTTTTGGTTATTTGTGGGGAAGAGGGTGGTATTTATTTCGAGAGGGTGTTAAAGATAATTGTTGGGTGCTGTTCTAAGTATTTTGTGAGGTGTAGAAGTAATGAGCTTTACGGTGAGATAAATACAAATGTTTTGTTTTTTGGTGATTTTATAATTGAGTATTTGAGGAAAGTGAATTCTAATATGTTGTTTATCATGAATAATGATTCACAAACATCATTAAATATGAATCCCGATAATGAATCGTTTAGAAATAGTGTTGTCGATGATTCTTGCACATCATTTAGTTTAAACTCGGAATTGTCATTGAACCGTACAAATTCTTTTATTCTAAATAGTGACAATATTTCAACAGGGAAAATAGATGTAAAAATAAGTACTAAATGTACAACATCACAAGAATCGTTAAACTACATTTTAACTCTTTTACATACACTAATGTTTCAAGACATACCAACCTATTTTGAAGAAAGAAGCGAAGAACTAACTAACATATTATTAAAAATATACACCACTCAAAATGAAAAAGTCAATGAAAACGTGTTAAAGATACTAAATCACTATGTTACAAAATATCCGGAATGTATAAACATCCAAACCCTTTTAAACACAATTTTAAGCATCCTAAAACACAAAAATATCAATAATATTAATGAACTAGAACTTAATCTTCTTAATCTTATCGTCAAAAGAAAGCAGAAAGGTATGTTGAGTATTTATTTTAACGATTTAATATATGTTCTTTTTAAATCGTGTTGTTTATCCGATAAACTCTATGAAATTATCATGAATGACCCATTTGAATATTTTATGTGTATAAACTTTGATGGTTTTTCTTGTGGAAATGATTTGAATAGAGCAGCAGTTGGTGAAATGCTATTGTGTCTTGACAATGTTTTTGGTTCAATTGATTATGACTCTATTTTAGGCATTTCCAATACCAATAATAACTATGACATAAATATCAGATTAAACAACAATAATAATAGCAATAACGATATAGATAACATTAACTTCAGAAATTATATTGGTGTTTTGGGTTTAAATCGGGATATTCCAGAACATATAATTATAGAAGCATGGACATTTCTGTGCACAGTTCTTCCAACAAAAATGGGTAAACATATTCCGCACATTCTAACATATCTAAAATCAACAAAAAGGTGCGATGAGCAAATCGGATTCATAGGAACGGGTCTATTAAGATTTCTTCTATCTTATAAAATAACTGAAACAGATATCTCAATATTAATTCCTCTATTCTACAATAATAAAATATCACAATACGCTACAATGAAATACCTAACCCTGATATTAAAGGAAAGTCAAAACGAAAAACACAAAAATCTAATAACTACACCTGAAATTATATCACATGCCTTAGAAAATTTAAGAAACATCCCAGATGATATTACGAGATCGCCCCTTCTTTTAGAAATGCTAAAACACACAAATGAACCCCAAATACAACAGCAAATATACAACCACGCCTTTAATAAGCTATATAACTATAAAAATCTTCAAAACGAAATATCTACTCAAAACTTTTTTGAAATTGTGGCTTATATGGGGGCTAAAGAAATAAAAAAAGATATAAAATTAAACACAACTGAATGCCAAAAACTCGGTCTAGCAATAATTTCAAGCTCCGAAAACGATTTATATGGATATGCACTACAAATTATCGCACTAACAATTTCTATCACACACCCCAATCCACAAATAATATCCCTAATAAGTTGTGAACAAATGTGGACAGCACAAAAGGTACAAGGGCCTATGACTATCCTGACGGCTAGTTTATATGTTAATAAATCCGTCGACGGTCTTGTTGTAAAAAATTTATGTAGATTCTTGGGCGGATCATTTTGGTCTTACTACTTAGTTGGTGTCTATGGCGAAAACAACTGCGATATAAATGAATGGTTCGAGCTGGCTATTGAAATAGGCGCATGCAAAATGATTTTTGAAGATATGTTCGTTGTACTTGCTAAAATTTGGTGCAGAGGAGGGTGTAACGACATACACAAATTAAGATGTGGCATTGAAAAATGTATTGATGAAATTTTGTGCAACACAGTTGATAAAAAATCTGCTAAAAGAGTTGTTTGCACGGCTGAATCTTTATTGAAAACAGAGTTCGGAAATTTTAACCGAGATAAATTGGAAAGGATTGTGGCAAGAAATATCAAAAGAGCCGCGGGAAATCAACATTGGGGGATTTTGGAAGCTGTCAGAAATGTTTTTGATCTTTAAAATAAATAATTGAGTTAATATCTTGATGGTTTTTTATACAGTCGGTTTTTATATTAGATTTTTCATTGTGAATTTTAATTATTTTATGTCTCATGGATTTATGAGATTGCCATATTTTATTGCTTTCTACCCTTTTAGATAAGAAAAATAGATGGCTTTATACAGCAGGCCAATCATATATTTTTATATTTTAAAGAATTTATTTGTGATCTATGTTCCATTATCTATTTACAATTTTCGAATAAGCAAAACTTATGATGGCACTATATAGTAGTTTAATCATCTAAATTTACGATTAAATAAGCTATTTAAAATTCATCCCTAGTTTTATTTTAATACACATTTTAAACAAGCAAAACTTTAGATTTAGAGCGCGGCAATTAGGTCATATGCATTTGAACGTCGACTTTTTCACGATTAGTTATATTTTATAATCTTTTTACACCGATTCAATCAATAGAAATAAGCAGATCAAACATAAATATTTGTATAAAATATAACCTCTTACTTTTACATGTTTAATTAAAGGCAACTTTAGGCTGACGCATAGACTAGTTCATATTTATACATCGTAAATTTTTCACTTCAAAAGCTTTCTAAATAAAACTAGTCGAAAACACTAAGTAGTATAAGTTTATACACAAGAGAATGGTTGTTATTATGAATTCGCATCGTTGGGTTTACCAACTCTTTAATATACGACTGTTAGTATTTTGTGACAACACCATATCATATTATTAAATCTGGTAATATCTCAGTTTCGCTTCTGTAAATTAGAGACTATCCAAGTTTTATGTGATAGTATTTTCTTTTCTTTATATTTGAACATTCATCAGGTTATAAATACTTAATATATCGATTTATACCAATTCTATTAGCTTATTGTTCTTTTCTTATACGAATAATCCGGTCTGGCATGAGATGGTTTGGTATCTGTTTCAATTTTTTATCTGCTTATTCTTTGTCAGTCTGTTTTATTATATTTCTTGAACTGTATGTCTATTTTTTTGATAGTAATTTTTATGTTTAATTTTCTTCAGTGAAAAAAATGTATTGTCGTATTTTTTTTCTTCTTCTGTGGTCAATCATGGCCATGCATCTATTTACAAAAACCTACAATTTAAAAAGCCTCTTCACAATTTTAAAACATGAATTTTGCACGAGCAAACTGTTTCTGTACTCATAAATGAATTCTATCATCTTCATATATCTTTTCACTTCCAAATAATAGCAATTTAGAGGTTTCCGGCCGCATCAAACAGGTGTAATCATGTATTCTCAATACTTTAATATGTATTGTTTTTGAATTATTTTACATATTGTACATTATTTTTGTTTTGGTTATATCACACCAAGCTAAACTCATCTGTATTATTAACCTCTATCTTATAAATGCTCC
The DNA here is from genome assembly GCF_057557595.1 of Rhyacophila brunnea. Classification (NCBI taxonomy): domain Eukaryota; kingdom Metazoa; phylum Arthropoda; class Insecta; order Trichoptera; family Rhyacophilidae; genus Rhyacophila; species Rhyacophila brunnea. The sequence continues at coordinate 186,338 of NW_028232798.1, read as the reverse complement.
CTTATTTAATAAAATTTATCTATGCTTTCTATCTTTTTTACTTAAAACGTAATTATTTAATGCTGAATGCTATTTTTCGAGTCTTATACTTTGTTCATAAATCTTATATTATACACTTCCTTATTCGATTATAGGGCGTATCCGTTCTTTCATCAGAACCTTTGGAATACGATCATCTTTTTTTTTGCAAAATATTTTTGTAATAATTTAAGAATACCTGTATAGTGGTTAAGTGCGATACTACATGCTCGTTAGCTTATTTATAAGGTTTCTTTCATTTAATTCCGTTACTTCAGATTTCTTATTTTAGTGCCTATATTCTCGAAATTTTATTGGATACATAGCACTTATACTATCTTCCAGTATATTAAGATATTTGAATACTTTCTTTACCAACAACAAAGCTTGCATACTCTTAACATCCAGCATCTTTTGTTGATAAGTTACATTTAATTACTTTACCCATTTTCTACAAGTAAAAAAACTAATTGTTTGTTCTATAATAAGATTTCTTTTCTATTCTTTCGGACAAGCATAAGAATACGAATAATAAGACGTAAGATTTTCTAAACAAAGATTCTCATAGGTAATTAGACCGAAAGAAATTCGTCATTTGATAACCCGCGAGTGGGTGCACACATTGAACACCTAAGAAACAATCTAATAAATTACTCTTCTGTGTTCCTGTGCTCATACATTTATTCATAAATTCCATTATATGAAATCTCACTAAATCAAGTATTATCCTAGTAAATACATATAAAATTGAGCATTAATTTCTTAGATAAAATTTAAAACTACAGCATCTAAAAATCCATGGTTTGTGTTTTCAACAACTTTCACATCAATACACGGAGTTCGTCTTTATTGTTTTAATTGGCGTATAATGTGTTTTTTATGCATATTGTTATCTACTTACAGTTTCTAGTTGATTTTGTATCAAAAAGACATGTGTTCCTACTCTAGCTGATATTATTTTCTATGTTATAGCTGAAATCTTATATGTATCAACATTCGGGTTTTTGATCCTCACTCAACTCTGTTAATGTCATTTTCGTTTATATGCATATATCGGATACAATATATAAATAAAAGTATGTTTACTGCTATCATTTTATAAAGATATTATATAAGTTATCAGACACAGAAGCCTCCCAAATAGTATAGTAATATACAATTTTTAAATATTCTTGAAATAATAAGAAGTTTAGCGTTATTAGGAGGCGGATGGGCTTCTATGTATATTTTTGTAATGACTCACATTCTTTGTTTCATCTACATTTCCCTTATAAAATAGTATTTTTGAATTACATAAGTTTACATTACTAATTCTTATGCTATTCATCGATCGATAAGATCTGTCTTCTGTTCTATTCAAACTAGTTATTTTTATTTATAATTAGCATGTTTTGAATTATTTTACAATTTTTTTTTTCATTGAATTTAATCATTATGATAATTTTCTGCTCTTCTATGTCGCCTTTTTATCTATAATTTTATTATGCTGTCATTTTAATTTATCCTTTTTATTTACCCTCTTGATATTTGCTTCTTGCATTACTGAGGAAGATAAATCCAAGCAGATTTTTGAAAGCTTTTTGTATTTTTTTGTTTTGCCGAATGTGTTGATTTTTTTAATTATATCTTATTGCGGTGATTTATCATGACATAGCTGTACAGAATAGCAATTCTGTCGATTTAGTATTGGTTTTGGAATGATTGGTACGAATATTGCCTTTACGATTTCTTAAGATCAGCCAAAAAAATTGTTTACTTTGTGGACTGGCACTTTCTTCATATCTTTGAATTTTATTATCACTCGATTTTATACTTGGTGCATATTTTTGAATAAATTGATTGCATCTAGAAAAAAATTCACTTATTCCAAATTTGTGTTGTGGTTCGAGTTTTCATATCTTATAATTTAGGTTTTCTTGGTGATTTTCAGTGGAATTTGCGAGAAGGCTTTTTATAAATATTTTATCCCCAAGAGATTTTATGATGATCTCTATATTTGTTTTCGATCTCAAAATCTTGAAATTAAAGTCTCAATTTATAAGGAAGACTTCTAATAAAAATTGAATCACTCATTAAGAATATTTTATTAAATATAAAAAATAAAGATGCATGAAAATTTGAAGAAAACTCACATTTATTCTGAGTGACACATATCTTTCATCCAATTTAAATAGTTTTGATTAACATAACATATTTCAACTACATTGAATTCAAAAACATCATATGTATGTAATTCTTTAACAACGCCTTCGATCTTTGATATAAAACTATCAAATGTCTTTATTGAAATTTTGTATTCTTCTGGTGTTTCTAACTCATCTTTCCACACATAATATGATTTTATCTGGCTTATCTGACAACATGCTACTAACTTCTTTTCTAGCAATATGTACACTATTTTTTCGGCTTCCAAAGAGTTTGATGTCGTTACTGTTATTAATATTGGTTTCATATAACTTTATTGGGATCAATTTTTTCGTTGGCTCTATATAGAGATACGGACTTTAGAATCAATTTGCATAGTTGTTTTGGAAATAATTTTTTTTAAAGAAAAGTAACGCTGGTTTTTTAATTAAGCGAAATTTAATGAAAAATTTGTATTTCTTATTTATGAATGGGCCAACTCCGTATTTGAATCCCTGGTAGAATAAAAATATTATTTCGTGAGAAATACGTATATAATTAATCGGTGTTTTTATAATTGTGGTAATTAGGTATGAGTATTTAAATTCGAAAATGATTTTTTGAATACTTATTCATATTCAAACACATGATAATCCCTTTCCAACGTTAGATATGGATCTTTAGTCATGTATTGGTTATTCACTTATATCGGGATTATTGAATAAAAAAGACATTTTAAATGTTTAAAAATGCTATTAAAAGAATTAAGATCATTTTTCAAATCTCCCGGTCGATTAAATTAATTAAAATCAATTTTTTTTATTTATTTCCACTTATCACTGACATATAATAATAATAAATAAGCAAGAAGGAAATGGAAAAGGAATTATTCAAGGGGACAGCTTATCCCACTGCTGTTTGTTTTATGTATGGATTTACTAAGCCATAGGTTATACGAAAAATATCCATCACTAGAAATCAACCTAGACAAGAAACCAATCACAACTAACCATTTTCCTTTCTTTGACGACTGCAAGATTGTAGCAAAGGACGAAAGTAACTTAAAACTATTTTTAATATAAAAACTATATTTTTAAAATGCATTAAAATTAATTAAAGATGGCGAAGTACGCTACTAACAACGAAAACTGCAAAGATGTTGCAACACAAATAGAAGGAAAGAATTGATATAAATATCTATGAATATTATGTGACTCTAAATCAAGAACGAAACACAAAATAACAATAAAGAAGATAAAATGGGTCAAAAATTATGCCCAACAAAATTTAACAGTAATAACTTAAATACGGCAATTGATGAAAATGCAATACGATTAATAAACTACTACCCAGGGTTATTAAAGCTAGAGCTAGAATATTTATAATAGCTATAAGATGACATTAGGCGAATTTTAATTGAAAATTTAATGCATATGCAATCATCCAATAAAGAACAGCTTTAACTTAAAAGAAATGAACTAAGAAGATGTCTTGAAAACATATAATTATATTCAGAAAGAATGCTCTTTCAACTTCTTATCTTACTGAATCAAGAAAGAGTATGATTACCTAGGAAAGTGGCTTTGCTAAAATTTGAAAAAGACAACGCCACGCACCCGGCCTTAATAAATGATTTCTTGAGACAAAATACGTAATAGTAAACCTAGATCTTTCACTGCTTGAATATAAGCATAAAGAAGGTTTATTGTGTAGAGCAAAATCTTTTCTTTTTGCATAATAATTCAACGCTAGAAATATTAGGATTCTCAAAGTGGCTACAATATGAAAATAACATACCATCTGAAGAAGCTAGGTTCTGCTTTATTCTCGATAGAAACATTTTTTTTTGGAGAGAGCATAAGATGTCCGCACTGTAACGATCCTTTATAAACAGTCGACCACTTGCCAAGAAGATGCGAAAAAATGCTTGGTCTTGACTTATCAATAAGAATCAACGAAATAGTCAGATGTATTCACTTTATTTTAGCGAGAAAATACAATTTGAAAAAAACCAAGAAAAGCCATAGACAGACAGCACAAGAAATAATGGAAATGTGCTCGCGGAGATCAAAGTAGATAAAAGAATAAAAACAGACCTCAATTTATCAAATGAAAGACCTATAATTTTTATATGATAAAAAGAAGAACTCATCACTCTGATTGAAATTGGCGTGTCAAGTATTGACAATAATAACATAGTCGAAACTGAAAATTAGTTAAATATTACCAGCTAGCATCTGAGCTGCCATTAATATAAAAGGGCAAGACAAAAACTATCCGGTATGTTCTAAAATGGGACGGTGTGTGACTCGATATCATAAAAGGTACATGAAGAGAACAGATTTCACGAATCAGATTGTGACATATATACAAACCTTGAATTTTAGAAAATCCCTTAAATAATAGGTTTTAAAAAGAGAAGAAGTATTGAAAGAAGACTAAGGATAGGAGAAGATAAATGAAAGGATAAATACGCTGTGTTTGAAGGAAATCAAGGTAGTTGTGTTCTAGAGTAAAAACAAAAATTACAACTATAAATTTAGCCCATAAATAAAAAATACTTATCACACAAAATGAACGATAACAAGCATGGATATTTATATGAAATTTTAAAAAAGCTACAGACGTGTTTTCATTCCTTTTTGACCTGAAATATCATTCGATTATCTTCGTTTTGGGCTATGTAGAAATTTTAAGAGAGTTTTTTTCAATAACTTATAAATTAAATACATTAAATTTTTTGTTTTAAATATAAAAATAAATGGTTATGATCACAGGTGTATTTAATCACTATATTTATGATTCATTCATGTGCCAATCTCTGATCATCTTGGGTTCTAGCAAAAAAAAATAGGATAATTGGTGATATTTACACCTTAGTATAATGATATAATGATATAAAGAGATGTATGAGCTTTGAAACATCAAAATATAAATACAACTTGAAAATAGATATAGTTTGGCCATTTCATATACGTTATGTTCCATTATTTGTTTTTAAGGATTTGTATATACTAGAATTGTCGCCTAAAATCACTTTCAAAACTTTTAAAGGGAATTTTTACAATCTTCGTAAGGTTAAAAAAACCAGGCTTCACATATTCCCTGAATTCAGTTATGATCGGAATAATATTTTGGAAAATACATAACTTTATTCATTTCTAAACAACAAAAAATGTTTACTAATTATATAAAGTCTGTCTCTATATTAGAATATCTATAAACCGTGTATGATTCTAAAATTGAATCTAAATACTTAGAATGACAATTGAAAACAAAACAACACAATTATTTTTGACAATAACTATTTAGAAGGTTAAAAATATTATAGCAAAAAAAGATCAATAAAAGCTTTTATTGGTGCAAAATAATGTATTAACAGTTAATTTAAATTACTGACGAATATCTGCCGTTTGACTTTTAACACGTTTTTTTGTTTTTAAAATTTCAAAAAAATTAAAGGCACAATTGATACCATAGTACCCTGTTTTAGAAATCAAAAAAAACTGTGGCGACTTTGACATAATTATTTCATAGAATTATATACAAATTAACTAGTTTTTTTGCGAAAATATAGCATATATTATAAATAACAATATTATATTGATTTATTATGGTATTAGCGAACATTTCTACATTTTTTGCTCCCTATTAATTAGAAATATCACACAAACAAACATTTATAATAATAAAACTCAATTTACTATCAAAATTTTTTTTATAGTGTATATTTGAATACTTTTCTCACAGAGATATAAATTTAACATTAATTTATAAAATTATAGCGAAAAAAAACAATGGTAAGAAAGTAAATGAGTAATTTAACTTATTATTTTGGGCATAGTTTGCATTAAATATCCCCCTTTATGGTATTTACTTCCCAATGATAGAGGATAATAAGTCTATAACATTTAATTAAGATTTAAAATAGATAAAATTGTGATTTAGATGTTTTACATTCCCATTATTTTCACAGAAAAGACTCTTGTTTTAGTTAAAATGGTCTTAATATGTATTCCTATAGTTAATTAGACTTCAAATATAGTGATATTTTTTTCCAAAAGTAAACTTCTAAATAAGATTTTATAAATATAATATTATTTAGAAAAAAAATAACTCAATCCCAGAGGCTTTATCAACGCAAAATTACATTAATACATTTAATAAACATTTATTCAGTTCCTTAAACAACAAAACTGTGATTTAAGACATAAACCGCAATTTTGATGAAGGTAATATGAAAAAAAATATAAATGTGCATCAAAAATTATTTGTACAAAAGCAAAAATAGTCTTATGAGAATATGTATATGATATAATAATAATAATTTTGGTGTTTTGGTCAATTTTTTCATATTTGAATTTTCATCTTTTTTTACAAAAAAGAGAATTGCCTTTACAAGAACTAAAAAGAGTCCGCTGTTATTAGTTTTAGCCGTGAAAAGTTTTCTATTATATTAATATTTTATTCTAACTACATCGAAATTGTTTTAAAATATTTTATTATGGAATGTCGAAGATAATAAAAACTCACATAAAATTTACAAGAGCAGCGCGTGCTAGTTTCTTTTTGAAACATGAAATTATAATATAAATCAAAATTTTTTGATTTAATAATCTTTTATACAATAAATTTATTATTAAAAAGGCAAATAAAATATTTTACTTCCTCCATCATTATTATGAAAGTTTGTTGCTAAAGTACTTCTTTTAAAAATAGGAACCGAATCATTTTGAATTTAAAAAAAACAACAAAAAATTTATCGTTTAGAAATAACAATATAGTCACATTCTAATTTTTTGGGGTTATTTATTTTTAGTCATCGTTAGTATTATGTTATTTTATATTTATTTTAAACATTAATTACTCATGAATTTATTAAAAGTAGTAATTTTTTATTTCTTACACGCCAAAGGTATTTTTTTCGTAAATAGTCTTATAATAACGAGTAGACATTTTGGATCAAGTCCAATATTTACCCTAAAAATTAAAAATAAGTAAAATAAAAATTTTTACTAAATTGTTAAGCATCTAAATCACAATGTCTACAATGTAAGCAGGAATAGCAAACGAACGATCATAACGCAAGCGGATTATGATCCCATAAAATTTTAATCTGAATAAAACTTCATCAAAAGACATTTTCAATATAGGAGTATGCCGAACAATCCAATATTAGAAAATAGAAAGCGATAAATATATATGAATACTTGCGAAAAACACAAAAGATGATTTCAATTGGCAATAGGCTCATTTTTCGAAGACTTTAGTGTATGTTTTGCTCATGCATTTTATATGACAATTAATTATACACACGGCAATATATGCCAAAATCATATGTTTATAAATGGTCTAGAATGAATTTATAGGAAGCTATTGTGCCATTTAACAACGAATATAAGCTTGAAATCCAAAAGAGATAAGACCCGAATACCAAATAGATAATACAGTTCTCCAGAGAGTTTTGTTTTCTTTTCAACAGTTGTTATAATTACTTGTTCGTCATCCCCAATTCAATTAAATGTTGAACTATATTAATTTAAAAAATAATCTTTTCCCCATAAAATAAAAGTATCTATTCTTTAAAAAAATATTTTTAGGACACAAGTTCCCCATTTCGCGCCAGGGGTATATTAGATTTCACCCAAACTTTCGTAAATAAAAATAGATTAGATCTTTTGCCTTAAAAAAACACGAAACGGACATTAATATGGTGGTTGAAAATATTAGAAAACAATTCATCATCATAAAAAAACATGGGCAAGCCATATTTAATTTATTCATATAAGAATTTCAATTTTACAAATTATCATGGATTCTACTCATTGATTCTGTAATTGAAAAATTATATAAAAAAATGTTGCTCTCATTTACTGTTCGATAAACATGGAAGTTTTGATATTTTGAAATTTCTTATAGCCTCTACCACGACAAAATTATTACCTATAATACAATGTGATTTTACATTCCCAATAAAAACCATAAAAGAAATTTTAGGAAGAAATAAGCTTCCTGAAAACGGATACATTGATTTTATTTTATATGCATCAGCATGTAAGTTTACCGTGTATTTATTGTAATCCTTCGACATGGATAGATTATTATATTTTATTATGGATTTAAATTTCATCTTTTGAGGCATAAATAGCCCATTAGGAATATAGCACAACACCTTAATGGATATTTTGACCCATTCCCCTAATCTATCTAAACAACTGCACTTCTTCTGCCAAATGATATTCAAATGTTTTCGAAGTGAATTAGATTATAAGATATAACTTACCATAATTTTCTAGATTTTAATTAACAACTATAAAGAATTTATAAGCCCTCCATCAAAAATACAATGTCATGTGAAGATCTTCAAAATCCATTTACTCTTCAATGTAAAAGATGTAACTTGATTGTTGCTGACTCATTTACACTCTTAGACTATAAAAATGATCTTCTAATTTTTTCTTCAGTATCAACATCAACCAAACTAAATACGAAGAAGATGAATTCCAAAGATAGTATTGACAAAGATTGCACATACAGTGAAATCCTATGCAATTGTATGGGAATTATCGGAAGGAAATATCACACTGTGAATTTGGAATGTGCAAATTTTGTTGGTCGATATTGTATTAAGGATGATTCAGTGAAGACTTACATGCTTGGTACTGTTATAGATAGCAAAACACCGAGTTTAATGGAAATTTGTGATGATATTCAGAAGCTTAAGAGATTTTGTGAGTACTTGCATAGAAAAACAAATAGCTGAGATCTGAATATTGTTCCATAATAAATTTTTATTTTTTCATCTTTCTATTTTTTTGACTTACAGTTTTAGATCATTTCGGTGCTTATTTTATTTATTCATGCTTTAGTAATTTTTAGCTGTTTAATCTTGTTCTAGCAAGACTTCTTCATGGTCTACAAACAGATTTGGTTGATACTTCTTTCCCCCTCATAAACTTTATCATTATATATTATTTTAAATTTTAATCTATAAAATAGAAGATTGAATAATGCTCTAAATCAAAAAAAATTATGCACTGAAATCAAATCGTTTCGAAATTTATTTTAAATTTTGATCTTTAAATCAAATATTGAATATTCTCTAAATTAAGATCATATTGTGCATCAAAATTAAATAATTTAGAACATTTTCTATTTACATATAAGGTTATAATTTTAAAACATTATTAAGTATGACATTTATGTTAGCAATTCTATATTTTATAACTTGGGACGGTGTGGTAACACAATATCATAAGAGAAATCCGAAAAAACTCAAAGTAACTAACCAGATTGAGGTATATATAGAAATGTTTGGGATTGTGAAAAGCCCTTGAATTAATATGTCTTGGACTGAGTAGAGATATTGAAGAAGATTTCAGAGAGAAGACGATAACCGAAAGAAAAAATACGCTGTGCGCGCAGGGAATCAAGCAAGTTGTGTTCAAGAGTTAAAAACAAAAATTATAACTATAAATGAGACTTTATATAAAAAATAAAACGGTATTAAAATTATAACGAATATTGATAATCTGACGAATGTTGAAAATGCGAAGCTGAGAAAATACAATCTATTAGCAAATTATCACACCCTTATTTATGAATGTAGAATCGAATGTTGCCATACGCCAAAACCTGGGATGGGGGGGTTACAAAATACCATAAGTCATATATTAAGCGTTAGAAATGCCAACTGAAGAGGTAGCAGCACATACAATGGGATTGAGGAATACATTTGAACTAATAAGTCTTGAGAGAAGAAGATTGTAAAGATGATAAGGTAAAAGTAACTATCAGTCAAATCTGTTCTATAGAGCAATCTAAAGTTTTGATTGAACAACTATAAAAAGCTAAAAAACAAATTAACCAATAAATAAAAAACAAAAAAAATAAGACATTTAAAAATAAAATTATTCATGCAATTTTCTATGGATAATATTAAGTTATGCCGCCATCAATTTTAGATCATTATGTGCATTGATTCTTTAAGTTCTAAAGGAAAAAGACCCATACCATTTGATCTTTGTCCCTTTTACTATTTTGGACTCTTTTTCGCATTACGAAGAAATTAATGATATTTACTACTATTTTTAACTTATGTATATTTATATCTGGCAAAAGTATGCAATTGAATAAATAAATTGTATATTTGTGTCACATTCAACATTAAAAAAAAATAATTTGTACAGTGGAAATAAATTTAACAAATTCATTTGTGTAATATGAAATTTTGTGACGCTACTTGTATTTAGATGTCCAAATACTTGCTAGTCTTTGTATAGATTTCTGTACTCCAATAAAAATAATATAGTATTTAAAAATGTGAATATTACCATTTATTTATAGAATTAAGCTTGCTTATGTCTAAAAATAAATTAATTTTTTTGATTAGACTTCTATACTGTCATATTATATGTTCAGTTTAATATATACAATCTTAAAGATTTATCTCTGTCAACAATATTAGTATCATCATGGAAAATAAATTGCTTATAAAATATATCTTGCTAATTTATATGAAAAAAACATATGGCTTCTATAAAAAAAAATACTATTAATTGTATTATCCTAAAGTTTTATTAATTGACGAAACATTTTTTATATGTTAATATTTGATCAATTCACTGGAATATTATTAAGCGTTTATTATATCGACCTGATATTATTATTTGTTATAGATTAATAAATATCATTTGTAAAGTAAACTAGTTTCATGCTTACATCTAAATGATATTCTTTATATAATTTTTTTTTGAAGAACTGGTCCGAATAAATCATATGACTTGATCAATTTTATTTTATCTTATATATAAATTCTGATCCTTAAATTAACATTTGCTCTTTCATAAAATCAATATTATACCCGTAAATCGTATTTTTATATTAAAAACACAAGGTGGTAATATATGATTATAAAATTGATTATATTAACAATATATATTACAGATGTCTTTTCATTTATCTTAAAAAACGTATTTTTTTATTTTTTATACTCCACTTATTCTAGAAAATATTTAAATCATATTAGAATCTGAAATAACCCATGGCTTATGATGGAACAAAATTAATTATAGCAAGTTTCTAATTTAAATACAAACAAATGTTTGCATAAACGAGATGCAAAGGAATATTTCAAAGAATGAATACCTAAAAAGGTTTGAGTCACGTTTGAAGACGCAAAATCAACCATTTAACTTGGTTGAAAAAATAAATATAGAAAAGTCACACAATTTTGATAAAATTTGTAATCTCTTTGGCGGCAGGATATTCCAAAGTAGAAAGCAAATGAAAATTTCAAGAAAATCAAGTGATGAAGAGTATTTCTATAATATTCAAGAAACTGTACTGGACAAAAGTGTTCTTTTATTTACAGACTTAAAAATTAAAACATATAATGATATTAGTGAAGGTTTAAAAATAAGTAAAATTTTGAATTATAAAATCACTTTTGGATTAGAGGGAATCAAAGAATTTCTTGAAATTCCCTATTATTTGCGGGATAATAAAAACAGCAAGATTTCGGAGTGGTATAAATAAAAATCATTAAATATTTTGTCTATTTCTATAATTTTCAAATAAAAAAAATAATAAAAATTTTAATAATCTAGATTTTTATATTGCTTATTGACTGAAGGATTTTGTATATTTAATAAAAAATGATGATTATGTGAAAGGATTACATAAAATACTTGAATCAATAATCATTAAAAAGTTACTCAATAACATGAAATTATATATTAGATATGTTCATACCGTGAATAATTGTGTATCCTTTTAAATTAGACTTTCAGTAAATCTTGCAAAAAGAATAAAAAGTTTATTAGTGAATTATATAAAATAAAGAAAGTATGGAAACTATTGCTCGAAATAAAAATGTAAACAATATTTAAAAAAATGATTGATTATGTCAAAACCTAATCTATAATTAAAATTTAAAAAATTAAAATAAAACGTCTGATTATTTGTTTTAGTAGAATATATTAAAAAAATATAAATTCAAATTTTGTGAACAAAGTTTTGTTTTTTTAATATTACTAGGTAATTAAATAAAGTTAATATTGTTGTATCATCATAAACTATTGTATGCCATATTCGATCCATATTTTTTTTTCTCTTCATAAATATTATTAGAAATAATTTATGACATAAATGTTAAAGAGCATAAGTCGTAAATTCTGGAGTTAGAATACTAAATTGAGCACACGCACAACAAAGGGATTAAAGAAAACACTTGAAAAATCAAATTTTATAGGTAAAAGATGTAGTTTCAAAATTATAAAGATATACTATTAAAAATAGTATGAATATAATATGTTGAAAAAAACAATCTTAAGTTAGGATTGAACAAATTTAAATATGTATAAATAAAATTCACCCAAAAAGGTTTAAATTTAATGCATATAGTCTAGTAATAAAATAGTTATTGCATAAATATTTTCTACGACGGGCAGTTAAAGTGTTACAGCTATTTTTTAATACTGTAAATATAATTTAGCTGTAAAAATGAAGAAAGTTCATTATTATACTATAATACCATAATATAAACTGTATTTAAAGGTTACCACCATCAAAAGTATTGGAATTTGTGAAGTGACCACAAATCCCCATTTGCTGTCATCATTTCCAGGTTGATTCCCAATGACAAAGACCATTTAAAAAATTATTCTTGATTAACTCCTACTGACATATTAAACAAAAAAGATCGCAGATGGAATTATTGTTTAATTTGATAGTATAAATAAATACAAAATTTAAACATTTAGACTAAAAAAAAATCAAAATATTAATTAAATGAACATGCAGATAATATTCTAAACGTAAAAAAATTTTAAAGTTGGCAAACTAAATTACTTGAAATACAATCTTATTTTAAGGTAATTCTAAGAAGAAGAAGCAATTGAAAACCTACATTATTAACAAAAAAATAATATTTAAAGATATATAAAATGTAATTTAAAATATCTACTGTTAATTTTGTTTTGTATATACAAACTCTTCTAAGAAAAACCTTTATAGCTATAGATCACATATTTCTTTTATAAGCACTTTAAAGTCATCATCTTTATGTTCTAAGTCAATATGTCTTTACACTTCAAAACTTTTAATTATACATTGATTATATAGTTTTCGTCGATTTATAGATTCGGTTGGTATTCCAAGTCTTTAATAAACGAATTATGGTATTTTCTGTATTCATATGGTATCCTCTCATTTACGAAGTATATTATCATGTGTTTTCTGCATTTATAAGGTGGGTTACAATTATAAATAAGTCTATATTTCCACTGTCCAAAACAAAAATTATTTCATATGTTATAACTTGAATCGGTGGGATAACACAATTTCATAAAAGGTATCTGAAAGAACTCAAGTAACTAACCATATTGAGCCTATATACAAACCTTTAGATTGGGGAAAACCTAGAATTAATGAATCTTGTGCGGAAAAGAGATATTGAAGAATTTTCAGAGAGGATAAAATATTCATAAGTAATATGTCAAATGCACACGAGAGATCGAACATGTTGTGCTTGAAAACAACAACTAAAATTACAACGAATGATTTATCCCTAAAATATATAAATATGCTACCACGAAATTAGAACATTTCAAATTATTAATCAGAAAGTATTGTGCAAATAGAAAACATTATATTTAATCTATATTTTTTTTATAATATCAAATTATGCTAAAAACTTGTGAGTTAGACCATATATCCAGCTATTTATTTTCGATTTTATAAATATCACACATCACTGATTTTTCAGCAATAGTAAAATTATTTTTAAAATATGATTGAAAGATATAGCGCTACAAGGTCTACGTGAGCGGGGATATCGACAGTAGTTAATTTTGTCATTGCAATTTGAAATTTTCTCATCAAGCATGCTGTGATTATGCACCCTTGGGCACATCATAACTATACTTTTGGATATATTTACTTCTCTTACATTTTATTAAATACCTTTCCTCTTTTCGAGACTTTTTAGCGCAAAGTTTTTCCTCAATACTATAGTTTTAATATTTGTCTCAATTTGATTTGTGACTTCGAGTTCTTTCAGGTACCTTAAATGATATTATGTTGCCACTTTATCACATGCTACGACAGATGACATTTTATTTATCTTACACTTGTAGATTAATTGCAGTTATTTGGTTATTACAACTAGAATGTAGTTATGTGTTATTTTGTTTAATGCATTTAAATTTATTCTGAAAAAAAATAAAATTATTCTGTTAAGATTTGATTAATATTAGTTTTCAGCCTCAACATCTTTATAATATTCCTCGATGCATTTCTTTTTTTAAGACTTATAAATTCAAGTGTTGAACTCAATCCTATTAGTTACGCTTAAGCTTCTGCTTCAGTTGACATTTTAGCGTTAATATACAACTTAAACTATTTCGCGAAAACATTGTTTAATGCCATGATGTATTATACCATGCGTATCTCGCATTTCTAAATTAGGAGCAGTTAATTTGCCAGTTTTTAATATTTTCTTTGCTGCACATTTTCAAAACTAGTCGGGTTACCAATACTAGTTATTCTGATTTTATGAAGGAGATCAATTTTTTCTTTGATCTGCAAGAAATAAAATCAGGCGGCTATGCCCTAATTTATAAATTAATTAGGTGATTCTATAATAAAAAATCAATCTTCATGCGTGAAGTTATCCGTGTAATTAAAATTTTATATAGAATACTTAAGATCTATGCACATAAAATACAGATATAGTGCCAATCATTTTTTTATTGCCCTAAAGTTTTTTTGTGATAGTAAATAGATTTCAATATATATAATATAAATGAAAAGGACAGTGTATAACTACTAAATACATAAAATCTATTAATTTATTTACATAAGAAAACAGTTTGATTTCTATACAAGCTAATATTTTGTTCATCATGGTTACACAGTATTTCATTCATATTTACCAACGTTTTACCATGTTTATGATTTTTTAAAAATTAATACACCATATGAAGAATGTTTTTTGAGTGCTTCAAAGCTTTTTTTTATGTCTCATCATAAAAGCACCTTGTTTTAATTAAATTATAATTAAATTAAACTGTATTTATTTATTTAAGAATTAGTAAATTTATTTTTCTATATTTGCAACCAATTGTGAAAAATTATATTTAAAACTTGTAGACGACACAATCTCCGCATATTTTTCTTGGATCAAAATTTAGTTTTATCTATTAATGAATGTTGAAACTTTACAGGCTTAATTTATGTATATAATAACGATTTTTTGAAAAATAATCT
This sequence comes from Rhyacophila brunnea, assembly GCF_057557595.1. NCBI lineage: Eukaryota > Metazoa > Arthropoda > Insecta > Trichoptera > Rhyacophilidae > Rhyacophila > Rhyacophila brunnea. The sequence goes on along the minus strand of NW_028232798.1, from coordinate 170,927 downwards.
TTGAGAAACATAAAAGTATATATAAAACAGAAAATTTAATATTATATATATATAATTTTTTTTTGCTTTTATTGCCAAAATTTTTAATTTTAAACCACTAAAACTGCAAAATATAATAATGTAGTGTTTTTAAACTTGATTTTTGCATTTATTTATTTTTTAGAATTTTTTTTATATTGACCATAAATCATTAAATGTTACTTCGGCATTTGTGAGAAATTTTGAGTAACTTTTTATATGAAAAGACTAGATTCTACACTAATCTTTTTTATTTTTATGCTTTTTTAGAAGAAAAATATGCATTCTATGTTTTTGTATTTCTCCTCGATACTCTACGCATAAATAAAAAACTATAACTATTTCTACTTGTAAAAGCTAAAAGTTTGCCTAGAATATTAGACTAGATATTATTTTCTAAACCTTGAATAGATATTCTTCTAAAATTTGCATAAACACCTGATATTCTTTTTTACACATAAAAAAATCATTCTTTTCAGTTTGGTATCCATAATACTTTAAAGAAACAAAAAAATTATGTAATGTCTTAAGTTCTTGCTATTACAAAAATTTAGAGCACCTTTTCTATATTATATTTTTAAGACATCTTTTACACAAAAATATTAATCCGAGCTTCTAATTAAACTACTTATTATTTTATTATCCTTTTCTATTGGATATTTTAAGATTTTTAAAAATCATCTAGTAAAAAAATACCGTCGTTATCAACATGATTTTACAAAGAACCATATAGAAGGTGTATATATACACGATATCCATGTTTTTAAAAAAATTTAAAAATGATTTTGTTCTATTATATACGCTGTGTATTATTTTATGAAAGACTTTGGTTCATTTTTCATGTACTATATAAATAGAACCTATTTCCGCAACTAATAAAAAAAATTATCTTCTAAACTTAAATTTCATTAGTCAATTGCAGAACATATTCTAATTTTCTGCTTTCAAAAATAAGAAAAGCTCTTGACATGTATTATTATAGATAATCATGATAGAATAATAAAACCAAAGCCTTGTTACTTCGATACCAATATAAAAGAGAAATACAAGTTTACGAGGGACTGCCAATTCTTTAGATAGTTCAAAAAAATTAAACATACATATATTGAAGTAAATAAAAAGGAAGACGATGTCATAAATTTTAATGATGGTTTTTTTAATAGTGCAATCTAACCAACGTATAATTTCTACAGTTTTAACAAAAATAAAAGAAGTCCGTTAATAGATCTAATATTTTAAAAAAAAGAAAAAAAATCTTCATCATGATTAGTTCATTTCTAAATCCTTAAAGGTTTTCGCAATATTCTTAAGTTTGCAAGAACGCTCTTCGAAATAAAATTCAAAGTTAGCTATATGAACCGATTCGCGAAAAATAAAAAAATACAAGAACTATCACACTAGAAAAACCAAGACAATTTTTTTTTCATTATTTTTATTTTTAAAATTTTTAACTAGAATAAATTTTAATAATCTATAATAAAGTTTGGGCAAAAATAAAGATTCATGCTTATAGTTTAGCACAATTATAGTTCATAATTATAAATAATTTGAATTTATTTTCTAAGAAACTTATTTAGTATGGAAATAAAGTTTTTATTATGATTTAAAATATACCTTTTTTCTGTTATTTGTGAGTTTATCATTTAAAATAGTTTTTTATATTTGGTGTTTCAGTATCAAAAAAAAATATAAACACTATTTTTGTTATACAGGTGATATTTTTATACTTAATACCATTAAAATTTACTACATTATACTATAAAAATACCATAAAAAGGAAAAATTCGGGTTTTTTTAATAAAAAAACCACCTTTTGAAAACAGGTAATATTTTTATCTATAAATATTTTATCTTTAAATCATGTAACTAGCAGTAAAAATTTATTCTAAAATCAAAATTTTACAAATTTTATGAATCTGAAATGTTAAAAGTAGAAAAGATATACATTAACCACGAGTTGAGAATATTAATATAAATATAATGTAAAAATATATTATAACCAGACGTTTCATAATATCATAAAAAATATATAGCTGAAACGTACGATGTATAAGAAAATTTTACTAAAACTATACAATTTTAATCATTATTTAAGCTTTTAAAGTTAAAAAAATACAGAATAAAGTTAAAAAGAAAATTATTAATTATTACAAATATATTAAAAACCGAAAGATAGTTCCTATCAAAAAAAAGAAATCGAGCTTAATCTGAAAAAATGAAAGAGCTGTTTTATATTTGAGATCTTTAATTATGAGAAAACGATATTTAAGTATTTTCTTAAATAAGAAAAATCAAGATAAAAAATAGAAAAAAGAAAATACTTCACTCTTATCAAGAAACAAAAGAATTCTTTTCATATAGAAATTTAAGATTTAAATGTTTGAATATGAATACATAAAGAGTGAAAAAACCATAGTATTCAACATTTTAATAAATTCTCAGCGAAATCGGATTAATTTAGTATTTTCATATAAAATTTTTTATAAATTCCATTCTTACATCACTTGCGATAGTATTTGTTACAAGACTTATTTCAGACGCTTAAACAAGCGGCCATTAGAAAATATTGGAGTTTACGAACATACTTACTATATATTTAACATTTAATAATAAAATAGGTACATTAATTTATAAAATTAGTTTTTATATTTTTTTGATTTAATGTCATTACGAATGCCTTGTTTTTTTTGTATAAAAACTTGTTAATATATCACAACTTATTATTACATGTATGCTATCTTATAAATATTGGGTTATAGGAGATAGAAAGAATACGAAACTAGTTCTAAAAAAAACATTGCAAATTTATATGTTGAATCAAGTCGGGTAGTAGAAGATTATATAAATGATCATGATTGACAAATTCCGATAATTTTAAGATTTACATAACAAAATATATACAAACTACAGCAAAATATTATTTTTTCTCAAAATATTATTTATTTTTATGATTTTTTCGGCTCTTAAGCAGACACTGACATGTTATTTATTAAAAAAAAATGAAGCTTAAACCAGAGTATTCTTTTTGTCAATAATCATTTTACTTTTAATTTTAATTAACTTAGATTCGTAATCAAGTGAAATTTAATCACAAAGAGGTATATCACACCAATAAGATTATTTATAACGTAAACCTTTTTATTTTGAAATTAAATTTTTTTAAATAAAACTGCTTATGAGAATAAATAACCTTAATACAAAGATCAAGTGCAAAAAAAAAATATAATTGGATTTAAATTTACAAAAACAATGTGAATTACAGTAAACAATATCAAGATCACATATTTAATTTATAAAAAGACAAAAATTTCATGCATATGGCATTTGAAGATAAAATATGCTAGTTTATAGAAATGTCAAGAAAAGTTAACACTATGATGATAAACAAGTTAAAGGATTTATTAAGTCTTATAAAGCAAAAATTCGGGGCAATATCCCAGGATGTTAGCAATCCATTTATTTTTTACATTTAAAGAAACTATAAATTCAAAGAAATTCAAATAACTGCCTTAGATTCCTATTTAATAAAAAAAAATACATAACAGATTTTATTTTCCGAAATAATCCAAAGCGATACTAGTAGTTATAATTACGGAGATCACAGTCCATATTATAAACACGTCACACATTTAATATATTCAAAACATAACCAAAATCACAGATAAATTGCATACCACGTAATTTTTACTCTATAAGATTCCCATATTATCACAATATTTTTTTCTGAATGGCTTTCTTTTACATGCAGATTAATAAAATATTTTCGTCATTAATCACACCATACTCTGAGTATTTTTGACCTTATGCACAAAAAAATTTATGCACTTAAAAAATCAATTTCAGCTTTTTTTTATAAATCCAAAAAATCCTATAGACATTTAATATAACGAATCATTTTATGGTAACTTTGGTGGTGTAATAGTTTTGAGCATATTTATCATCTTGATATAAGTATAGTTATTAGAAAAGTACCTTTCTCATTATATAAAGATAAAAATCTTAAAAATATAGTTTTAAAAGTCTTTAAATATGATTCTGAATTTTGTTATTTTCATAGATTTTGGGGATTATTTTTGCTTTTTCGGTTTTTTTACACATAAGAAGATTTCTATCGAAATTTCAGACTCACTATTTATTGTGATAGAGCATATTTCGCGCATAAATTTAAGTTTTTATTGTTTATTTGTTTCATTTTAAGCATTCGTTTCTTTATGGCTTAACATGCAACTAAGTATACAAATAATCATTGATATATTGTTAATGATATTTTTATGCATATTAAGTCAATATATTGGGTGAAATAATAAATAAATTAGAAATTATCGGAGATACATTGAAGGTTAATGCATACCACAGAAATATTATTATTTTAATATACCAATGTTAACGCCCAAAATAATACAAAACTATATTTATTAATTTTTTTTAAATTTAATAAAATTTTAAAATTATAGATTATATTTTTCATCCTTTATGTTCGTTTTTAGAAATATCAGAGTGTCTAAAGATTCGAAGAGGTTTTATATGATTACGCGAATATTGATATAATTCAAGATACAAATTTTGATAAGACTAATTGAACTCTTCATTCTTAATTATATCAATTTAATGTGTAAATCTGGATTTTATAAAGTTTTCTAACATTTATAAAAAGCAAAAACACTCTTTACAGCAAAAATATAGCATGAATGTTTTATTAAGTAATACAAATTAGTTTTCTTGTAAATTTACAGACATAAATTTGAAAATAAACAATATATCATTGATTGATTATTCGCAATTTGTTTAATTTAATAATGCATTATTTTTTTTTCCATGCGCACCTGCATGAATTTAAAAAAATAAGGTCGTATTTAAATATGAAAAATTAAAAATAAAGTTTATTTACAATTCGTGTATTATATTTAGTATATCGAACAATAAAAATCATTATAGTAAATTTTTAATCAATTCACACGCTTCTAAATCAATTTTGATGATCGCCGTTGATTTTTTTGTTGATTCTTTCATATTTTCAACTCATTCCTTCTATAGAATTTCAAATAAATGCTTTAGTTCTGTGATTCGACACATATTTGATTTTAGGCCGAATAGTAACCTAAAATATTTTATTACAGTGCATCAATTCAAAAAAATTCATAGAAATTTATCATCATAAAAAAAAAACATTTTTTCTATCTATAAAAAAAAGCCAACTAGAGTAATCATTATGTATGTAGCAGTTCTTTTGGCTTTTAATTATAAAAGATATAAAAGGTAGTCAACACAGTATGTATTATGCTCATAAAATTAGATCTAAATAAATTGCAAAAATTTTCAAATAAATTCATATGTATATAAACTATTCTTAGATTTAGTGAATTGTCTATAATTTTATATTTTTTCCGGCACAAACTTTGTTTGGAAAGACTATTTTATGATTTTTTAAATAAACCCATCAGTTTGTCCAGTTAAGATTGATTACTAATTATATAATAGAAAAAAATGTACAGTTTTGCATCCATCAGAAAATTTAGGTGGAGAAATATAAATTTTAAAAATTCCGAGACTTTAAGATGCTTCAAACTCATAGTAATATTATAAATCATCAAATTACAATAGATCTAAAATAAAAAATTTTAATTTTCACTATTTTTACCAATATAGTGAATAAAACTTTGCGTGATTTTTGTGTTATTTCTACCTGACATTCTTTTGAAAGATAAATTTCTACTATAAGAAGATTTAACATAAAAAATATATTATATTCGTTGAAAACGACAACCTTTTAAAAATACAAACTTGTTTTTTTATTTAAAAATAATGGAATACATGTATATAGTCTTAAAATAAAATTACTGGGCATCGTAATTTTCTTTAATGGATTAAAAATGACAATTGATTGCTAGATAGTGTTTATTTGTTATTAGGGCGTTTATTATCTTTTCGATTGAATCAAGTAATAATTGCCTTATGTCCAATATGAAAAAAAAATTAGTGATTTTTTACTAAGTTTTATGTACATTCTACCAGTTTGGGATAGATTTATTCTGATATAAAAAAAAACAACCATGAAAAATCTACGATAAAAACTCAAGTGGTAAATATTTAATCTCGTGTATAAAAACTTTAAAACTAATTTTTTATGATTTTATTCCGGCAAATATATTTTTTTTTTGGATTCCTACAGAATCCTTTCCATCACTGTATATTGCTTTAAAATTACAATTTAGGGCATTAAAAATATTTTTTCGGGGTCGAGGTTTTCGTCTAATAATCTAAATTGAAACACAACTTGATAATATAATATGTCTATTTGTGAATATAGTCTTTTGTGAAAATATCAGAGTTTTATAGATGTTTATCCTTTTTTGATCGGAGCGCTATCATGGTAATTATACAAAACAAGCATTTAATATATCGATTCATAGAGAAATTAAGCATAAATTGTAAAAATTCAATTTAAACGATTGTTGATAAATACGAATACACTACATATAAGATCATGTAAAATGTAGTTGAATCATGGTTATTTTTATTTTATTAATTTTAAACTTTACAAAAATAATTCCTACCGAAAAAAATATAGCTATAAGTCACGATAAAGAAATAGAAAAAATAAAGAAAAGCGAAACAAAAATTCCTAGCGCAATTGAATCCACACGTGAACTAAATTTTTTGACAAACGATAATCCCTTTCTAGATCAAAATAATGGTTTCTTACATTTAGAAACGGTAAATATAGATATTTTAAGCGGTATATACGTGATTGGAAATAAAATTACATATTACAGCAATGAGAAACTATGTGATCTTATAATGAAAGAATTTATGAAAAGAACCTTAATGATTGAGACTATATTCGATAATATTAGACAAAAAAATATATCCATGCTAAAATCAATTTGCCATCAAAGTTTTTTTAACGAAAAGAAATATGAGGGAACATCTTTAGAAGCGAAAAAAAGAATAAACTTTAAAAAAGAGCTTCAGTCTGCAATCACACTAGAGACTTTTGATTTTGATGTATTTTTTGAGGCAGAAAATAGAAAAGTAATTACGACTATCACAAATTTTGTTCGAAAAGACATTAATAAAATCGTACACGAATGCTTTGATCTTTTCGAAAAATATAAGCAGTCAAGTAATATCAAAAAATTTTCGTTTCCGTATCCGAAAAACTATGAAATTTCAGCATTCGAAGTTTTTATTGAAATTTACATCAATAAATACGAAAAAATAACAAGAAGGATTTTAAGTCGAATAATAAACTTCTGCTTTGATAAATTCCACAATTTAAGCGAACCAGCTCAAATTGATGGTTTACAACAAATATTAAGAAATATAAATGAATCTTTGGATAAAAACATAACTGACACTATAAACAAGATCAAAGAGATTTCTATATTTGTAAAATGGGACACTATTGATTTATTTGATAGTCTGCATGAATTTATCACGAAAGAGTTATTGGTAATTTTGAATGATTCTCAGCTAGCGTCCGTAAAACCGTACGGGGAAGATATATTTAATAGTGCGGAAAAGGTTATACCAAAGAGAAAAATAAGCAAGGTTCCCTTTCTTCACTAGAAAAAACTTAATGATTATTAAAAAAAATGCCGTTCTAGTTTTTAACTTAAGCCATACATATTTTAAATTACAAAAAATTGACAAAAAGTATTTCTTCTAGCCTACTTTTTTCTGAAGAAATGCAATTCTATAAATATTAGACCTTTGAATTAGGTTCTAATTTCGAATTAGCTTTAGTTTATTTATTTTTTGAAAACAATTTACCATATATTTAATATTTTTTCAATGTAGTTTACACATATTTTTCTGGTCAAAAACTTGTTTTACACTTAGCATAGAGAGAATTTGTGTTTACTGAATATAACGGCTTAAAATATCATATTTATTATAAAAACATGATAAATACAGGTTCCTGGAATCAGATTAGATAAGCATCACAAAAAATCACATAGAAAAGTATGAGTCTGAATTATATTAATAAAATGAAATTAGATCATATTACAAAAAATAAGGGAATTAATCTCTGACACGCATAGTTTTTAGAAATTTTTTGGTGATAAATACAATCGAGATACCATATTACAATATCAAAGATAATAAAGTAATAAACACATGCATTATATAAAATTTGGATCTCATTTATCTTTGTTAGTTTATACGTAAATATATAAACTGTTGTCGCATCACATCGTTTCAAATGTGTGAGATTATATATTATAAGTTACAATTCATCAATATATTTGAAGAGAAGTCGGATAAGAATATTAAGATCCAACATTATATTTTATTTCTATATTTTATTAAAAAAATTAAAAATATTTGATAAGGAAAAAAAGAAACAGTCATTAACATATGCCGTATTATGAAATTTAAAAAGCAATACGTTTATTTAAATATTACATATTTTACATTAATGTACAAATAAAAAAAACTTAGGCCTATCATTGATATATGTAATCAATATATATAGATTTCTACCTGAAATCTTTGTTTTTCTTTCTGTTCATGTATGTTATTGGAAATTATAATATAAATAAAATCAACATTAATGATCATCTCTATAATTTAAAAGGATGGAAAAAAATGTTAGCATTCAGTATTTTTTTTATGTCGTTCTATGAAATAAATATATTCCTTCTTTCATATAGAAATACATATTAAAATTAATAATCTTTTAAATCCTAAATTTTATATTACAATGCATTAATTGTATACAAGTATCAGTGTACTTATGTTTCACGTATTTCAATTAACTATTTTTCCTTAAATCTTGCTTAATTACAAAAACAAAAGTGAATAGATTATCAATTGTAATCTAAGTCGAAAGAAAATTTTAGTATCAATTCTATTTTTATAATTTAACACATGATTAAACTTATATTGAGAGAGTATAATCCGGAATTGCTCATTTACACTATTAATAGAAGGTTGTCTCTGCAAGACTTGTTTACAAAATAATTTTTAGATTTTTGCATAATTAGATTAATTTCTATAAATGAAATTTTTTAGATTAATAATCAATTTACGTTGTTTCTTGGAGTAATCTCATTCCATTTAAGCAATTCAAAAGATTGGCGGTGGTGTATCATATAATAATTTGAGTTTTATATTTTTAATCTTAGCATCAGATTATTTTACGTATTTATATATGTAAATTTAAAAACACTATTTTTTTGTTTGAATTTTGCACATCTTAGATTTTTTTTTTAAAATCAAGTATGTTGCTTTTCATAATAATTAAAAGCCCTCAAGCATTCTTGTTCATATTAAAAATACCTTTAAAAGTTTATTATACCTGTTAACATTATAGAATAGAAATCTATTTCCTATAACCTTATAAACCATCGAATTATATAACAAATTTCATGTTTAAAAGTTTTTTATATAATAAACAGGGTTTTTTTTCAATCGATGATCTTTATAGTTTTGATATTTTGATATAAGTTTTATCTTGGCAATATCTTTTTTCAGAATTAACCTATTCAGTACAAATCTCTATTTATAAAATCATTTGTTAAAAGGCTCTTTTTTCCCGTTTTACATAAATTATGATTATTGCCAATGAAAAATATTGAGCTTCATATAAGATAAAAACAGCAATAAAGGCTGCAATTTCATAATGAAATATTAGCACGCACAGAATTCTGGTTTTTTTATTGAAATTTTATATGTTTTAAACATATAAATTAAAGTAATTTTAATTTAAACCCTATACTTTTCCATAATTTTTTAATTTCTAGAACCCACGCTATTTACTTGTGACCATTGAACAGAGCCCATAATATTTTTTATGCATTTTAATTATAATACAGATGCAAATAATCTTTTATTATTGCTTGAAAAGGGGTTTATTTCAAAATACGGGAGCTTTCATAACACCTGAATGTATTTCCGTCTTTTTTTGAGAAACTTTTCGTTGGCTTCTTGAATAACCCGAATAAAAAAAACTACAAAAACAGATATAGTCTTTGCCAAATCTTTTTTTTGAAAAAGAAGTTAAATAAATTTTAATGTTTTAATTCATCACATTGTGTTTATTACATTGAAAATATTCCAAAGTCGCAATTCTATGTTGATTTATATGCCAAAATTGAAAAGAAATAAAAAGCTTGCTTTTCACAAATATAATTCCAGTTTAATGTAGTGTAGAATTATACGAATCGATATACATTGCTTCGCCTGTCATTTTATATATAACACACTTGTATTTATAAAAAAGGTGTAATTTTTTATTACCGATTGAACCAGAGGAAATAATTTATCTAGAAATGGTATTTAAATAGATACGATTTATATTTTTTTGTAAATATTCTGAAAAAAATGTGACTTTCTTATTTTTTTAGGCTTTACTTTATAAATTCTATCAAATCCAATACATATGGCGAAAAAGTACGAGATGTTTTATAGGAAATATGATAAATGACGAAAAAACGTGATCATATTATTTTTAAGCTGATTGAAATGATAATTAAAAAAAACCAAATTTCCAAAGGTGTATTTTTTTACAACTATATACCAAGAGACATATTTACATTTATTTTAGAGAAATAAAAATATTACTATTCAGTGAATATATAAATCCATATAATCTTTATATATATAAGTCTGTATAAGAAATAATTTTACAAGAACCAAAAAAATTGTTAGAGATTAAAAGCACATAATTAACTAAAAGTTTAATTTTTGAGAAAGTAAGGTGAAAACGAGACAATATTAAATGAAATGCGCAAAAACTTAAAAATATATTAAAATCAAACTTGCATACATTTTAGTATTCTTTAGATTTTTATTGTTATAAGCTTAGTCATATATAAACGCATTCTACTATAATGCTAGTCTTTTATTAAAAAAAATTATGTGTTTAAGTGCCAATCGCGATATATAAGAATATGAAAACGTAAAAAGTGTGTACAAACCATAAAAAAGAAATGTCTAATTACATTGAAAAACATGTATATAAAAGAATATTTAACTCTTGTATTATACATATCCAGTGTTTAATACATTATAATTTTTATTAATTAACTATCTATAAGTATATTTTTGTTCAAAATAAAAGATAAGGATATGTTATAATTATAATTTACAATATTTTTTATCGCAAATAAAAAACAAGATTTAACCTGTTCGGCAAAAATATGATTAATTATAAGAAAAACAAAATAATCGATAAAAGTCATCTTATACACAAAAAAACATAAAAAAATATCATCATATCAAATTTATATATTTCTCTTAATTTTGAAGAAGGAATTTACTAAATCATCCATTAAAAGTTATTTTTTTCATGAATAATCACCTTTTTTATCTGATAATAGCCCAAATTATCATTTTTAAAAAAATGTGAAATCTAAAAACCGGCACAATATGAATAAAAAATGTAAATGGATTTTTAATATCGATTAGAATATATTACAGATGATAAAATCCTTTATTTATATTTTTAATTAAATTGAAGATTAGCAGATCTTTTTATCTATTCATGCCTTACACAATGGTTAATATAAGTGCTTCATATCGAGCTTTATATAATTTAACGAGTAAAAATTCTTGTTTGGCATATTGTATAAAATTTTAGATCCAATAAAAAATAATAAAATTTTATCAATGAAAAAACCTTTTTTATATCTTAAAAATTATTTATTTTATAACTTTAAATATATCACAGAAAAGAAATATTTTTGGGTCCAGGTATTTTAACGAATTCCGGTTTCGATTTCTTGAATTTTTACAGTGAATGAAATGAAGAAAAAGATCAGTGATTTTTTATTTAAAAATATTTCTTACATTATGTTATATATTTTTTTAACCAGATTTTATATTTTAGAAAGATCTAACCTAGACATTACGAAGTTTTATAAAAATAATAGCATATTAAATATTTATTATTTTATAAATTATCAAGCCATATGAAATTGATAGCTTTATTTTTTAAGTTACTATTGTAATTATTATTTTCACTCAATTGTTTTAGGCTCGGTAAATTTTTTAATGGTTTGCCATGTCTTATGAGCAAGAAAGTATTTGTTGATAATAAATACCACTCTACATCCCACTTTAAAATTTTAAATGCATGATTATAGTAATTTGTGCACTTTGAACTATTACCATCAAGCTTATACTTCATTATATCAATAGTTTCTTTTAAATCTGAATCGATTCCTAATTTAATTGCCAAAGGAAAATATTTTCGTATTTTTTTAAATAATATTTCCCTGTTAACATTACAGAGTATACTATAAACCCTTATAAATTCATTTTGAAGCGAATCAAGATTGTTCATAGCATCAGTTATCGCATGTTTGATCAATTGAAGGTACTCTGGATCAAATATAACTTCTTTACTTTGTATTTCGAAAATTTTTATCACATATTTTCGTATCTCATGTTTGACAGCTTGTGAAGTTTTTATTTTTATAGCTTTATAATTATGACTAAAAAATTTATTTATGTTTTTGTTCATTTCAGACTCGCTATCTATATTTTTGGAATTTTTTTCCATAAAAAAATCATTTCCTAAAATATTTACAATATCTTCACATTTTTGAAAAAATATAGTGTTTCTTAATTTAATTTTATCCATCAAATCTAAAAACTCCGATACGAAAATGCTATAAAATTCAAATAAGGTTGTATATACATCATCTGAATTCATGCTATCCGAATCCTGTTTGAAATGTTTTAATTCCCCCATAAAAACGTATTTATTGTTTTCGAACAATTTTTGAAATCTGGTCTGAAATGAGTAACCATTTATATCTATGGATATATTATTTATGTCATCTTTTTCGCTTTTTTCCGAAAAAACCTTTTTAAAATTTATGTTTATTATAGATAAACGGTTTTTAAGTCTCTGAACTTCATCAAGAGTCTCTACTTTATGTGGTAATATAGGAACCGAGTGCCTTGAGATCAAAAAACCTATAAAATAAATTATACATGCCATAACTCTATTGTTTTATACAACTAGATTTATAATATATTAAAATTGCTAATAATGACATATACGAACATATATTTTATGCATATTATCTTCTTTATTTATAGTGTATATATACTAATCAAGAAAATTATATTAAAACTAAATTATTCTATATGGAAAGAAATTATTATTAAATATGGAAATATTTTTAATTAACAATACATGGATACTTTAAAGTAAATAATTTCTTGCGTTTATATAAAAAAGTTGGATCAATGCAATAACTTAATGCATATAAATTGTATAAAATTTTATAATTATTCTATTTTCATACAACAGGCAGTATTTCTTTCAATAATTCATTTTTTGATAAATATTTAATTTATTAAGATTAAAGTTGTTAATTAAACCATTAGAACTAGCTATCAACATATATTTTTAAGATTTTTTTTTTTAGAATAGTAATTTTTATAATGATAGGTTATGTGCATAGAAAAAGGTACCTGAAGGAACTAGATGTCACGAACCAGGTTTAGGTATTAATGCAAACCTCGGGATTGAGAAAAACCCTTGAATTAATAGGTCTCGAACGAAGGTGGGGTATTGAAGAGGAGAAGATAGCCGAAGTATAAATACGCTGCGCGCACAGAGAATCAAACAAGCTTTGCCTGAGAACTAAGACTAAATTACAACTATAAATTTAGCCCATAAATAAAAAATATATTATGTATATAGAATAAAATCATACCTAATATAAAAAAATTTGAACATAATGTAAATCAAATTTACCTTTTTTTTTGTTTTATATGTCTATGCTAAATTAGTCTGTTTGGCGTTGGTAAGATCGAAAAGCTGTAACTGAATGAATTTTATTGGGTATGATTTTGGAATTCTATTAAAATAGAAAACTAAAATTTATTTATTCATATAAAAGTAAGGATTAAAAATGTGCTACTTCTTCTAATGATACATTTGGTGACATGGAATGTTGTTACAGGCTATATTTACCAAATAAAATCAGAGTGAGATATAAATCATCAGCAAAAAAAGCATATGTTTAAAAAGGGTGATAGTATATTTTTTTTCGTATGTGAGGCAATAAAAACACAATAAAAATTTGCCAAGAAATACATTCGATAATAACATGTTTATTTTATTATTTAGTAGTAGAACTATATTATAAACTAATATAAGAAGCATTCAACTATTTCTAGATGTACAATGATACATTAAAAAAACAATAATATTGCATAAATACCATCCCAAACAACAAAATGAAATAATTAGCATCATAAATCAAAAGAATACATATCAATAAATTATTTGATAAAAGGTGTAGATTATGGCTAAAAATAGATTTATTTATCCAATAATACTTAATTTACAAGAATTAAAAAAAAATTATATAAAAATTTATGGGTGAAAAAAAAGATATGTATGTTATGTTAATAATCTATCACGAAAACATGCTGAAATAAAATCAAGATTATAAGAAAAATATAAATTTTCATATGTACGAATTTACAAAAATAAGAATTACAACACATGATAAAATAATTAAATCCAAATTTCACTCTCATTTCGTTTATTATATATTAAAATAAAATTTTCTTTATAATAAACTTAATAATTCTGTGAACGAAACAAATATATCAAGTTATTTTTGTCAAATAATTCCCTATTAATAAAATAATAATTTTTAATTATATATTAATTTAAACTAATTGTAGCAGTTAGAATATTTTTATTTATTAATTTATAATTCATAATTCATATGATAAAAAAAAATTATTGAAGAGTATTTAAATAGAAAAACTCATTATAACTTCAGATAAATATTTTTTTATACAACAGGCATTCTGAAATACAATTTTGGATTTAAATTTGAAAATATTTTTTAAGAAATTTTGATTTACTAATGTGCTTTCTATAGACTTCTCCTCAAATGCTCTTTCAATCAGACATTCCATAAATAGTTTACAAAAGATTTACCCATATTATTTATCCCCTTACTCAAATTTTTTTCACTTACTTTTTTGCTATTCACAATGAATTTTTGGCAAATTCTAGATGCTTGAGAATCTAAAAAGTGTTTTAATATTATAAAAAAACCTTCGGAGTCATATTTAAGATTTGTAAAAAGATTCTCGATTGTTGATTTGTTAAGAATATAGTTATCCTCTATGGTATCATTCAGTATGTTTATAAATTCCAGTAACACCCCTTTTTTATATTCTGTAATTTCTTTTAGCGAAGAATTATGGAGGGACATCAATAATCTTGTTTTAATTTCATCAACAAAACCTCTGTATTTACCCAGATATACTGCTAACATTTTGGATATGCATTCTTTCAAAATATTACTCGAGTTAAGTAGGGATCTTAAATCATTGATTGTACACTTTTCATTGTTTTTTGTTCGCTTGAAAAACAATTCCATGGTTTTACTGAGCTCTAAATTTAATTTTTCTGAAATTTCTTTTTTTACATCCCGAGAAGTCAATTCAAAAAATAGTTTGACATCCTGTTCGATAAGATAATTTATGTTCGAGATTATTGGAAAAGATATGAGGCTATTTGAATCTTCAAAGATGAAATTCCTAATTATATCTATAAGATCAAAACAATTAAGAATAAACTTAAGCTTTTTATTTTGAATTCTATCTAGTAGTTTATCGAATTCGTTTGTAAAAATAAAGAATAAATCTAAAAAAAAATTAGTGGATTCATATGAATCGATATTTCCATAATTTGAATCAAATTCTTTTTTCTTTAGAAGTATGATATTCTGCTTATCTTTTATAAATTTACTAAATCGAGTTTCAAAGTCTGATTCGCTATTATAGCTCATTTTGATGCTATAATTCATTTCATCTTCATATAAGCTCTTTATCTTCGCAGTTGCTATCACAAGATAATTATCATCCAAACCCGCTCTTTTTAATGTCTTCATGTTATGCTCATATTTTTCATTTTCAAGAAAAAAATATTTTAAGAGCATATTAAAACAATTTAAACAAGATACCTTCATAATTAAAGTTTTTTCTATCAAATTTATATTATAAGTCTTCGGTTTTCTATACGCAATAAATATTTTTTAAGTGTATATGAAGGATCAAATATGTCCAAAGAAAGTTAAGGCTATGTGAAAATATTTTTTTATTTGTTCTTAATCAGATAAAACAAAATTAAATGTATATAAAAACCTTAAAAGGGTTTATTAATCTTTTTTTACGAGAAACACAAGAATCAATTTAGCAATAATTTTATAAATTACATTTTTTCATGGTTGTTAATTTGAATGATTATGTCAAAACCAAACGATTTTCTCCACATAATTAACAAATTCATAAGAACTTCTAGCTTAGACTAATTCAAATATGGCTAAAATTTGTAAAATTAAATCAAAATTTTTTTAATGTAATTCGGAATAAATCGCAAAATTTCTATATATGATAGTCACGTCAATTCAAAATTTCTTTACCAATAAATGATTAGGATATTGAAAATATCACAATTCTTCTTAATTTATTTATCCAGAATTATATTCATCAACTAGCCATTTTACCTCTAATGATAATATTTCAAGTTTATTGTGAAATGTGAGAGCTTGTATGTATTTCTCTACTAAATCGAGAATTTTAAAATATTAATGATATAAAATGCAACTTTAAACCCATTTTAACTAGTTATGTGCATTTAACACTATTTTTTGATGCATTATAAATTAAAACATGTTCATTTGCCAAGATGCCATGCTTATAATATCTTATATTCTACCATTTAAGTTTTTAATAACTAGTTTTATAGATTAAAAAGAAGGTAATAATATTTTTTTTGTATCATACGAGGGATCATTGTTCTATTTGTTTGATTGATATATTATTTTTTATTTATGGGCCATATTTATAGTCGCAATTTTAGTTTTTGTCAGCAGACACAGCTTGCTTGATTCTCTGTACGCACATCGTATTTATACTTTCGGCCTTCTTCTCCTCTCTAAAGTCTTCTTCAATACCCTTCCTTCTTTCGAGACCTATTAATTCTAGGGGTTTTCTCAATCCCAAGGTTTTATATATGCCTCAACCTGGTTCGTGACATCTAGTTCCTTCAGGTACCTTCTATTATATCGTGTCACCACGCCGTTCCATCTTATAACATATGGGATAATTTTTGTCTTGCATTTGTTGTTTGATTAAAATATTAGATATAATTAAAATTATATGCTAGATGTACCATATGTCATAACATGTAATGATGTGGTCACAAAATATCATAAGTCTTATACTAAGACATTAGATTGCCAACTAAAGTTAATCATATCCACAAAAAATTACATTGAGAACAGCACTTGAATATACAAGTATTGAGCGTAAACAGGTATTGAGGAAGACTCTGAATATGATTTCCAGAAAATATTTTACAGTAAATCTATGATATAGAGAAATCCAAAGCTATGCATCGGTAAACATGGAAATTTAGGAAAAAAAATACCTTTTAATAAAATAAAAATATAAATATATACACGCCATTTAATTCGAAACAGCAATTACACGACATGTACTGACCTAGGATATAACTGTCACAAACTTCCATAAAACTTATTTTAGGTGTATAAAATACCATATGAAGATTAAGCAATACATGCAACCTCCAAAAAATCGATAGAAGGCTAAAATCATATTCTTATAGAGCGAGAAAGGTTAGTTGGTGGGGATGGAATAGGGGAAGATGTCAAAAAATAAATTAAGAAGTTACGCATTGTATAAATGAGCTAACTAAGACATATAAATTAAATTTATAAAAATAATAAAGACAACCCAAAGGTAAATACACATGGGTTTTTTTATTGATAAAGATTTGTATATGTGATAATATAAAAAATAAAAAAGATATACTGGTTTGTGCATCGAATGCAAATCTAGATTTCTCGCCACAAATTTATATTTCAACGAGTTTCGAGATTCTAAAACTAACGTAATTTTTTTTTCGATTCAAATATTTGTAAAAGGCATTTATCAGTATAAATTTGACAAAAAATCAAAGTACTTTGGTTTTTATATAAAAAATAATGACATACTTCTACCAAAACATTTTATATGGATTATATAGTTGATTGTTATACTCTTTCGTTTTATATTCTTCTTGATATTATATTTGAAAAATTTAGACAGCGTGCCATCAAGAAATAATTCAGCATTGATTTTAAATAGCTGTCGGGGCAGCTCACTTAATACTAAAAAATAAAATAAAAATAAAACTGAAATAATAAAATCCCTATAAAATACATGCAAAAAATCACGATGTCTATCATATTAAAAGGAATTGATTCCTATATTATTTACTATAATAAAATTTAAAGCTAGTTTATATATCGGCTTTTGCCAGATCTTATGTTGTTTAAATATAGGCGAAGGCTACAAATTTTTGCATAAAAATAACATGCATTCTATTTTTTTGTGCATGGTTATTGTATTATTTAAAATATGAAGTTATTGTCATCGAAAAAATATCGTATTTCATTGTCTGCTGGGTTATTTACACATTTATTACAAATATATCTAAATTTCGTTTTTTTAATATAACCACATTTTCAAAATCCCTAAAGTTTATATCTAAATTTAATATTATCACCCCTCTATCTATTTAAAGCGGAAGTCTATATTTATCAGAAAAACAGGAATGAAATCGGCTATAATATTATATATTTTTTTAAAATCTAGCATTAACTATGCAAAAAAAACAAACTCCTTTATATTAACTTATGTCATCAAACCTAAAGACGTTTAATATATTTTTGTTGAGAAAATGCTTTAAAACTTGTTAAATCATTTTATCGAAATATAGATGTCGTTTGGTCATTGAAGATGTGATAAAAATTCTTTGAATATTATTTAAATCATATTTATTCTTCATATCACCTTATAAATATATTTTATGAAAAAGAAAATTTCAGATTCGAATATAAAAGCACAATATTTTATTAAACTATACATGCCACAAAAAATTTACCGAGTTCTTATTCATATTTGTAACAGGATTACCTTTACCAGCGGAAAAAATTTTTTTCTCTACCATACTACCAGTATTACCATATTTCTTATCCAAATACCCATGCATTGTGCGAAAAAACAACTCGGAATCCCATTTTAAAATGTTAAATGCATAATCAAGTTGATTATGTGTTTGTTTTTCTATATCTTTAACATTAGACTTTAAAATTACTATTGTTTCTTGAATTTCATCTTTAACTGGTATTTCAACTGTCATAACTATAATTCTTTCGAAAATTTCTACCAGATAGGTCACAATTTTTTTCAAAACAGAAAAAAATTCCGATGCGTAAGATAATTTAATTTTGCTTAGTTCTACATTATATGCATCAATTGTTTTTGAAATATGCCTAAGATCATTATTTTTATATATTCCGTACTCATTCTTTGTTATAAAAATGGACTCAACATGTAAAGAAACGGCCTTCTCTATTTCTTCTTGAATTTTAAGATTCGTCTTTTTAAAATAAAAATTTAAAAGCTCCGTTATATCTCGTTTTACTATAGTCATATCTTTACTAATATCGGTTTCAAATAAATTTTTAGCGGTAGTATTCTTAAAAACAAAGGTTTCAAATAGAGATCTGTATTCGAAACATTTTTCAAATATTTTCATATTTCTACTGTTTATTTTAATCAGAATATTTTCGAATTCTTCAGTAAAAATATGATAGATACTTAAAAAAAAAATAATTACATCATGAGAGCTTATATTTTTATTTTTTCTTAAGAATTCATGAGACTTACTTACAAAAACATGATTGTATTTCTGAAACAAGTTTTTAAATCTTGTTATAAAATTGTGTTCATATATATTTACACTTTGTGAATTTTGCTCTTGTTCATTAAAGTCGGTCAATAGGTTCTTGAAATTATAATTCAAAGTGGATATACGATTTTTCATTGCTATAATTTCTATAACAATTCCAATTTCATTTTTTAATGGGGGAACCGAGTATCTTGATTCTAAAACATAAATAAAGTATAATAAAAACATTTCCTTGGTTTTATCTATTTTACTTTTATTTTATAGAATAACTTATTTATTGGTTTTTGTACTAATGTTATCATATTAATACATATATATTTGGTAAAATTTCTTCATTAAGATTTTTTCGAGATAAAATAGTATAAAAAATATTTCCTTAGTCCACTTATTTCAAGATTAAATGGTCTTCAGAAGATTAGCTATATTTCCTCAAAAAAGAGGCTTCCGTAAATGGAATATTATGAAAAATACATATCAAATAAAATTATTTACATGTTTTTTTTTAAACACCAAACCATTTAACATAAAGGTTTCTAGCATCCTTTCCAGACTCTCAACTATTAGAGTTATCAAAAAAAGGGTTCCACTGGATAGGCTGTTTCAAATAAAAATAGATTATGTGTGAATTCGTATCTTTTCAGGAATAATACAGGATAAAAAATCATACAGAAAAAGCCTGCTGTGCATAGAAATTAATTTCTTAAATACAATAAAGAATATTTATGAATGAATAAAAAGATTATAAATTATTATGAAAAATAATGTCATTTTTAATAAATACAAAAACCTTTTTTTTTCTTAGAGTTTTTTTAGATAAAGAAAAAAATGATTTTAAATGGAATAGCATAAATAATTAAAGCCTACATAAAGAAGATAATGTAGAAAATAGAACTAGAAAATCTAAGGTGTGCATATAAAACGCTATTTTAATTAAAGTTTATAATTTATTTCTAATTACAATAAAAATTAATTTGTAACCATATATGCAGTGTCTTTTCTATATGAAATATTGACAAGAAACTTATGGTTATTTATTATATTGACACATGATCTTTAATTTTAAATGTAGAAAAAAAAATTGATTATTCTTCATTATGAGATCCATTTTAAAAAATTTATTATGAATAAACTTGTAAGCTTGTAATATTAAATAAGATAAAACCCACGGAAACATTTTTTAGCATATAAATACTAAGATGCCAGTTTACTTTTAAATAAAATAAAATATACAGTTTTTACCTGTCTCTATTTTTTTAATAATTAAACTAAACAATAAGTAAAGAGATTCGTAAATAAGCTTTTTGGATTGTTTTTTTCATTTTATTTGATGGGTCATATATTATATAAGCTACAAAATTGACGCAGTATTTATATTTATACAGTGATTAAGAATCTATATTATATATATATCCAATTTTTTTGAATTCTCTAAAAACCACCAAAATTGAAATTATAATATAATGCATAACTTTAGAATAATATGTATAAGATAAAAAATGATGCTTTTACAATGCAAATTTAAATTAAATTCTCTTTTTAGAGAACCATATTTCAGTTCCGAAAATACCATAATTTGAATTTATTTTATAGCATAAAGGGGGTTATAGAAATTTTGTTATATATAAATTAGATTTTATTAATTTGAACTTTAGCCAGATTATACCATGCCAAATTTATTAACTAAAAACCAAAATTTTCAAAGTAGATAAAAAGAAATACAATATGATTTTAAGCACATGAAAAAATAGTTTTAAAATTAAATTATATTTAACTATACTTTATTTGAATTAAATTACGAATCAGAATAAGTAAGGGATATAATACCTGTCATAATTTGAAATCTTTCGAAATGATTCATGAACCTGTGAAACCTGTTTATATAGAATTATGTTACTTATGATTTATTATTTAATGATAAAAACCTTAAATTACAAACTATCTAGCCTACAATTGTTATATTACATTGATAAATCATTTTTTTAAAGTGTCAATATGCGTGTGAGAAATTTTAGCAATCTTTTTAGAAAAATGCCACCGCAAAGTTATTTATATTTATAAAAACGATAAAAAAAAATCAAAAACACAAATATTTTTATTTACTAAAAAACCCAATGTAAAAATTCAAACATAATTTTATCAAAAGTGCCATATTAAAGCGACATTTTTACGGTTAAGATGCCTCAAAACAAGTAGCAAATTAAAGAAAGAAAAAGAGACTAAAAATCCAATCTAACGGATTAGATTATCCAATTAAAATTATATAGCAATTTTTGTGTCTTTTTTATTCTTATAACCTTTTCTTAAAGAATAACCAATAGAGAGGTCATATTAAAACAAGATGCAATAACTTAGAATCCCAAAAAAAGCCAAGACACACTATTTACTTTAATAGATAAAAAAATAATAAAAGATTTTTTGTGTAAAAAACAGATAAAACAACATTAAAAATTCAATAAAAGCAGTAAATTAAATTCCATCATAAATAAAACTCATAAAAGCATGTAAAATAATTTTCATTCATTTGAAAATAAGAATACACATTCTTTTAAAAGAGAGATTTGTGATTCTAAAATTTTTAATAATTAATCTAAGAAGTTTTGAGAATATAAACCAATGCTTAAACAAAATAAACTCGGGCTTATAATCGGATGTTAATATAAGGCTAGTGCACACATTTTTTTCTAGAAAATGTATTCTCACGTAACTCCCTGTATCTCTAAAAAAATCTTAAAATGAATTTTACTGTTGGTTAAGTCAAATTTCTCTAGAGCCATCTTCATAATAAAATATAAAAATTTTATCAAATAAATTTTTTCCACTGAATTATTTTAATTATTTGATTTATTACAGTTCAAAAACTACTTTTTATATATATTGCCATAATTTGTGCTTTTTCAAGATACTTTTTTATTTAAACAATTAGAATATATCAAGAACCGGATACATAAATTCTTTAATTTAGGAACTATAAATTAATAATTTAAATTTTAAACTCATAAAAAAATCCATTTGAATTTATGCAGCATTTAAAACAATAAAGAGCCATTTGTCAAATTCAATGGCTTTATTTGACCATCAATATAAGAAAAAACTAACATATGATCATAATATAATCAAATTATTTACATAAATTAAGGCAAAAAATAGTTTTTATAGCAGATATTCGAATATTAAAACTCGATAAAAACATAATAAATAAAGTCAATAAAATCAAAATTATTAAGTTAACTGCATGGATATGAAAAGAGCTAAAAAGATACAATAAATTATATTCATGTATATTCAACACATATAAATTGTAAGTCATGTTATGAAGAAGTGATGTCAAAATTTATAAATTGTGTCTTTTTATTATCGTTTTATAAAATTAATTGGCTTTATTAATAGGAGTGCATTTTTACTAAAGTTAAAAGTATTTTTTATTTAAGGGCTATATTTATAGTCGTAATTTTAGTTTTCGTTCTCAGGCACAGCTTGCTTGATTCTCTGTACACACAGCGTATTTATACTTTCGGCTATCTTCTCCTCTCCATAGTCTTCTTCAATACCCCTCCTTCTTTCGAGACCTATTAATTCAAGGGTTTTTCTCAATCCCAAGGTTTGAATATATGCCTCAACCTGGTTCGTGACATCTAGTTCCTTCTGGTACCTTCTATGATATCGTGTCACCACACCGTCCCATGTTATAACAAATGTAATAATTTTTGTCTTGCATTTATATATTAACATTTTACCAAAGTTATATAAATATTTAGAAATAATATATATAAAAATATTGATAGAGAAATTTGAAAGGATTAAAAAATTACTTTCGTTGACTACAGATATTTGTAAAATTAAAAATAAATCTTTCTTTATAAATATTATATTCTTAAGACTGCAAATTTCTAAATACAGACATTATATTAAAGCAGATCATTTGTAGATTAAGCACGGTTAACATAAACAATCACATTATATGCGAAAAATATCCATATATCTACATTAAAAATGTATTATTATTTGAATCATATGAGCAAAATATCGTACATAAATAAGTTAGACACATACAAAACGCCAAATGGAGATAATTAACATATTAGCATTGGTTTTTCATTATATTTATAAAACTATAGGTTAGGTTCTTTTCATAATAACATAAAATTATTGTTATTTGTTTTTAACATAAATAAAATTTATTGTTAATTATATTTTCTTCTTACTTATTTTTTATTTGATTCATATGATTTACTTTCTAATCACATTGTATTTTATTCTATAAATATATGAAATTAAAGCATATTTGTTGTCATATTTTTATTTAGATTTTGATTACATAGATCACTCGAAAAGGAAACCACTGCTTTAGGTTATTTTTATCTTAAAACTATGTATAAGTTTGTATGATTTGATATAAAATCATTCAAATGCCTATCTATTAAACTTTAAAATTGGCTTAACAACGTTACATTATGACTTTCTTAACGAAATAAGTAAGTTAGTCGTCAATCTAGAATTCAGTTTATCACCCTTTGAATATTTGGCATTGTCTTAAATGTTTAAAATGTGTTGTATTTATGCAAATGGTGAAATAGAGATTATAAAAATATATCAAATATATGTTTGAACGCAATGTTTCATCCTTTCTAGATAATTTTGAAATCTAGAGGAAGCAATGCTTAACTCCGCACCAACCCGTAATATTTCTTTTTATATTACTATTAAAATTTTCATTGAAGTTTTTCTATTTGATATAAAAAACACAGCAAATAATCAAATATGTGCCAAATTGATATAAAAATTCCTGTTTATCAAGATTTAAAATATTTTGTGATAGAAATACATAATAATATCATATGGTTGTGTATGAATAATCTAAGTATTGAAAAGTATTCTCGTTTTTACCTTTTTTATTGCAAATTGATTTTTTTATGTTATTTTATAGATAGCCAGTTTCAGAATTAAATTTTTTTAGAAGAACATAGTGATTTTCGAATAAAATTCAAGTCGAAACATAAATTTTAGTGTTTAAAAACTAATATTCTCAGTAAGACATTTTCCATAATCGTTGCATAATTTTTACAATTTAGTGATAATAATAAATATCGGGTGTGTAATAAATTTAGGGGCATATTAGTATAAAATTTATTTTCTTTCGAATAAAAATAGTACATTAAAGATAAAAACCTTTCCATAATTGTTCGTGTGTGTCTTTTTATATTTAGAATTATAGATTTTTTCATTAATATGGGTACAATGCTTGGTATGAATATGAGTTTTTATTAGAGAGTACGCCCAAATAATGACCAGGAATCTCAAAAGTTATGATGATTAGCTTGTTTATAATAAAAAAAAGAATTTGTTTTGAAATGAGTCTAATATCGGATTTATTAACTATAATGAGATTTTAATTGTTACCATAAGTTATTTATGGTCTTATAGTGCGAGTAAGTTTGATTATCTTGATCTAAAAGATCATTAATGCCATTTTAATACGATTATAATCTATATATTTACTTTTGATAGCAATCTACTACCATTATTAAAATTTCTTATTTTCGTAAAAATATATTGAATTGCTCGATAGAAATAAGTTCAAGCTTTCTATGGAATATACGATTAGATATAGTTTATGAATAGAAAATTCTATTTTTTATGCTTACCGAGCCTTTGTTTTTATATATACAGCGATATTGGAAAGAATAAAATCATTTAAACCTAGTTACTATCAGAAAGAGTTGTTTTCAAAAAAAGAAGCTTTAAAAGATTACTCTTGGATTTTTTCATTCTTTATTCGAGTCGTATTTTTGAATATATAACGCAAAAGAATTGTGTGATTTTTCTATATTATTTTATTATCGAAGATAGTAACATCATAAAAAATATCAAGAAATTCTTTCTAACTTTATATATTTATAATTCTAGAACTTATTTTCAATAGTTTAAATGAATTTTTATTGACTTTTTGATGAAAATTTTGGACTTTAAAATATAAGTCTAGCCCATAAACCCCATTGTCAAACATCTTTTCGCTTTGATCTATCCTGTCTAGGTTAATTAATTATTGTTTTTATTATTAATAATACTGTTAATTTTTGTTTTTATTTGTTTTTAAACGGGAAAATATAATGTATTTATCATTATTTCACATATAAAATATCCAAATATAAGAAAATAATATGAAAATATAATTTTATGGGTTCTTTATATTTCTTTGGCATAAAAGTTCTAAACTATTTTTAATATTTTTTTGGGCAACATTTTTTAATATTAATTTGCAAAAAAGTGTTGATTTGCTGAATTTTTTTTCGGTTACAGTTAAATAGAAAAATGTAGCAAAATTTTAAGCAAATTTGTTTTAAATTCGCAGATACTTAAGCCTGTCTGCAAAAACACAATATTATTGGTCTTAAAGCTAGTGTAATAATAACTAATAGTAGTTTATAGCTACGTTTCGCAAATGGTCGCGGATTTAGTATAATAAATTTATTTATTTATGGGTTAACTTAATTTAATGCTTATTTTATTTGTAATATTTAATAATTACTAATTTATGATTTATTTTTTCCCATACATATTAAATTTTAACTTTTCTTTTTTCACTATAATAAAGCAAATAACGAAGTAATCTATCATTTTATAAAAGCACAAACCTGACTACGCAGCAGAAAACTGTAAATTTTACAAAAAATGACCCAATATAATAGATTTTATCCAGCATAATTTTCATAATATTTAAGTGAAAGTATAACATACACGTCGAAATAATTTAAATATGTATATATAAAGTGTTTAAAACAATTTAAAGCATATAAACCTAAAAAGCAAACTTTATTTTTTCAACGCATTAAAATATTTTTTAAATACACATGGGATAGATGATTTCTTATACGCTTTAGGTAGAAGACATCAAAGAGAAAATCACAAATTTGACATAATTCTTCTTGTAAAAGGTTTTTTAAAAATATTTTTGCATGGATATGAATATTTGTTTTCAAAACATGTATTTTAAAAAGAAAACGAAAACAATATTGCAAGTTTTAACCATGCAAAAAAAAATTTAATATTGTTTTATCTGTATTATGATATTAAATGACTTTTTGTGGGATAAATAAAAAAAATCATATAAGCAACTTTTTTACATTTTTATTCATCAAAATATCTTTTTTTAAGTTCTTTAGGACTAAAACACTTTCAATATTATATATTTATTGCAATTCAGATACAAAATGTATGTAAACGAATTTAATGCAAAATGAACATCTATTTTTTTGTATGAGAATGGCCTCAATATTTCGTGTTATGTTATTCTAAATAAAAAAAGTAATAAAATACAAAAAAAACCATTGTAAATATTTAATGTTTTAATTTTGTGCATATTTATATAGGAGAAAAAATAAATTCTGATTTATGTGATGGGCATAAAACAAGAAGACGTGAAAATTATATAAAAGCATTTAACCGACATAAAAAAGCTAATAACATAATTGATATACATGTGAAATAAACAGATATGTGTTTAGAAAATTAAAGATAGTTTGAAATGTTGATAAATTAACTATATCTATCCTTAATTAGATGAATTTTACTTTTTTATGAAATTCTACATAATACATACATTCCATCAAGAATTTATTATCTTTAAAAATATAAATTACAAAATAACAATTTTATATGATTTATTAGGTTGAAAATCTCTTCTTAGATAGATATATTCGTTATTTTATATGCCCTGACATCTGAACTATTAAAAGTAAATTCGTAAATTCTATTTGGTATTTCTGATTTTTTTTATTGCTTTTTTTACTAACCATTAAAAGCGAATTTTAAGTTTATATGCTTTTTAATAATAATTTTTTATGATCGTATAAATTTTTTTCTGTATTATTGGCTGTAAATTTAGTTTCTTGTATGTTTATTTTTCATATTTTATATAGTTTGATTAGCTTGAAAATTTTTCTAATTCGTAAGCACTATAAATTAGCTTTTCGTAGATGACAATAGTTATAAATGCAATTCATTTTTTATAAAGAACTTATTTATTTACATTCTTTTGGAATTAGCGTCGATCCCAATCCTAATACGAACCAAATAATAATAAAACTATTAGAAATATCAAGTTTAGGGCCTAGTTTTTATATTCTAGGTAAATAACATAAAAAATTTAATAAATTGTTTGTAAATTCGGAATTTTTGTTTTTCTGAATCAATCCAGGACAAAGGAAGATTGAATTATTATTTTTATTCAAAATAAAAATTAAAAATGAAGATATTGAAATGAAAAAAATTATCTAGTAAATAGGCATAATAATGTGAAAAAATAATAAATATCAGATACGACAATATTTGAAGCCCAAAATTATATTCATTCTAGTTAAAACACACGGCATGTATAAATTCATACCCATATAATTTATTGTGAAAAATAAAAATGCACTTAATAAATTTGAAAATATTCTTGCTACATAGTAAACAAAAAGTTTAAAAGATAAAATTCGTAAATATATTTTTACGAAATCTTGATATGGAACCTTTTTCCTATGATTTCTCTATATTCTCAGAAAATAACAGAAATAGTACGAAAAAAAGGATAAAACGATAAATGCACTTAATTAAAACTTATTAATAAAATTTGCCGAAACCAAAAGCATCAAATCTCCCTGATCCATTAAAAAAAAATTTATTCTATATTATGTTCGTTGTATTCAAAAATATACATAAAATTCATTCCAAACCGTGTTTATTTGGTTTTTTACAAATTGAAAATCAATAAAAGTTTTCTATAATTATACAGTAACTATTTATATTTTTGTCACGCAGTTTAAACCTTTGACCCCTTTACTGTATCAGAAAATATATTTGAACCATGGAAGATAAAGGGTCTATACATAATAATTACTTTTCATTTATGTTGTACATGGTTTATATCCAAAAAAATATAATAAGAGAATATATCAATTAAAGTTATCATGATCATTCTGTTGGATTTTGTTTAATTCTTTTTTGTATATATTATAAATACAAAAATTATAAAGTAAATATTGATTATTAGTTGTATTTTTTTTAATACAATTTATTACATTTATATGTTAATAAATATTTAAGAGCATTAAATGAGTAAAATATGTGAAATAAGATTTTTTATAAAATTAACTTAAAATTTCCTGCTTTTATTATCCATTAACTTACTTTTTACGCGAACGATTGATTCTGATTTTTTTCTTAAATAATACATTTATTAGTTTAATTATTCATTGACCCTATATATACATTTTTTTAAATATATAATCAATGATTTTTGTCTGTTATTTAGAAATCAAAATTTCAAAATGATAAGAGGAATTTTTCATTGTGTAATTAAATATTTTAAGGATATATTAACATGCAAAAGAGCTTTATAGAATAGTAAAATGGTTAGATTGGGCTGCATATTAGTAATTTAAATTATGAAGAAACAGTATCGCAAGAATTTATAAATAAAATAGGAAAAAAGATACCTAGATATTTCAACCATTTCTATACAAATCGTAATAAAGTAGAAAATTCTTAAATTAATATTTTGAAGAGGTTATTGAGAGCAAAATTATCATAATAAAAATAAAAGATTAATGGAAATTTTACAGCTCTATATTATAAACTAAGGTAAAGTATCAAAATAATAGAAATCCGATCAGTGAGGCCAAGCAAAGAAGTGTTAAAATCGCACACATAAAAAAAGATTTAAATCAATTCATGTGATTCATGATCAAATTAACTTTTTTAATTCAAGAATGAATTTTTTCTATAATTATAATCAAATGAAGGCAAATGCAAAATTTATTTCTTTTTATATTGCAAAAAAAATACAAATTTTTATAATAAAATAATTTCTCTTACCATTCCTCATTATAAAACGCAGACAAAACACCTATTGTTGGTTTAAATTCATATTCGATAACAATTTTGTGTGTCTGAATGCATTGCCTTTGTTCTAAAAACATGGCATTTTAAACTTCATGGTTTGATTTAAACAGGTATACATTATAAAAAAATATGTTTAATGTATAAAATGCAATACAATGCGCTGATTTGGGATGAGATAAATTTTAATTATACTTAATCAAAATCTTGGAATCGAGAAAAACCCTTGAATCAATAAGATTTAAACGAAGGAGAGGTAGGGAAGAAGACTTTAGAGAGAAGAAATAGCCGAAAGCATCAATACGCTGCTAGCAACAAAGAACAAGTAAGTTGTGCTTAAGAACAAAAACTTAAATTACAACGAATAATTTAGCCCAAAAATAAATAAACTATTACTTTATCATTATATATATAGTATAATAAAAAAGGAAATAAAGATATAAATTCTTGGCGTGAGCTTTTCTTATAAATTCTATGAAACTTTATTCAAAAAAATAAGTGTGTCTGTTAAAAATGAATGATGAGTTTAAAAAAACAAGATCTTACTAATTATTTTTATTTGTGCGATTAACTTTATAACGTTTGAATCATGTGTTCATTTTGGCATTGTATTTATAAATTATTTATTAAAGCATACAAAATAGATTTTCCGTAGGCGCATAATATCTTTAATCTTGGATATTGCCACTTTTCTTACATTCTCTAACATATCTTCTCGGAACCTATTGGTTCAAGGGTTTTAAGCAAGCTATAGTTTGCAATATACTATAAATAAAAGGTATTTCATTTAAAATGTGAGACGCTTGAACTCATCTCATTTGAGTTAAGAAAAGCAGTTGATGAAGATAGATCAGGGTAAGGTGGCGAAAGATGCATCAAGGTGTCTTTCAATGTTCCCGATGGGCTGAATACGTCTTAATAGATTGTGTTGGTAAAAAGAAACTTTAACCATAAATAAAAAATAATAAAATAAAAATTACGTTTTAAATATATAGTTATTATATTTGTTATAATGAGATTACAATCCTATTTCAAATTAATATTAAATCTTGTTTATTATAAAATTCATGTACTGATAGTTTATTATGTAATCTACACAAAATGCGATTTACACTATCATTACGTAAAATAACAGTTATTAGAATTATAAAAGTTATGCTATAACATTTTTATTCTTTATTTTTAGGTCAAATTTAGAATGGAATCTATAGTCGGACTTTTTTATATCGATTAAGTGATATAATAATATTATATACTTGATCTGTAAATTCAAATGGCGATCTATAACGTGAAATTCAAGCTTTGACCCCGCCTTTCGTGTCATCGATGCATGGAAACATCCACATATTACCCAAATAGCTTTTATTGCTTATACTGGCGTCCGAGAATTGAGTCGACTTGCTTAAGTCCACTAAAAAATTTATTTGTAAAATGAAAGATTTATTTTACTGTGGGTCGACTTAACATTGTTTAGTGTATCCCTTAATGCTTCGTGGAATGAATGTACTTTGGTAATTTATCAACGCCGTTGTTTTTGTGGTTTCAAACCTTCAATCATTATAATTAAAACTCTAGGTAGAATATTTACAGATTTAAACCATTACCACTCTTGGCTATTTGTAAATTGTATTAAAACATAAATACTTATTTGTGGTAGAGCAGAACTCATATGTTTGATCTTTGTAGCAATTAAACTTCAAAATACAAACAAAATGTATTTATAATTTATTTTATCAGTAAATATTAACTACAATTTAAAATTTGGATGGTAGTGGCCATATTTAAACGAGGAAAAGGAATTATTTAAGTATCTGCAAAATATAAAATTAAATTAATTAAAATTACTACGTTAAAAAGGAAGATTTTATCAAGCGGTTAATCTTGTTATATATTGAGGAAAGCAAAATTTTTCGAATCTCTGTATTAAAAACTTAATAGAATAAATGATTAATTTACCATTATTTTTGGAAAAGCATATCTCTAAATTTTAATACATTTTTTTTAAAACATTGCTATTTCTTTCTAAAAAAATGTAAACTAAAGAATTAGATAATGTGCTTTTGAAGCTATTTCATTGTATGCCGCGCATGTAATATTTTGAGAACTCGTTTGTTTTGCGCAATATACATTGATAATAGACTTAATTTTAATATTTGAATCGTCAGATTGTAGAGCCAAGACTAATAAATTAGCAGTAAAAAAATATTAAATATAGACTGCATAGGTAAATGGGAAAAATATCAATAGGCCCGAAAATATTTATTGGAACGGCATATTAGTAGAAAATATAGTAGCTATGGTTTATAGTGTTAATATTCACCCTAGAATTTATAATTTATATAATTTATGGCTTGATTTTTCTTCTTGCAAGAGCATTGCTATATTACCAAACAGATAATTAAGGTCGCTTAGAACAAGAATGAATGAAAAGCAATTTTAGTTTTATTCACTGTAAATAAGAGCTTTCATCTCAGTCAAACACAAATTTTTGTCGCTTAAACAAATAAAATTGATTCTCGAACGTAAACGCGACTAATCAAAGCTATTATCGGCATGATTAAGATCCTTACGACTTTGGAGATACAATTTAAACTGTCAACAATACATAGAATTTTCTAAATTAGAAAATTAAAGACACTTAAGCTCGTCTAATTTGGAAATAAAAACGCATATTATGAGAATATATCGAAGTAAGATTTTAAAGGTTATTTATGCTTTTTAAAATTCTTACTTTCAACTAATTGCTAGCAAAAAAAAACGGTTATATTATATAAATTATACCTATATGTTATTTTATGACCATAGATTTTATAACATTTTTTTTTGTGCTAAAAGAACCATAAGATGCAGCAGAAATTTACAAAATTCAAGCCAGTGCATCCTTAGTTTTTTAAACGTGTTTATTTTTTTGTGAAAGGAATATAAAACCAAAATAGATACACCGTAGTTAAATAATATAAAATTAAGATTATTTTTATGCAACAAAAATACTTTTGGCTACAAATTCGCTATTTTTTGTTAATTAATTGCAAATGATTCTTTTGCGTCATTTTTTTTTATTTGCTGTGAATTAGCATTGAAGGAATTAAATTTTTTTTAAATTTTTTGTGCAAATTATAGCTTGTAAATAAAAAAAAGAAATAATCTAAACATTAAGATTCATAAAATTAAAGATGATCTATTGGGGACCAGAATAATACTCATTATATATTTAAAAAAACCTACCAGCTAATTTATGCTGTTTTTCTTGTATTCTGGGAGTCATCTTTAGTAATTTAATCTTAAATTATGTAGACGGTTTACATATTATTCTTTATTTACCTGTTTACTCTATTTTATTTATAAATTGAACTTTAGAACATATCTGAGTGATAATTCTTTCCACCTCATCATCTTTGCAATCTTGCTCGATGTATCTTCTTCTCTCAAGACTTATTAGCTCAAGTGCCTTCCTCAATCATATTGTTTTTACGTACGCTTTTAATTAAAGAGGCATTCTTAACGCGTTAATATACGACGAACGGGCTTGCTATATCTAATTATGGATTTATTTTTTAAATTTCTCTTTATATGTTAATTATGCAATCAAAAAAATCTTCATATTTTCTGATTTAAAATTCTATTTAGATCATCATTTTACATTTTTTTCTTAATAATATTGTTTCTGTGTAGGATCTAATTGGTATTCCTAACTTTTAATAATAGGCTTTTATTGTTAATTATGCAATATATAAGAATAAAATAATATGGGATAGAGTGGTAGCACAATATCAAAAAAGTTAGAAGAAAGAGCTCGACGTCACAAATCAAATCGAGGCATACATTCCAACTATTGGAATGATGTAAACCCCAAGACTAATGGTCTAGAGAAGATAATTTATATCGAAGAAGATGTAAGAAAAAGGGATATAGCCAAGAGTATAGATATTATGTGTATACTATAAGTCGATTAATTTAGCCTGGAAGAAAAAATCTTATATTATCAAACCAAAATTAACCCATAAATTTACTTAAGTATAAGAATAGATATAAATTTCATAAAAAAAATAAGTTTTATATATATAAATTAATGCAGATACAAAATTTATAGAAATTCCTGAGTAATTAAGCAGAAGTTTATTCATACAATTTTTTAATTAATTAATATAGAAATTATGCTGTTTCTAAGCAGTGAATTCAATCAGTACCGTCATTAAGACTGTCTTTTGATATATTATTAGTTTCTTGAGCCATAAATTCGATTACCTCATTTAAAAAAATTCCAGCTTCCGACTTTAAAACATTAAATATTTCATCAATTTGATTTCGAATGGTAAAAATATAAGTATGGATGCTTTCACTAATTTTTTCGAATGTTTCAATTGCATATTTCTCATTTTTGGGATCCGAAACGAGATCCGTATATTTTAAAAATGATTTGTCCATGTCTTCAATCATTTCACTGCATATAATTAAAAAATTTTTAGAGTAGTAATGATTCAAAAGTTCAAATTTAAGGTTCAAAATCGAATAAGTGTTTGTAATGGCGTTATTGATTTCCAAAATATTACCGGAATCAAAAATAATTAATAAAAATAGTTTTACCATTCGATAAATTTCTCTGTTGATGATTTTGTATATGTCAGGCACGACATTCTTGTTCTTGATTTCAAACTGTTCGTTTAATTTATCCTTGTTAAGTTTTACGAAAGCCAAAATTTCATCGAAAAATATTTCTGAGGAAATAAATATAATCGGTTTTGAACTTATTGACTCCTTGATATTTTGTAATTGTAAAATATGGTAATCAAAATAAAGGCTGTTCTCTTCTTTAACTATTTCGAAAAGTCGACTGAATATCGAAGTATTAGTTTCGAAAATCTGCATCAAAGCACTACAAAGAAACTCCGGGCTTTTTTCGAAAATATTTGTGTTGATTTTACTAAAATTCATTAATGATTTCTTATATAAATTACTGGAGAGTGATGATTTCTTGGGCTTTGATTGATCTTGTTTGATAACTTCGTTATTACCACTGTGAGCGTCGATTAAATTTTCTTCTTCCTTAGTTTGATTTTCACTGGTGATCTCATTCAATTGTACATCATTTGGAATTTTGCCCTCCCTAGGGCCCAGCCTTGAAGGCGAAACGTAGCATTTTCTAAATACAAAGTAGAAAGCTATAAGTTGCATAATTTTTGTTTCAACATTATATTTATACTTTTAAAAAGCGAATTTATTAATTTTAATATTGATTATATATTTTTAATTTAAGTATATCAATACATACGTTTGTGAATTTATGACATATTAATTGATTTGTCTTCTCTATCACTGATTAAAATTACTCGAGATTACATAATTAAAATTTTTAATAAACATTAATGAACTTTCTACTTTTGATTAATCATACAATCATATTTATGATATAAATAATCATTATAATAGCTTATATTCATTTTCGGTCATTTTACGTTTTAAAATAAGTTTGCTTATTTTCTATAAATTCAACTTTCCCGTCCAAGGCGTGTTATGTTTAATCATCCCAACATAATTTCTTATTTTGAATTATTATATATTACAGTGATAATTTAAAGCTAATATACGAAAATATTTCGATTCCCAATCAGGAAGATAAAATTTTAATTTGAAACTTCTGACACCATTATCATTAAATTTAAAATTTCCTTTTAAAATATAAAATATCTTAGATTCAAGAAACTTATTTTTTACATATCCATTGAATGTTTAGAAAAAGGATATTTGAAACGATAGAAAATCTTCGACACGACTTAGACATGATATTACAAGAAAATCTGATGCTAAAAGGAGCTCTCAAAGAAGCAGAAGAAAAGAGCAGTAAATACCTTGTAGAAATCAAAAAATGTCAGTCCTATATCAAAGAACTCAGCATCAGCATTAAAAATCTCCAAAGAGTTCCATGTCTCGACACTAAAACGGAAGAAAGCAACTTAACAAAAATAAAAATGGGAAGTGATTGGTGGCTTGAAGGTGATGATTTCATAGAAGTCAGTCTATTAAAGAAATACTTCTTTTTTAACTCCATTAGTTATTGCGAATTGAGCAATGATGGGTCGTTTATTGGTGTTGCCGTCGGCCGTTCATGTTTTGTCGTGGATATTGAAAAACATAAATTGTATTTGTTAAACGAGAAGACAGAACAAATAGAGGAAGCTAACTTTTCTAATCTTAAAAGGCCGATAATAGCCGAAGACATAAAATTAGATGTTATGTTTTCAACAGATTCACGATTCATTATATCAACGTATGCTGACAAAAGTATAATTAAATGGGATCTGCTTGGAATGAAACCAGTTAAACGATGGTGTTCAGAAGACGAAATATTATTAATGAAAGTGAGAAATGATAAATATTATTTCATAAAGAAAGATCTTAAGCTCAAAATCATTCAATCTGAAACAGATGAAGAAACTGTGATTCCTTTGAATGTGAAAAGTGTGCCTACAACATTGGCGATCACAAGCAATAACAAATTCGTTTTTATTGGAATGTCCGACAGAAAACTAATTGTAATTAACGCACAGACTCAAATGAGATATGAAATAAATTTAATCAAAGGCGTAAGAAGCATAGATTTATCTCGGGATGATAAAACGATGTTGCTTATTGCGACTGATGACACAGTGAACATTAATACTGTTGATTATGAAAAAATGGAAATAGAACAAATACATGGATCTTTAAAAACAAGAGGAAGAATTATGGGCAGCTCATTTTTTACAGACAACAGATATATTATAACAGCAGGAACCGATTTATGCGCTAAAATTTGGGATTTGAAAAGCCAAAGATCATTGATAATTAATGGGTACCATGATAATATCATATCCCTATCAATGCACAGGAAATTTTTTTGTACAGCAAGTGGTGATGGAAGACTTAAACTTTGGCACTATGATTTTAACTAATTCTCTTTTGAAATAAAAACTGGATTTATATAATATCTACAAAATATAGTAGAAAACTGGCTTTTTTTATAACATTTTGGATATATTTATACACTTAAAATTCTTTGAAATAGATTTACATCTCCGGTTAAAAGATAGTTTATTTTGACTTAATTCTATTTATAACACCGATACGTGCATTTTTTTCGACTATTAGTTTGGGTAATTTCTTCGATCCTTTTAAAGTGCGCGATTCTTGATTGGGGTTTAACGAATTAGAATATAATTTGAGCAATTATACTTCAATGCTTATTTTTAGGTTCGCTATTCATTGTTCTTGTACATAAAAAGTATATTATAGCTTATAAGTTTCATATTTTGGATTGCCTGAATCACAGTGATTGAAATTTTTGCCTTTAAAATAAAATGAATTGAATCAAATTGCAACCAAAATTTTTTTTGGTGTAATAAGAGGCATTCGTGCAAAAAATTGTGAATAAAACTTTGTTTATGATTAAAAATGGAATGAAAGTAAGTATCGATTAAATTAACATTCCGACATATATTTTATTAACTAACTCTTAATATTGTCATAATAAGTTTCACATAAAAGGTTTTAAATTCGAAATGAAATAAGAGTAAAGTTTCAACGCGAAAATATTCCTTCTATATATGAAATTATAAAATAAAGATTGGCCAACAACTTGTATTTTTGATTAGAAAAACTTATTAAATACTCGAGTTGCTGATCTTGATAAAAAAATATTCGGGAAAAAAAATATATCTTATATTTGCTACTAAAATTTCGGATTCGGTAAAAATTGACACAAAAGAAAAATTAAAATACTCTAAGTTTAAATCTATGCGTTTATATGTTGTAAAAACTGAAATATTGCTATAATGCTACTTTATGATTCTAGTTCAGCATTTAATATATTTGCGTTAAAGTTAAAAAAATATTATATAGCCTGTACGTCCGCATGAAAAGTTTAATTCTTTTATAATATATTTTAATCACTGAAAAATTAAACATTAAAAATATTTTTTTTCGTTTCATAAATTTTATTAGAAATACACTTGCGTATCTGTTTTCTTTTTTTGGAAAGCTTAGATAAATTTTAAAGTGCAAAAAAATTGAAGGCAAATACTTATTCCCATACAAACAATTTGAAAATTGGGCAAACATATTCAACTTGTTCACATAATTAAATATACTTTTATTCACATCCAAATATAATCTATTTAATAATAATTAAACTGTGGATGATCTTCGATTTCATTTCTTTCACATAATAAAGATCATAATTATGTTTTGTAAAATTTAGCAATATTTTAAATTATAAAGAAAATAATTTATGGTAGATTTAACAAATGGATCTCTGTACATATTTACCCACTAAATTTTTTTTTTTACAATGATGACTATTATATAATTAGAAAATTACCAAATAAAATGATATTCAATATCTTTGATGATTCCTTTTTTAGTAAATTCGTTGCCCTTAAATTATTTTTTCGTTGACTGTTCGTTGACTTTTATATATAAAAACTATATATCTTTTTTTATTCTAAAAAACGACAGAAAAATTTTAATTGTATGTTTGAAGCATGTTTTGATGCTGTGCTATATTATTCTACCTTCACTCTAATGTAGTTATCCTTGTTATTTAATTGAAATATTCAATTTATTATTGTGATCATATATTATATTGTACGCTTCTTTGGGTACCAGAATGCTTTAAATAAGATTATAGTGCTATATTAATTATAGATCAGTTAAGTTAATTTTTGGTTCGATTAAAATATTTTTTAATTGTTGTTGTATCTAAATTCAAAATAGTTATATTTTCAATCTTTACAATTTGCGTATTAATTGGTACTGTTAGATTTTAATTCTTTCATTGGAATTATTCATTTTTTTTTGAATTGGAGTCATTATTTTTTTTAAGGATTTTTGTTCTAATATATGGTTTAAGGGCCATTTTTATGAGAAGTATGCATGTAATGTTATTTAACTATACAAATATGCGCATGATGAACTTTAAATGATATTTCTTATGTCAAAAAAAAGTCAAAAGTGTACTTTTACATTTTTTAATCCGATAAAATCATGAATTTTTTAGGCTTAAGGGAATAAGAATATATTAATATACGTTGCAAGAAAATTTCAACACAAATATTTGAATTTCAAAAGATGGTTTGTGTCAATGGCAATATAAGTGTGTAAATATAGAGTTACAAGAAAGAAATCAAACAGCATCGAAGCGTATATGCAAAAAAGAAATGGTTTATTTGGTTTTATATGATTATTTAAGTGAATATGCCTTTTTTTTCATCAAATTTTTTACTGATAAATCTTTATTCTAATTGTGTAGTTTCTTTTGTAAATTGTTGAAATGTAAAGAAAAAATTTTTCAAAAAAAATAAAAAACTTTGAATCGAATTGGAAAATAAATATAAAAATTCTAAAATAAATGAACTGAAATGAATATGGTAACTGGCACATAATCATCACAATCTCACAGATAAAATCGCGGAAAGCCTTAAAAAATCGAAAAAATGATACAGAAAATAATCAATCATTAAGTAAAAGCAAAATTTTTTGTGTATTACATGAAATATTTGTTGATAAATAAAAGGAAAATAGAAACCATCCGATTTTTGTTATTTTATATCATGAGAAACTCTACAAAGTAAAAATGTCATTATAATTTGGGTAAATTATATTTAAAAGATAAATATTTATATTTAGCTTTAAGGTAAATTCAACTAAATTTTATGCTAATATCTATAATTATTTTTATAGTCACAGGAATACAAAATGAAAAATTCATCTGATTTATTTTCGACTATAGGGATATAATTTGTACTTTAGCTTTCAAAATTAGGTATAAACCAACTGCATTGATTTTTTAATCCTCTGATTATGGGTTTTAAACTTTTTTATAAATGTAGTATAAAAAATTGCATTGTCTTATAAAGTTTTCAAAAATTTCAATCCATAAGCAGCTAAATTAAGTCGATAAATTTCAGCATAATTGTATATTCACACATGCAAAGTATTTATTTCATTTATTTTTTAAATATAAGAAAAAAATGCTGCCTATATAATATTTATAAATCAAAAATGATGCAAAAACCTATTAAAAGACTAAATATATAGAATTATAAAGAAAGTTGTGGTTTCTATTAATAACCAAATTGAATTAAAATAAGAGTATGTATTGCGACAAATAATACTATTAATGACGAAATTAGAAAAAATAATAGCCTTTAAACACACATTAAAAAAAGAAAATGTTATGTATTTTTCTGTGAATAATAACATAAAAATATAATATTTTCATAATATTTGTTTTTAAATTTATAATATAAAACGAAAATAAAGATGAACTTTGTATTATAGAACATACTATGAAAATATAATTATAAAATACATATTTGTAAAAACTTATTAAATTTATATATATGTAATAGATCATGAATACTCATGACATCTTTAATGGGTTTAAATAAATGGATGTTGAGAAGTAACACAAAATGTTTCAAACATCAGAAAAGTCTCAAATGTCAAGTTAAATATGGATATTTTAAGTCAAATCTAAATAAGTTTAAATAAAAGCATAAATGTGTCACTGAATATGCTTTTACGTTGGAATAGGTAAAAATTATATATTTTTCCGAAAATATTTAAAGAAAAAAGATAAATATTAACATAGACTATAAATTAAGCTCTATGATAAATTATTTGAATTTTTAGATTTTTTTAGTCATAAAAAATTCTCCAAATAATTAAGCCTAAAATATTGGACCGTTAATTTTATAGTAACAGACTGAAAATACCACAAAAAAATATTTTTAATATTCAAACATGTATTTATTGGATTTAATAATATATACGAATACTGAACCATATTACAACAAAAATATATCATACACTTGATTATCTTTAATTTAAGGCGAAATAATAATAAAACCAATATTTTTATATACCCGATGAATAACGCAAATTTTGCCATCAAGGTAGAAAAGTTTAGCACAATAATGAAAATTTTAAAAAAAAAATCATTTATAATTTAGTTAAACACATTTTTGAAATATTCGGATAAGCAGAGCATTTTAATTTATTATAAATAAATAAAAAATTTCAAGTCTTTAGCAGGAAAAAATGAATGAGGAATTTTATATTCGTAATTTTTATGTTATGTTATTCTATTCTCCAATATCATATCCAATGAGATCTAACAGATTTTTTACATAAATATAAATAATTTAGATCATAATTCATAGAAAAAAATGTTTAAATCAAATTCTTTAAATGTTAAAAAATAATATTAGACACAAAAATGCAAATAGTTTGCCTATAGTATATAATGAGATTTCTTTTAAATTTATAACATACAAATTATCAAGATATGTTCTTATTCTTCAAGATTATTTGTATTTTTTTATTTGATTTTAATAAGTACATTCTAAAATTTTTAGTATGACGTCGTTAGATCAATTATTAGATCAGATAAACCTTTTGAAAACAACTTATATTATGTGACGAAACAAGAAATATCATTTTATTATACGATAGAAGATATTAGCATGAAAATAAAAATAAAAATCGTTTTAAGAAAAAATAAAACTGTTTAACAAATTTTTGAATATTATTATATAAATAACATGTATATTTTATAAAGAAAATAATGCGATCGCTAAAAAATTAGCATCTTGTTTGTAAATGTGAATCTTAAAAACAA
The DNA here is from genome assembly GCF_057557595.1 of Rhyacophila brunnea. Classification (NCBI taxonomy): domain Eukaryota; kingdom Metazoa; phylum Arthropoda; class Insecta; order Trichoptera; family Rhyacophilidae; genus Rhyacophila; species Rhyacophila brunnea. The sequence continues at coordinate 129,621 of NW_028232798.1, read as the reverse complement.
TTTCCTAAAAAATATGGTAGAATACCATGGTTTAATAGAAGATCAAGATGTATAAAATTGGATTTTCTGGCTATATATTTTATATAAGAAGACCATGTATAAGCAACAAATTCTGTCATGCACTGTTGATATCGTTAAAAATAACCATGGTATAATCTTCAGAGTAGTAACTATAAAAATTTGCGTATAAATTAAAAGATCCTAAAAAAATATTTTAAAAGGCCACAAAAAACAGAAATTTTTTTTTGGAATTAGGTATCATATTTTTGCTATTAATAGTAGAATTTGAATTGAATTTTGATCCTTATATTTCTTTAGATCATACCCGCATCGATTATAAATAATACAGCTTTATCCACAAATCAGACGTAAAAGAACCTTATTTATTAAATTAAAAGATATTAAGTTTCTTATTCGCCATTAATACTTGTGTCTTTAATGTTTTCACATTATTAATGTAATAGATTGATATAAAAGAGATGAAAATCTCGTTCTTTTGAGATTTTCTGCACTACCTCCCGATTATAATCGATTTGAGCTTAAATTTTTAGGGGAATAAGTCACATATATATAACCTACTTTTTTGGGTAAATTTGCATTAAAAAGTAAACTTATATTAAAATAATAAAAATATTATGAATCTTATGTTTAAAAATAATATAAAATTTATGTAAGATTCATTTCTTGACGGGTAACTGTATCAATGTAAATGTATATATTTAATTAATTAGGTAACACTATAATCCCTTTATATATATCAAATTTTCCCATATTGTCTGTATAGATGGCAAAAATTAGCATTATTTGTGATAAATCTAGATAGTAAACACTTAAACATCCTAATATCGGATTTTTAGGCCATAAATTATCCATGAAAAGTGTACTTTCTAGAATATTATACTTGCATCCTTCAGAATTGTTTTTTTACTTAATTTATAATATATTGACTTGTTAGTTCAGAATTAAATCAGATTAAATGTAATTTTCTTAACTATCGAAGCTCACATCAAAGTATCTGGCGCTTATATTCACTTTAGTAAAATTCCAAGAATTTACTTTAATTATTTATGTTTTACTTCTATTACTTTTAGGAAGTTCGTTTTATACTAATAGGAACTATTGCTTAACTGCTGCGTCTCTCTGTGGAACTCCCCCAGCACTCATTGTCACCCGTAATCACCGTGGATTATGCCCTTTCTCATAGGCGGCAGTCATTATGAGGAGGAAATGAGATTCTGTCTACTGTTCATTGCTAAGAGTTACAAGCTACAACCACACTCTACACTTACCTATATCCTTGCTGAACGGTGTGGGATCTTTTTTCATTCTGGAGGCACAGTTCAACGGCTTACACAGCAACCTCTTATTTCTCATGGCTTGTCAATGATTTATGGTTTATCTTTGATCGTTCACTGGCCGCCCACTTGGGTATTTTTCTTTAAAGTAAATTTGTTTTTGAAATTAGTGGGGTGGGTGGAAGTGGACCCCTCACACTGGAGTCCGACTTGTAAACCACTCAACCATACCACCCCTTCGATTTAGTAGATATATAAAATTTATAAATATACACTGTAAATATACTATTAACTTGCATCTGCGATATAACAAACAATAAGAGTATTTACATATTTTCTTCTAGAATAAATAAAATAAAATACGATATCTGATTAAAAAAAGATACAACATAAGTTTTTTTGATATAAGAAATATCAATCGACGTGGTTGATCTAAAAAATAAATGATGTTATCTATTATACGTGAGGCTCATATCATTAACTGTATATGGCAAAGTTTATTTTGAATTATCTAATATTTAAAGTAGTAAACATAATATCGGCTATATTTTATATAAAATTCTAGTTTTAATATCAGAAAAAAGTAATATTATTACCTTGAATATTTATAAATCTTTGTGTGATCAATCAAATAGATTCTACTTTCTTATTATACTTTCGAGCTGCCAAAAAACAACATATTAGAAAATTCAATATATTATTAATTGTAAAAGTGAATTTTGACTAGAAAAATATACTTTGACTGTAATAGTAATATTTATAATGCAATTTTCTTTTTAATTGTTTCAAATTCAGTTTCATATAACTCATCATAAATTTGCATAGAATTATATTTAAAGCTTTTTAATGAATCTACACAAATTGTGCGATTTTATTGGTCTATTTACTCCCACCTACCACTGGCAGTATGTTTATCTTTCAGTTCTATTCAATTTTACTAAACCATAAAGAAAAAACCCAAATAAAATTTTTTCCGGTGATTTTGCGTAGTTTATGCTACTAATACTCTTTCATAATGATTACGAATGACCGATGCCAATGAATATTTATAAAGCATAATATCAATATTATGGTTACATTAAATTTATATAGATACAAAATCAAAATTATTAAAACTATATAAAAAAGATTATAATTGTGACTGATTTATAATATTTATGAAAAAGATCGATTTGTGTAGCCATTTATGAGGATTTCTGATTACATATAACTTCAAGTCGCTTTGTAGTCATAGATATTTTAGAAATAAACAAATTTTTGATTAAAAAAATCCATATAAATATGCAATATAATTTACAAGGTTTTACTCATCCAGACATATAATTTTGGTAATTTTTTAAAAATAATATATTTACGTTATTCGTGGCTTTGAGCGATGTTCAAGGTATTCCACTAAAGCACTACAGGCACCCTTATATATTAGTATCACCACAATACTTAACCATGCAAATAACCCATTAATATATTTACATGCTTCATATTGCAATATCTTCTATAAAAAAGAATATTTAAATTTTAAAAAAACCCCTCGTTTGCTTGCTACTCAAATAATATATGTTTCTAAGGAGATAGGGACTCCAACATGTCATATATTGACCCTGTATAATTTTTTATAATAAAATCATGACTTTTTTACCTCTCTAAAAGTTTTGAAGCCGTAAATGCGATTCAAAACTAACAAAAAAAACATATGAAAAGTGATTTTCATATTTTATTACAAAATTAGATTAATTTAAATTTTTCATTTGTGAAAATCACTGCGGAAATGAAATAGAATCTAATATTCTTGCATTTTCGATATCTTTATATAATAATGATTTTAAAATGCACAAATTTGCCTAAATTGAATGGTTTAGGCGTAATATATGGTTCGAAAAAAAACGATATTTGACTGTTCCATTATTGAAACAAAATAATAAAAAAATCGGCATAGTCTCTACACATATCTATGTTAATGCACACTATATGCCCAAATTTTATAAAATAATATCTGTTAATCTTTTTATTATCATTTCTATTTGTTAAAAGTAGCCTTTTCCCCCTTTCACTTCTCCCCACCATTCTTAATCACACGAAATCTACTCTGCGCCCGATATCATATTTAACGCGATTTAATTTTATTTCATCCTCTTCTAAAACCATCTGCATATCACGATTATATTTTCTCGTCCTCAAAAATTTTGCTTACTTCTTTTCTGATATTTATTTTCTTGACAAATTTTATTCATATAATATCCAAATATCAATAATTCCAATTTTTTAAACCAATAATATCTTATTCAATAAATCTAATTTCTTAAATTTTTACGTAACCTATTCAAAGCTTTTGATTCAAATTTTAGGCTAAACCTTTGACTATCTGCCCCATAGTAATTGTTTCTATCAGGGCAATATTCAAAATATCCCAAACAAGTTAAGAAAGAATGATTCTTTATCATTTTCTTCAGTCTCCTCATGCAAAGTTATATGATTGTAGTATATATTTTTTCGTTTCATTTCATTTTTTGTTAAAAGGGCAATTTAGAAAGTATTCAAGCGAAGATCTAACGTAATATACACACAGTTGCCTTTTAAACATAAAAATAATTTATTAGTAGTTCCAAAATATTTTAATGTTACTAAAATATTCACATAACTTAAATACCATTAAGTATTTTTAATTTTTACTTTATTTATACCGCCAAGCCCATATATATACAAAAACCACTATTTAAATATATAAAAGCAATGAGATAATTTTAATTTACTTACACTTGCTTTTGAGTCTCTGTATGTCTTAAGGGCAATACAAGAGATAAAATAAAGAAGTTATAATTTTTTAGTTAAAAATTTTGCCTTAAATATTTTTCTGCAATGATATCTTACCCTTATTTGTTATTTATTGATTTTTGCGATTTTTATTTGATTTTTGCGTATATGCAGCTGTACTTGTATTTTTTCGAATTTTGCTTGATATAAATTACTTGATAAAACTTGAATAAATTACGATATTCAAGTATCAAAAACCATATAATTATATCGCATTTCCTCAAAGTATTCAGTAAAATTGTTTTTAAAACCAGATGTTATACGTTGTTAGATACTTAATAATTAACCATTATTTTGTTCATTTAAATTTAGATTAAAGAAAATTTATAACACTGCCTTTTTTAAAGATAAAAGACGCTATAAAAAAAGACACAATATTTGGGCCCAAAAATTTTCGCATAATAATCCAAATAAACATATTATAAATGATAATAATATATGGATAGTATTACTAAATTGAAGAAGGAAGTATGTGAATTGTAGAACAAAAAAAAAGATGATATATATGACAATCAAAATATTTGTTTATAGCACATAACTAAATACGCGTGATAAAATTTTTGATGAACTGATAATTATGATCTGAAGTTTTTAAAAATATGTGCAAAAAAAATGCTCAATTTAATAAAATGAAAAAATAATAGGATTGTACACAGCTGCGACATATTATTCTGTTGTTAAAATTTAAAAGTGGTGGAAATTTATACGACAAAAAGTTACAAAGTTTGTTAAGAATTCCAAAGATATTAATATACTGAAAGATAATTTTTATTAAAATATGTGAAGAACCTTCCTTTTTTTGCAAAATTTTTCTTTGGTGATCATAAGAGTATATTTTCTAAAAATTAACTAGATTAAAAATTTTAAGCGATTTTAAAATTTTATTTCTTCTACAAATATAAAGACATAAAACGCGTAAGTTTTATTAAATATGCTATAAATATAAGGCTCAAGTAAATTCCATCATTTTCCTACATTTATGCTAATAACACCAATAAAAACTATATTATTTATCTAATATACCCCTTTAAATCGAAAAGGACCTTTTTGATATTATTACTACATAATTTATTAAAATATTAACAAAAACCATCATAAATTTTTTAAAATATGATTTCCTTGTAATTTTATTGCTTTTTTGTTATATGAATAAACATGATAACATTCTTTTTATTGTTTTTACCAAATAAATAATTTTATAAAATTAATCTAACAGAAACACCATTGGTATTTTTTTTCAATTTTTTCTTTAAAGTAATTATTATAAAAAAGATTTAAAATACGAAAAAAGATATTTAAGCTGTCTTTTAAGATGTACAAATATATTCTTTTGAATAGTTGAAGAATTACGGACAATAAAATCTATGCCTTGTTCTTTAATCTTTAAACGTAAAAAAACCTAAATCTAAAGAATATAAATTTTAGACTATGACAAAGAGTCCATTTTTTATAAAAAATTACGTGTACATTTATTTAAAGGGCTAAAAAACATTTTAAACATAGAAAGTATTATGTTTTTTTGTATTTAAAATCTTTGTGAAAAAAATTTGACTTCTATCTTTAATCTGTTGTGAACAAATTGGTAAAAATACGGAAAAAAAGTAAATAATGCACTGATGGTTTTATTTATTAAACAAAAAAAGCTTGCTGGATTATTCACAAATATAACAAAAAAATTTATAAATTTTTCTTATTGATTATCTCTATAGTAGTAATTATTTGAAGATTCTTAATCAAATATTATTTTTTTTATAATCAAAATTGTTTTTATAAATAATATGTTTCCTCGATGTCATCGTATCTCTATATTTTTCTTTTTTTATGAAACTATTCCTTTCGTTCATAAAAAAGTTAAATTGGTAAAATACAAAACATAATTCATCTCTATATGGTATTATAAAACCTTTAAAAAGATATTTAATTTTTCTAATAATGGCAAAATAAATTCCATCTAAAAATTCAATATATATCAGCTTTAGGGTAATTAGCATACTATTTAAAGAAGAAAAAAATATAATGATATGTATTTTCTAAAAAAAAATTTTTTACTAAGATTACTTTTCGCGAAATTCACAACTCTTAAGAGCCAAAGCTCTATGCCTGAACCCCCACACGCAATTAAATCTTATAGGAAAGATAGGAATGTTATTGAAGATCAAGAATCTAATATAGATAATTTTTATCCGGAAATTTTTTTTGATTTGCTAAAAAATGTTAGTCCTGAACAAAATAACCACACTTGGCACTTAGAACCAATCCATAGAAAAATTTCAGACAAAATCAACAAAGATGAGCTAAACATTGTGTCTTATACAAGGGAAGAATTATGTAACATTTTTTTTGATCAGTTTATTACCAATATTATGGCGTTTGACCCGTTGTTTTCTAACTTGAAAAAACATAGTATGGATTTTTTTCAATCTATCCTTGAATTTGAAATTTTTAATAATGATATAATAGACATCGATTCGAGGATTTTTGAGAGCATACAGAGATCTAAACTGGAACTGAGAGCAATAATCAATAGAGGGGCACAAGAAATCGATAAATTTTTTATAAATGAAAATATTGTGGTGATGATGAAGATGTCGCATATAATAAGTAGAGAAATAAGTCTTATTGTTGATAACTATTTTGATATTTTCGAAAGATATCAAAAATCTTCCACTATGAAAATTTTTGAGTTTCCAGAAGGGCTGTACTCTAAATTCTTGAAATTCGATGAGTTTTCTATAAATTATGCCAAAAAATATGAAAAGATAATACGGAATAATATTCAAGAAATAGGTAATTTTGTTTTCAATAGTTTTAATATTAGCTACGATCATGAAAAATCAAAGTATTTAAAGGACAATTTTGACAATATCACAAAGGGAATGGAAAAAAACTATATTGAGTGCTCTAACCGAATCAATGATATTTTTGGATTTATAAAATGGGATACAAACAACTTTTTGCTTGTTATTAATAATTTTATATTAACGGAGCTATATAAAGAGCATAATGAAAAATACAACAATGAAAGTGAAAAACCCCAAAGACAATTATTTGGAAATAATCTGACGAGGATTTTAAATCGGAAGCATGGAAATAAAAAAGTTAGTAAAGTGCCTTTATTTAATTCATAAATGAAAATAGCGTTGGGCCAATATCCTATATGTATGTGTAATAAAAGTTATTATAAAATTTCAAAATATTTGTACTTAGGTATTAATCTTTAATTTTTTCTGTTTTGTTTTAAATTAACGATATAGCAACGGAAACAAAAAATTAAATTAGCATACATAAAATCATGTGGTAATTATTTTGTTCAAATATAGGCTCTTAATGTTAAGAACAATTTTCATGCATGTTTTTTGATTGCTAAATAGGATTAAATCTAAACAAAATATACTTAATTTGTAAGAATTACGTCTGTTAAATATATAATATGATCAAAATTATCTCTATTTTAACTAAAGCCGCTATTTTATAATGTAATATACAGTAAACTATTTGTGATTTATAGACCCAATCAATATTTAAAACAATTTAAATCCATATAAACCACATTTTAAATTCATTTGAATCTTGAAGTATATAATAAATAATCGAGTGTTTATGGTTATTTTTGGAGCCATTTCTTTTATAATTGTAAATATGATAAAGTTACTTTAGAATAAGTAGTTTACTGCCTCATAATCTGCAAACTCTCTTGTGTATGACCATTCTAAAATATTTTTCAGTTTTCTATCGTTCAAGTATGTAGACATACGTTGAAAGCTTTGATTTATCGCTTTCCGGATCTTATATCGTCAGTGATACCATGTGCTGGATAGACTAGACATTTATTTTAATGTGGTAAAATCAGAAATAATGGTAAATTTCACAGTTCTCAATAATATATTATTTATATAAAACTTATTCTTAAGACGCGAAGTAATATCGAACAGCATGAGAAAGGCTGCAAGATCTAGATGTTAAATTTTTGAATTAAATTTTCATATAAAAAAAACAGAATCAGAAGAATTGTATATAGAATTTATCTAATACTATATATGATGATTGATAATAAACGATTGGCCTGAACTGTACTATATTACTGGCTCTTAAAAATTTTGAAAAATATTTCTTAAAGGAATATTGATTTTTTTCGAGGTTTAAATTGAATTATATCTTTTTATGGTTGTTCAAGCAAAACTTATGATTGCTCTTTAGACAGATTTAGTTTATACTTCCTTCCTCCTTATCATCTTTACAATCTTTCTTGATCCACTTTCTTCTCTCAAGACTTATTAGGTCAACTGTTTATCTCAATCCTTTTGTTTGTGCGTATGATTCCGCTTCAATTGGCTTTCCCAACTCCTTAATCTCTGATTTTTGTCTTTTTATATCTACCCTATTCTTTAATAAAGAAATTTAATTTTTTTATTTATGAGTTAAGTTTCTTTTTAATAATTATATCTATTGGAGCGTAGTCAGCCCATTAGGAATATTCCCAACTCATTGACACATCTAATAATTAAATGATGAATATTTATCTAAACACACATTAAAAATTTACAGAAAACCATATTTGAATTCAATATGTTCACATCTTTAAAAAAAAATCAATTTTAGTATTAAAAGATATATTTTTGAATTTTAGAGATTCCATAAATATGTGCTTTACGGCTGGAAATTTTAGATTTTAAAAAATAAATTACTAAAATTTAAAATCTGTATATTGTGTAAAAAAAAACAGAATCAAGTTATATAATTGCTTTCCATTTAAAAAATCACGAGAAAATATATAAAATGATTATATATGAGCATTTATTTTCGTAGAAAAATTTGTGTTTGGTTTTTATTTAAAGTCAAAGATTTTGGCATATTATAAGATGCTAAAGTTTTCTACAATGATAATATATGTAAAGATATTGGACCAAAGATCACATTTATCTAATTTGAGATCATTACCACTAAATAATGCAAATATAAACCCCTGAAAATCAAACAATTTAATTTTCTCGTATTAATCTGAAATTTAAAAAAAGGCGATTGCAGCGCAATATTTTTTTGAAGCACACAAGATATAATATAAAATAGCATCCGATTACATGTCAGATTCATTTTAGAAAATTTATCACAAAATTTTTTGATATTTAACACTTTGATCCACACTACTTGCATGTTGTTTATTTGACTAATATTCTATCTCAACGCTCGAAATTTTACTTATCAATCAATAATGAAATAATTTCCGTGCGTAAAAAAAGCAATGTTTTTACATAATTTATAGATTTTTTTTAAGTTTGTTATAGATTGAAGGTTTCACATGTTTCTCTAGAATTTCAATTATATTTTGATAATTTTTAAAAAGTCTGAATAATTTACAAACGCTAATGAAAAAAAATGTTTTTAATTCTATTTGTTTAATTTTCTCATTTTTGCTGAGTGAACAAAATAAGATTATATTAGTACATGGAAAATACTTATATCTAATGGTTATTATTTGATGAAGAATATTAAATTTATACGCATAATCAAATTTCAACTTTGTTACTATTTTGACAGACATCTACCCCTTGAAGTTATAGTAAACACAAATTTATATTACTTATGATTTGAAGTATTAAAATGACCATATAGGCATTGTAGCTTTAATTATTACGTATAATAAATGCCCTGAAAAAGCGAAATTATGTAAATTAAAAAATATTTACTAATAATATTTTCTTGCATAAAAAAATATAATTTCATATACAACACAGGGATTTTTATTTCATTTTGTAATGTATTTTAACAATACAAGCATGCAAGGAACTCGCATGTTCGTTTGAAAATATAACATAAATATTAGATGCAACACAGGGAAATACATTTCTAAAAATCTTTAGATGCTATAAAAAATAAAATTTTCATAATTATAATAGGTAACGGGGTCAAATAAATATAATGGCCGATAGTATAAATAAATGGAAGCAAAGAAGACAAAAGAAAAAATCGGCTAATTTTATATGGAATGTAATTATCTAAGAAAAAAACTGATAAATACTTTAATGTAGAAATTTTCATATAATACTTACAAACATTTCTCAAATAATAAATTTTTGTTTGTAAAAGCATGAAAGTTATCAAAAATTAAACTAAAATTAGTTGTTACTAAATTGCTGCAAAAACTTCTTTAAATATTTTCTATGTTATAAAATTGCACTTATATTCTAAATATTATTATTTTTTATTACAATCAACACATTTGAAAAATTGGAAATAAAAAGCAAAATCGACGAATTTTTTCAGAACTTTACATTATTTACCAAAAGACTTATAATTTTAAATACCATTTCAAGTTAACTACGTCTTTATTTTTTTAATATTATATATTTAGCCTTAAAAAAATTTTATGTTGACATAAAAACTCCCATAACCACGAGATGACCTCGGAACATATATTTAGTAAAATATTGTGTATTAATTTTCTGCTGAGACAAAAATAATGAAGAAAAATTTAAGAAAATATAATTTCCAAAGAAAAATAAAATTGAACTTCAAATTTCTTATGTTACATAATATGAATTCTTTAAAAGTGTTTATATGTTTAAAAAAAAATCAGATTAATAATAAAATTTTGGTGTATTTATCTGTAATTTTCTCTGTTTCATATGCGGTTTTTTAGTAAGATAAATACTAAAATCCTATAAAGCTTGGTAGTTAAACCCTATAAAGTTTTTGTTTTTTTATTCCCTAAGTTTAAGTCTCACTAATATTAGAAATATGAAATCGTGACCTTTGAATCTATAAAAATAATCATGATGCATCATTTAGTGATCGTATATTGCAAATTTTCGTATGCTTTGATAGATATTCTCACAGGTGAACATAAAAACCACAAATATATTTGCTTTTTAACAATATTGGAGCAAAAAAGTAAAGTAAATAAGGATCAAACATAAATTTTGCTTTAAGCATATAAAAAACCCACATATTTGGGTAAAAAGCGATAAACTTTTAAAATGTAAAATTTGTATGCACATGAACCATAAAAATAATTTTTAAATAAAAGAATACTACCAAATAAGTCATGGATGGCTATATTAAGAATACAAATATATGGAAAACTAAATAGTAATTACAAAAAAGATAAAATTTAATTATTCACACAACTTAGCGAGTGTTTAAACAGCTTTATAATATTAGATAACCATTTATTTTTTAAGTTATAAATTGTAAAATTGTGATGATGTTAGAGATATTTTTTAATGTTATTTTTTTCCGTATCATCGAGTTTTTTATACAATATAAAATATATAAAAAATTCATAGTTCTAAATAATATGTTTATAGGTTGATTTTAAAAAATATTTAAATTGGAAAATTTAATAATGGATCACTTATCGAAAATATTTATTTACACATATCATTAAAGATATAGTATTGCAATTTATTGCATGATTCTTAGTCTTTTTGAAACCTAGACATTTTAATGCATGAATTAAAAAAAATTTATATCAAAGGAATAAAATTAGAAAAAATACTAATAAATACCTATATTAGCATAATAATAGTACACATGGTATCACCTGAAGTTTCTTTATCGGACTTCATAAATTTGTGATTTTCTAATTTATGCACTAGAAAAATATCATAAAAGATTTTACATATTCAAGAGTTAGCTATATTCATAATTTTGTTATCTTTATGTTTTTATTACATTTTTTTTCGATTCGTAGAAGATAAATTTCAAACTAATACATAGAATATATTTAGGCGTGATTCATTGCATTCTATTCTCTTTAAAGCCTAAATTATGCTTCTTTATCAAGAGACATTTATCCAAACGAAATTTGTAATTATTTTTTGCTCATAATTGGATTCCGCTCACCTATTCATCCTAAAATCCAACCCGCTTTATTTATAAATAATCAATAGTAAATTTTAAATGAGGGTTTAAATTTTGTAATAAAATAACAATAATTTTTATTTTAATAAATATATCAAAAAATATAAAATAATAAAAAAAGGATGCACATATATTAACAGCAGTAATTATAATATTGTTAAATGATGCAAAGTAAGCAATATAGATAAAAAGGTTTTTATATTTCCCAGTTATAATTACAAAATAGAAAGCAAAAAAAAACAAACTTGATTCATTATTAAAACTGATTTAAATGTGATAATAAAGCCTAAAAATCTAGCCTTATATAAATTTTTCATCATATAGAATCGTAAAATGTAGGCCTAAATTTCAGAATATAATAAATCACTTGAAATCCTTTGGTTTTTTTATAAAAATTGCACTATCTTTCTACCGATTAAGCGTTTTAATTAGCTTTAATCATAGTTTTTATATAACAAATCATGAATAAATTTTATATTTCTAAAGTTGACTGAATTTTTTTCAAATAAACGAATATCATAAGCAGTAACTTATTTTATTTATTCTTTTATGGCCTGGGTCGAGTAATCATACAGTTTTTCTTTATATATCCGCATAAAAGAAAATATCTTGGATAGGGAGAACTATCATTGCGATAAGGTAATTGTTAAATTATATTCTACCCCTAAAACACATCTTTTATTTATTTTCAGAAAATTTTAAATTTGATAAATAATCTGATCTTATGATTTAAATTTTATGATCAACGATAGAATCATTAATCAGAAAATATTTTTATTCAATCATCAGCAAATCAAAGAATTTTTTATTTATTGGTCTAATTTACAGTAATTTCAGATTTTCTTCACAGACACAACTTTTTTGAACCCTGCGCATAAAGCGTATTTATACTTTTGGTTATCTTCTCCTATCCAAAGTCTTCTATAATACCTCTCCTCTTTCGAGACCTATTATTTCAAGGGTTTTTCTCGATCCCCGGATTTGTATATATGCCTCAATCTGATTCGTGAAATCTAATTACTTCTGGTCCCTTTTATGATATCGTGTTACCACACCGTCCTATGTTATAACATATGGGATAATCATTGTCCAGTACTTGTGTATTAATAACAGCACATATTCTAGAAGGCTGAATTTTCTCGATTTTATGTTTTCAACTATGTTTATATTATCAATACTTGTCACACCAATAATGATAAGAGTCATGAAGTTCTTCTTTTTATAAATCAGACAATTAAAATTATATCTAAAAATTAAATTTGAATTTAAAAATGGTTGAAAGTTCTTATTATATTTATAAAATAGTGTGCTATTTAGAAAACTTGTATGAATATTTACGAAATATTTTTAATATGAGCTTACATAAATTATGGACTACAAAATAATTTTTGCCAAAAATAAAGGCACAAGAAAATGCTACATTAAACCTTAAGGACAATATTTAATAACAACTAAAATGACCAAAAAAAAGATAGAATATACTACAGTATGTCATAGCCTTAATGACATAAAATTTATAAATTTAATCTGACTGAAGCAAAATTATTTTTTATTTAAATGCATTAATATAATTTTTTTGCGAGATTCTAAGATATTTAACGCTTTTATATGCTTAATTTATATACTTGATATTTATCTATAAGTTTAACGTAAAAATAGCATTCTCTGTATAATAAAATATCTTCTGATCTTGTATATCATGTATTTAAAAAAACTTACACGTAAGTTAAAATATTTGTTGCTATATAAAACAGTAATTTTCTGTATTATTTGTATCTAGAAATTTCAGGGAAAATTTTTTGCTGCCATATTATAGATGCGCATAATAAATGATTGTAAATGTTTTATTTTTGAAGAAAATGCATAGTTCATTCTGAAAAATGATGTTATAAATAGAAAACGATACAGCGATAAAAGCTGTTCGAAAAATTTTTCTAAATTTTATATAAAAAATGATGACGTTGGTTTAATGACTATAATTTTTAAATATCATTTTCTTATCAGAAAATTAATATGAAATTTCATGTTTAAGTACTCAAGTAGCAAGCTCACATTAACTCTAAATATAAAATAAATATTACAAAATACGAGATTTGTGTATTTATATTCAAAGGCTTTGAATGAATATATAATTATACAAAAATTTTACCACTAGAGTAGATATACAAGTTTATAATGCAATGATGAGTCAGATAAAAAATTTCAATATTTATATAAAAAACAACGTATAGAAAATAGTGGATATTGTGTTGAAGATTAATACCAACATCTCTTGTTTTATTTATTGATTCAGAAACAGAGTGGTCAACAAAAAATTACACAAAACGGTATAAAAATAATATGATTTAAATAACAAAAGAATTTCTATTTATTTATGCTTTAACGCTTGTAAATGTATATTATGGCCACAAATTTATAAAATATGGTAGAATTAGTTGTATTATATTACCTGAAACTAGAAATATAGAAATGACACAGAAACACATGATTCGATGTACAGATGATATTCTAATTTGATGAAAGTAAGTATGTGAATTTATAAATTATAATATTAAAAATTAGAGGATTATAAATACCCATAGATTAATTTCACAGCAAAGATATGAAAAATTTAAAGAATCTACAATTAAATTAGAACTACAAACATCAGATATGATTCATATAGATGATTCGACTTTGAATTCAATCATATTAAAGCCCTTATTAGCTGCTACTTGGGTAGAAACGATTTAATTTCCTTAAATATATGATGGTATGACGTGGGTTCTAGAAAACGAATCTAATTTTTTACGATCAGCTTAAAAAAATTATATTTTTTAATAGAGAGGGGTGTAAAACAAGTAATCTGCCATTTTATTTTTATCGAAGAAATAATTTTCTGTTTAATAGGCAAAATCACACATAAAAGAACATTAAAAAAGAGCTGTAATAAATAAAATATAAGAAGATGAACAAAAAAATTAAAATTAAATTAATGATATCTTATATAGTATAGCCTAGAATAAATATGCATTAAATCAAAATAATAGAAAAAAATAAACATTCTATGTGTAAAATAGATTACAAAAACCTTCTGAATACAGATAAAAGCACCTAAATTTTTTTATCAGGGTTCTCAAGATGTTAAAAAAGATAAATAAAATCAAAAGAAGAAGCAAACTCCGTTTCACGACGAATAAAAAAAAATCATGTAAATGTCGACATAACAACACACTAAAGAGTTCTATATCATAGAGTCTCATAATTACGCTTAGGAAAATTATTATGGAAAGACTACACGCAGAAACATAAGAAAATTAAAGAGTTATAAACATTAAAATAATCAAATAAAATCTGAAGTCACACAGTAAAAAAATATGAAAACGAACTAGCGGTGATCAGAATGAATTATAGATATAACAAGTATATATTTTGAGCATGGTAAAAAGATAAACCCAATCATATTACTGAAACAGAATAAAAAGTAAGGAAAGTTTGGTTAATTTTAAAAATAAGAAGTCGATTAAATGTGCTTTACTGCCCATTAAATCTATTTGATTTTAAAAATGCTGAGCACAAATAGTAACTTAAGTCATAAAATGTCAATAGAAGCATTTGTACAAACAATATGGTCGAATAAAGGTGTTGATATGAAAATTTTATGAGTAAAAAGGTCGATGGATAAGATTACAAATATATGAAGGTGAAAAGGGGAAAGTGTCTGGTGTTTTAAAGTGTATTTATAAATTTTTAGGAATAGATTAAATATAATCAGTAACAAATTAACCATAAATAAATTTTTAATAACAAAATTCAATAAGGCGTATATTAAGGAGTTTGAAATACAAACTATAGCGGGAGCACACGGACAAACAAAAAGATTGTGGAAGAATCTTGAATTAATAAGTCTTGAGAGAAGAAGATGCATCGAGTAAGATTAATAATATGATGAAGTGGAAAGAAGTATCAGCGATATATGCTCTATGAGCAATCTAAATTTTGCTTGAACAACTTTTAAAAGCCGAAATCAAATACTATCAGAATAAAAATCAATATCATAATGTGTGTTTCAGTATTACATCCCCTAGTCTAAATCGAACATCAATATCAAATTATTATATTTATATAATACAAAAAAATCAAACAGAATCCTATATTTATTTATGCAATGTATTCAGGCATTTTTCAATTAAATCTTGTGTATGCTCTTCTTTTAGGGACTTAATTTTTTGAATAACTTCATTTTTATCTTCATTAAATTTCTTAATAAATATATCGATTTTTTGCCTTATTACCTTCAAAATATTTTCATCATTATTTTCTGAATCCTTTAAATATTTTAAAACGATCGAATCCTCTCCATTTTGTACAACCTTACACATAAAATATGTCAACTTTCGTTCTTTTATATCTGATTCGGTCTTACCGCTTATTTCCGGGAAGAAGTTCAGAAAGTCGTCAATCATCTGATGTAGAAGCCCCATTAGACACAATGCATTATGCAATTTCTCAGAATACAAATTTTCTTTTCCATTCAGAATATATCCCACTTTTAATGGCAAAATAAAGGTGTAAAAGCTATTTTTCCCAATACATATTGATTTATAGTCATCATAGGTATATTTCATTTCGATATCAGCCCAGTTTTGTATCCTAGGCTTATGAGAATCTTGAGTTTGTCCAATACATGTTATTAATATAACCCGATTAAAAAACTTCAAAACATTGTATCGGATATGCTTCGCCATTATTTTTGAACTGACATTGGCACCATTATATATAACTTCCTGACCAGAATTTTCAATTTTCTTGGTATAAGCACAAATAGAATAAAATATAAATGAAATAAGCCAAATACTATCTTTCAAGGCATCTTTTCCCTTAACAAGATGCCAACAAGGTTTTGAGCGTCTTACAGTTGAATTATCCATTACATCATCCACAATTAAAAATGAAGCTTGCAAAATTTCAATACATTCAGCAACTATGTAAGCTAATTCCATAAGGTTATGGTTTGGATTAAGATTTAAAAAGTTATATAGGAATAGTGATGATCTTGTTCTTTTACCTCCACTAGTATTGTAATCAATCATGTATCTTATATCATCTGTAATAAATTTAAATTGGTTTAATAGAGTTTTTCGTGCCGTTTCAATCGTTATTTTTTCCATCTTTTAAGATTTCATGGGGTAAAATTTCAATCAAAAATGATTCTAATAAAATATATTATTATGATTTTACATTTTGAGATATAACTTTTGACAGCAAATACCTTAAAAAAACATAAATTTATTCTTTCTATTAAAAATATCAAATAAGCAAGAATAAAAAGCTTATATACCTTTACAGAAAAAATAAATAATCTTTCTATTCGTAAAAATTATTAAACTTAAGAATTTCTATTTATATAGCATTAAGAATTTCTTTAAATATGATATTAAAAATTTTACATTATATTATATGAGTCATTAAAATTTACAATTGGAAAATACAATACAGTTTTTATCAAATCTCTATCTCGCATAAATTTTTTTTGGAAAGCGATTACATCTAATTCTTTTTTTAGATAAAATTACTACTCTAATGGAGTTTTTTAAATTGAATTGATAAGTTAAATTTCATGAAAGCGATCCACAAATAATATTTTCACTGGACATTAAAAGCTATGTGTAAATTATTAAAATATAAAATTCAAAGACCAAATAATAGTCATATGATATAAGTAAAGTACGGCTGTGTTAAACAATGGATATTATAATTAAATTACAGTCGCCGAATTTCTAGTATAATTGAATACTTTTTTTTTGAATTTAATTTTTCAGAGCAAGATAATTCACAATACCAATAAAAAATTGTGTCGAAAATATAGGATAAAGCTTAAAATCTTGCTTTTTATAAATCTTAAATATGGTTAAATGAGTTCAGCGCGATCTTAACCGGCGTATCTAGATGCACAGCTAAACAGCGCATGTGAGTTTCACTATGGTTATCTACCTAGTAAAAAATGAATTAAATTTAAAGCTTGAGATAATAAAAAACAGATATATTAAAAACATTCTACGTCTAAATACATAAAAAATACTATTTTTTTGTTGTTCACATAATATGAAGCCAAAAAAGATGAACGGTTTAGAAATGGCCATGTCCATCGGATAACCGCTACATGAAAATATCATATTCATACCAAAAATAAATTTTAATATGAAACTCAATTTTATAATATATCAAATGGGCTTCATTTCAATATGAACGAAATATAAATATTATATGTTTTCTTTTACATTAGATCAATCTTCCATTGTTTACTGTATCTCTTGCAACTGGGCGCCATATATTTTTACTTGTAAATTTATTTAAGGCTTTTTCGTGCTGAGGACTCAAATCTTCCATCAATTTAAATTGAAAATTTGTGAATATATTTAAATTACTAAAACATCACCAGTACATTACATGGGATTTTCTCTGTTGATATATAACCAGCGAAAGCCTAACTACTTTTTTCGCTGATTAACAAAAACTTCTTATGGTGGTTTATGGTATTAGATACACAACTTCAAAGTTAGTAAATGTGCCAAATGATCAGAATTTTAATTGGGTTATAAGATGTTTAGACACAGGATTAAAAGGCGCGTGCTATATTTTGGGCTTTAAAAAGAATACAATATTTATAAATTTTGATTGAATATAAAACTGTCGAATACCCAAATATATTCAGAAGTTTTCCATTTAACGATCACATCAAAAAAATTTATATCTTCGTGAATCTTTCAATATTTCACTTAATTTGGACTTCTATATTACAAAGAAATTGAATAACTATTCTGATTGATGGTATTAATTCTAAAATATCACCATAAATGATGTTGTATTGTTTGTTTTTTTTCGTTTAGAATGATTGCGCATAATCATGATTTCTAATTGATTTATATTTAAAATTTTACTGATTTAGTAGAATGATAGTTTGAGATGAGTTTATTGAATACCCTTTTATAACCATAATAGCTATTACATATTTAATTTTATGATTTACTTCCCCTTATACTTTTCAAAAATTAATTCATTTAAAATTATATTTAAAATGAGAGTGGAAGTAGGATTTCCACCTAAATCTCTAGAATTAAAAACGTTAATACCTTAAAATAATAAAGACATACAGCTATTATATAAAAAGACCCCTAAATTTTATATTTAAATCATTTATAATTTTTTTTTGGGGTTTATATAAAGAAAAAACTCAAAGTAGATCTAAAACACAATATTAAGAAACCATCTCTATCTAAACCATGATAAAAATAAAAAAACATCAATTCTCGGGGAAATATTTTATATAAAGGGATTTCCTGTGTATTTGATCTGATTTCATTCATGAATCGGTTTAAGTATTCCTTGCATTCTATAACTTAGAAATTTTATTTATAAAAGCAAATAAAAGCAGAATATTTTTAGGCATATAACATGATTGAAATACACATCAAAATCAACACATTCCAACTCCATTTTATATAAAAAAAAGCGAAACTCTCCAACAAAAAGTAAAATTAAAGAATACATTTTCTCAATGTGTTTAAAATGTTGGTTTTTGTCATATATAAAGCTTTTGTGTATCAAATAAAGAAATAAAAACGTGGTTTTAAAGATCGTTTTGTCATTTGGTGATAAAAATCGTATTTTTTTACGAAGTGAAAAGATTCACATATAAGTAAAATGCTAAAAATATGCTAATAGTGGTATTAAAATAACATTTGAAATAAGATAATTCAATAAATATCAATTTTAATTTTGATATTTCTTTAAATAGGAGATAAAATTATAAGAGGTAAAATTTTGTGCCTATCAATGTTATTACTATAATTTAACTAAAAAATATATCTGTTTACCAAAAATTAACATAAAAAAATGGTTTTCAACAAAAACAATAAAATTTATAGTTTGACGTTTAAAATAAATTATCATCCCATAAGAAAAATTGAAGTACTATTAGAAATATATAAAATCAATTCAAATATTTAAAAATATCTGTTATATCTTATTTTTACTTTTCTTTATTAGAGAATAACATGAAATCATGTAAGTTCATTTTCAAATATTGGTTTCAGAGAAGCATGAAAACGTATTACAGGCAAAAATTTTGGTTTTTAAGAGAAAAAAATAGATATAATTATGCCCATTGGAGGCAAGTCATTCAGATTACTATAATCTTTATTTGTTTCTGATCTTGAAAAT
The DNA here is from genome assembly GCF_057557595.1 of Rhyacophila brunnea. Classification (NCBI taxonomy): domain Eukaryota; kingdom Metazoa; phylum Arthropoda; class Insecta; order Trichoptera; family Rhyacophilidae; genus Rhyacophila; species Rhyacophila brunnea. Next base: position 109,456 of record NW_028232798.1, on the reverse strand, counting down.
AGAAGTAAAAAAAGCTAGGTAAAAATAGTATTCAAGTATATTTTTAGATAATGAAATAACACTCTACATTTTTAATCTTATTATTTTTCATCTCTTTTATATGTTTAGATGCAATGATTTCAATCAATAAATTTTAAAAAACTTCTTATGTTACATTATAAAGATTTTGAAATTTATTGAATCATACGTATTAAAATATATTAATTCATGTTCAGATTCTCTTTTTTGCATTTTTTTTTTAAAATTACGATTATAATAATTAATCTAGCTGATTATATATAAACGAAACATTGCAGATAGTTTAAATGTTCTGTTATCAACGGGTGTTTTTATAATTTAAACCTTTATATTATGCGTTTTGAAGGTTTTTTTTTATCCGTGAAAACGTAAAATATTTCCAATTGACCGAAAAATAATAGTTTATACTTCAAAGACATATTTTTTTATACTCTAATGAATTTGATTACGTATTTGGTGAATCATACTGAAACTGTTGTATTATGCATTTTTGTTTTTATAATTTATATTTAACCTATTCAGTCGATATAATAGTTCTTCTACATAGTAAGGGTGGTATAACAACAAAAATCAAATAATAAGATGGCTTATACATAATTACATGTTGTTTAGAATTCCAATTTTGCTGTTTTTAATATAAATAAGATCAAATATTCTTTTTTTTTGCGTACATTTTGCAAAAAAACACCATTGTTTAATGTAAAGCTCATAGATAAACTAATATTATAAAGAGTTGTTTTAATATATTATTGACTATAAAATCGTCTTTTAATATTTTGTTAAATATATTTAAATTTTTCAAATTTTATGTATTTAAGCACACCCTTTCTTAGTGTTGTTTGCCAAGACATGATGCAGCAAATTAAAATATTTTTTACTGCAAATCGTTTTTTTTTTGACTAATAACTCTTTTATATTGTTCATGTTTTTTTAGTAATGAGTATTTATAAGGCACAAATCTATTCTTTTTATTGAGATAAATGTCTATTTCTATGAATCTACATGTTGTATGCATAAAAAATTTTTTTGCACATTGAGATGAATATATACACAAAAAATGCCGTTTTTGATGCACAAATAATTGTATAAATCACCACAGAAAATATTTTTCAAAGGTTTTGCATCTTATCAGTAGTAGCGAATTTATTTGAAAATCTATTCTCTATCAGTCGAATCTAATGAAAAAGATAATTACCTGTCAATATTTAGGAATAATATTATTCTCATGTGGTAAACTAATTATGCTGCTTAATATTAGATACTTATATCGCATATGATTGCATAATGATACATTAGCAAATAAACTTTTAAGCTTAATAATATAATTCATACTACTAACCATATATATTACTATTTTAATATTTTTTTACATTATCAAAGATGGTATATGTTTATTTACTGGCAACATATTATCTAAATTCCCATCATAAAATGCCTTTAAGTAAATCTATTTTTTATATAAAAAGTCAAATCGAAAATATGACAGCTGTTGGTAAACGAAAATTACAGATTTATGAATTTTGAACCAAATTTTTTATAAATTATAAATATTTTATGGTATAGAATTAAGTTGGAAAAAATCATCTATAAAATTTAAAAAGTGCTGATAAATAGAATATGAATAAAAGATATAAGATTTTATGGCATGATGATTCCATCAAAATAAATTAGATTATATTTAAGCTTAGATGTGTACAAAATCAATCTTTCAAATAGTCTTTTAAATGCAGGAAAAATATTCATGGTAAACAAGATTATTGCAAAAAAAAATTGTGAATTTATATGCTCGAATTTTTTATTGTAAACTATATACTTGCAAAGAAAATACAACAATTTGAGTAAATGATATTTTTTCCATATAATAATGGCTGTATAAAATAAATTTTATGTGTAAAAGTAAAAAAAATAAAAACTAGGCAAATTATTTACTAATTTTGTTACTATATCTGCTATGTATTGTTTTTACATAGTAAAGAGTAAAAATTATATAATTTTATTCTACTTTAGGATTTGCATGATTTTTTACATACATTTCTGGAAATACGACAATATTATTTTTATCATAGAAAATTAACGAATTTGCGGCCATAACTTGAAATTTTTTTATAAAGGCATTAGTTGCATTTTTTCATACTCAATAAGTTTCTGAATGTATAATCATATTTGAGTTCTAAAGCCGAAAACACCTCTTCCTTAGGGCAAATTTTATCAAAAAAACACTTTGGTATTCGTGTTAAAATGCCCACACTGTAGCAAATCCATGAAAACAATCGATCACATTAAAAAAAGATGCAAGGAAGTTTCAGGCATGATTATACGCAAAGAAACATTAAATCGTAAGATGTCTTCATTTCCTCCTATCAAGACGATACGAATTTATTTATTCCAAAAGATCAGAACTCACTCAGTACAAGAGATAAGCAAAAACGAAAATTCTGAAATAAAGGTTGAAAAACAGAATAAAAAAAGACATACTGAACAAATACAATAGACTTGATATTTTTATACACGATAAAAAAGAAAATATGATTGCGTAGATTGAAATTGGTAGTACTAGCCAAATTAACTTAACTGAAGTTGAGAATGAAAAATATATAAAGATGATAAAGTGGCGAATTAACTTGGTTTAATTTAAAATATAAAACAAGAATAATACCATATGTAATTACTGTGAAGGAGCTTATACAAAATTCCATAAAAAATATGTTGAGGAGTTAAAAATACCGGATGAAGTAGAAGCATACATGCAAGCTCTCAAACTTTGCAAGACACTTGAACTCATCTCATTTGAGAGAAGAAGAGTAGCTGATTAAGATAGATCAGTGGAAGATGTCAAAATATACATCAAGGTGTTGTGCAATATTCCCAATGGACTAACTACGTCTAAATAGATAAAGTTGATAAAAAGAAACTTAACCCATAAAATATATATAATTGATATAAGTGTTATATTATTTTTATACATATAAAAAAAAGAGGAATCTGAATTTTATAAATTATAAACAATACAGATGGTAAAGTACAAAAAAGAGACGTCAAACAAAAATTTTAAAATATTATAAACTTTGAAAGCAAGAAAAATATAAAGCTACTTATATTGAGAAGCTAATCTGATTCCCAATCAAATACCGATTTTCGTAATGATTAAAATAGAAATAACAGACTTCCTTATCAAATTACGTCATTCAACCTATGTGCTTAAAAATTAGAGGTCATGGTTATATAATCCTCTGATTTCACGCTATATTTAAGGATTTATAATAAAATTGCGCAGAAATAAAGTTTCATTTCTTTCAAGCAAACTTAGAATTTTATGTGATTTTCGATGCTACTATAGTCTAAATATCATTATTTGTTTTGTTTTATTTTATTTATGGATAGGGTTACTGAGTACGCAGGGATTTCATTTGAAATTCCTATTTATAATTATAGAAAAATAGAAAAACAGTTTGAAAATATTTTTTTGATTTATTCAGCTATAAGTTATAAATTTATATAGTCTTCATTCTTTAAAAAAATATTAATTTAGAACATGAATTTTTGCGAATAAATCTTATATTTACAGTCGAAATAACCCCATAAGATATTATATCTTGCATATATAAATTTTGTAGTTTTTTGTGTTATTTTTAATATAAAAAAGGTATTCATCATATTCTAAGTGACAAATAATTATTCGTTAAACAGTGAGATTCCATTTATCATAAAAACAGTAAAATTTGCGTAATATAAAGATTTTAACTATTCTATATGCAAGCAAAATATAATTTTAACCAATAAATCTTTTCTTTTTTAAATCCCTAAAGCTGACGGCGAAAAACAATTCAATCATATATTTGATCAATATTGTTGGTATTTAATGGTAGTTTAACTAGGCAACTAATAAATGATCTATATGAAAAAATTACAAAAAAAAACATATATGAAATTATGAAAATAAAAAGTTTAACTAGCTTATATATTTTATTATTGTATTAGTATAAATTCGCACCTATGACAAAGAATTTGATGAATATTGATATTTAAAAGGATTTATGAAGAGAATATTTGTATTATCTCTTATTAAGAGGTGATTCGCTTTATCTTTCCTAAATGTGATCGTAAAAAAGTGTATTATTAGTTTCTAAACTGGCACACATTTATTTTTTATTTTGTTCGATCAGTTTATAGCGTTTTTAGATCTTGTTTTTCCAATAGAATTAAAATACGAACTACATAATTTTTTTTCCTGACCTATTTGTTCTGCATATTAAAACTTATTCAACTATTATATTTTAAATTACGTTCTTATACGAAATACATCCTTTATAATTTATTAATTATTTTTTCTATATTTTATTTCTGTCTCTTCTAGATAAATGGTATTAACTGCTGTGTATCAAATAAATACATCTATAAGGCAAGATTGATATTACTCACCCTTGCATTTTTTTGGGTGTTACATCCGAACGTTCCCCATGATGTTTAATTATTTTTATATTAAAAAGCTACTTTTTTTATTTTTCATATGTTCTATATGAAAATGTATGTCCCGTGGCTTCTTAATTTATAGCATCAACTTTATTTTTTTTAAGTATTTAAAAAAGAAAACCGATGTAAACCTGCATGTTGTATGAAAATTCTTTCTATTCATTTTAAATGCATGTGATTTTTCTAGTTGAATTCTAAATAATACTATAAATATAGGTTTTTAGAGCTCGATATTATAGACGTATATAGCACCAATTCGAAAAATTGCGTAAATAGCTTAATCGAAACTATTGAAATTGAAATTAAGTATGACTATCCACAAGCATATAAGTTAAGGGTTGTTTGTGAAAAAATTCATCATGTACATTATTCGGTTAACAAATCATATTATTATTGTGTATTTGCACAGAATATGTTATATTATTTTTATTAAGAATTTAAAACAAGTCATCTATGTTCTTCATAATACCGTTCCTACATGTACAAACGAATCTGGTATTTTTTTATAGCTAAATATACTTTACGAAAGTGTTCAAATATGTGAGATCAACTGATGATCATGTATAACTTTTACGATTTATAATGAAAAAATAAATACCATGTTGCTAGTCAGGATTTTATAAAAATTCAGTGGAAATTTACGATGATAAGAGAAATAATATCTTGTACTTTACTTAGAATCATAAAAAGAGCTTATTTTTTTAGGCTCACCTTTATACCGTCTTTATTCGACATATAATATCAATATTTTATAAATAATGCATATGTTGGTTTAATTTTTGTGCGCTAAACTATTACGATGCTTTTAGTTTATGCCGCCTATTTAAAAGGTATAAAATATACATACTAGGTCAACACACAGTATAAGAAAATTCCTGCAAAAAAACATATACACATTGTGACGCTCGAACAATATGACCTCCCAACTCAAAAGAAAAATAAAATTATTTGTATAATATGTATATTTGAACATATCGATGAATTGATTTTGTATAAAGTTATAGATCACTTTTTTATGCAGTTTTCATAAGCTTTTTTTCTACTAGCTAGGCATAAACCCGGTATTTTCTATAAAAAACAATCGGGAAAACATTTTAAAAATATAAATAGCCGAATAAATGTTATAAGGCAAATATTGAGCATTTAGTATTGAAGACAAAATATAAAACCTTCATTTGTAATATAATATCTTGATAAAAAAATATAAGCATGAAGATGATTCTTGTGGACTTTTTCCAGCCACTATAAAAATATTACATACCTTTTAAATAGTTTGCAATTACTCCAATGAATAGAATAAATACAATTAATATTTTAAGTTAAAGTTCTATATATAGCGGCTTATTTTCAATTATCAGTTTTAATAGGAAATTTATAGATTATAATATTTCACATGTATGAATGATCCGTGCAAAAAAAAAAATACTTTGCATAATACTTTTTTAATTCAATGTTCCAAAACATGAAAGTAAATTCTTAAATAAGAGGTGCATATTCAAAGTATCAAAAGATAATATTTTTTTATGCCTAAACGCTAATAATACACTATATTTATGAATAGCGAATTTTTTTCACCATTTTAAATTTTTAATGCTGATAAAAGCTATTACAAATAGCACAATTACAATTAAGTGTATTATGTAGATAGCTTTAAGGTGTCGGACAAGAATTTATATAAGTAAGAATAAATAGCTGTCAAGAGTTCAAGTTTTATGTGATCAAAATAGCACAGCTCGAAAAGTTAGATTTATATATTTTCATTCTTTCTCGTTTATGAAGAGTTGTAAACAGAATCTGAAATACTAAAATTAAAACTGTTTCAAATTAAATAAATGAACAATGGTTTTCTTATATATACGCAAAATAAATTTCACATATCGATAGAAAAAAGAAGAGATTGATATTTGGAGCGTAAAAAATATGATATAGGAATTTCATCCTATTTTCATGCATAAAGACTTCTTAAAATATTTTTTTTTGGTAAGATATAAGGTTATTTGTCTTAATACTTTGTGCAAAGTTTAAAAAAAATATTAAATATAACAAAAAATTTGTACTTCAACGAAAATTGGCACAATATATCTTAAAATACATATATATTTTAAAAGCGTATATATATTTAAAATATAATAATTTACTCCAGAATAACTATGAAAAGTAAACGATAACAAATTTTTTTTGCTATTATAAAAAAATAATTTCGCATTGTTGTAAACGGCTTTGTGAAAATCCAACCAAGTGAAACTTAGTCTCGAAAATTTTCGAGATACTTTGACAAGTATTATTCATCCAAAACTTTAAGTAAATTACGAAAATGTATTTAAATTAAAAAAAGAAAACTGAATTACAAGTTGCAAATTTTGTATAACAAACTAAAAAGTATTTATTTTTGTATCTCTTTACATTGAACAACAAAAAAACACATATATGAAATTTTACGCATAATTTAATATAATATACCGTAATTTTATAATTTACTTAAGCCTGTATTATTTTAAGGTTCATTTTGTCAATGATAATTTTAAATCTTAAATATAAATCACCCGAAAAAATATTAGTTTGTGTTTGTATCTCGTAGGTTTTTTTTGTATATTTCTAAAAACTTGATTTAAACCTACCATTAGACCTATATATTTACTTCGAAATTCTAAATATAATCCAAACCTTCGAATATTATATGTGGTTTCTGATATAGATTGCGTTAAATTTTATATGATATGTCAAGTTACTGTAACATCCCTCTTATCCGATGGATTAATAAGTTGTAAAAATTTACTCAAAAAGAATCCAAATATTTATCATCTGTATTGGCCTTTTATAATTATAAGGGTGTATTATGTGTTTAAAACTACAGCGCTTTTGAATATAGACTAGAGAGCAGTTTAGAGTTAGCTCTTTTCAGATTTATATATTGACTATTTTGGAAATAATTGTTTATTCTGCTGAACTGTTTATATTTAGAAGGTCAATACACAGATTATTATTCATGAATTTCCCGCAGCTCATATAAAATTTCTCTAGATTAAACGTTATCTTATTTTGATTAGATATTTTTAACATCCGGCCCTAAATTACAAAAAATAAATATTATTCTTATATATTCAATATTTCATGCTTATAAGTTAACACTTTTTTGGTGAATAAATAATCAGTAATATGCTTAGCCGTGTAAAATATTGTGTACTATACAAAAATTGCGCTATTTGTCTAAGATAAATGATTTTTTGCATAAGAGGTCAAAGAATTGATTTTTATAAATATCTAATCCCTTTATAATAGATTATAAAATCATTTAAAAATGTAATCTTGGTTCTTATATATATTCGAATCGAAATTTCAATGAAAATTTTTTCTACAGCCATGCTGCTAGGTTGGTTTTGATTTTTGTAAAACATGTGCATTTTGCACGTGAAGTAGCAATATGACCATATATACCTTTTCTATGCAAATACTTTGATATGCAGAGACGCAGTAATTTGTTATTTTAGGGAAAATTACGAGCATAAATATAAGCTGCTGAATACATTATAAATATAAGCGGTGTGATTTTAGACAGTCCACTGGTTTGTGATATGTTATCGCACATCTTTATATTGTTTCTGCTGCTAAAGCGTAATTTAAGACGCATTAGCACTCTATTTATCATTTCATAAATGGTTATATTCTGTCAAAGTCAACACTTTAAAGATTAAAATTCATATAATTTTACAAATTATTGATTTTTGATTTTTGAATCCATCTTTTACGGAAAGAATATGTAGAATCACTTTTTTTTTGAAATATGGGAAATAAAGGTATGTATGTATTTTAAAATGTATAATTTTAGAATATTTTTAAAATTTTATGCATAAAAAAGTGTCACTGGATAATATATTTATTAATATTATTTTTTGGTGCTTTTATGATTATTTCTTATAAAAAGAGTCTCACGTTCTTTTAATAATTTTTCGATAGCTTCTAGTTCTTTCACTTTCTTCTCAATCTTATTGGCTATTTCAAGCAATGTGTTCAATTTGGAAATCTTTTTTTTTCTTTGACAGAATTACATTCTTCTTTGACAGCTTTACTGTGTAGAATTCTTATTTTTGCGACATTTAGCTCGACTGATTCGAATAAAAACATTTTTTTACATGATATATCATGTTGATTTAGCAAAGTATTTGGGTTAAAATCACTGAAGTATTTAAGTTCGCTTAAATTACTATATAAATACTTAATTCTTAATAAATGGGTACAATCAGTACAAAAATATGAATTTGATGTTTCATAATGATAAGTATCTATTGGCTTAACTGCTTCTTTATGCTCAGATTTATTTATTGCCGAACTGTCTTCTTTATTAGAATTTTTAATTTCAAAAATAATATTATTACAATATGAATCTTTTTTTGTCACATTTTGTGGTTCTATTTGACACATCAGGCATGGTATTTTACTCTCATCAAACGTATCTACTTGAAAATTTATATTATTTTGTTCTTCTTTTCCATTATGATCTTCCGTATTCATTCCTCTTACTCTAATGTTAATTATTTTATAAAATACATTGAACCATATGAATTTTTTTCGAAAGATCATTTTATATTTATCAGGGGATATGTGAAAATAAAAACACAATAGCGGTATTGTGCGAGTAATAAAAAAACATTGTAAGGCTTTATTTATTTAGCTAAACAAAGATGAATTTTTTTTATATTTAATATATGCATTTGTTTAGATAAGCTCATGCTATATTTTTATGATTCAACTAAGTTAAAATATAAAAATAGGTATGATTATATTCAAATATAATTTATATAATTTTTTTGCTGATAAAAAATAGCTGATGAGCCAAGCTAAAATTTTTCCAAAAGTATATCTGTTTATATTTTTGTAGTCTATGCGTGATTTTTCTATATAAGTAACACCATTTTTCGAATTTAGAGCATAAACTTGATAAACAATCATCCACGGCTGTTAGATAATATAATAAAAAAGCCTCCTGGGTACAAAAAAAATATGAAGACTATAATTCTATTTTAGGGGCATAAAACTCAAGTATTGTTCTTCATTATGAAAACCCATGAATTCCAGTCCAGGGAAATACTTTGATTGGAAAATTATCTGATGTCTTCAAATATAAATAGATATATATACCGAAAATTTATAGATTAAAATCAAAAAGTAAATATAGAACTGTTGGATTTTGTAATGATTATTAAATTATATGAATATATAACTAAGAATATTTTCTTGCAATGATAATACCATAAGGTGTTGATTATGGACTACTAAATTTAACTGCATCAGTGATGATTTCTCAGAATTTTTGCAATTTACATCATCATGATTTAGTACATAAAAAAAATACGTATAGTAAAAATAAGAATCGAATTAATCCATTCTTGTCATCTAGTATTATGATTAATTTGTATAAAAATATTTATTTAGATATTTTACATAATTTAATGTTTTTATTTTGAATATAAAATCAAGCAATAAGTGTTAAATATCTGATTAAGCGAAAAAACAGTGATTTTTATTTTTTAAATGTCTTTTACTTTGTTCTTTAAAAAAAAACTATCCCATGATTTAAATACTATCCTATTACTTTTTATTCTATTTTTTTGCTGTAAAAATATAATATTATCTAATAATTCATCAATGATCAATTTTATTATTACTTTGTAAAATTTTATATTAATGTTAATGCTATATATGGATTTATAGAAAAATTTGAAGCTGTGCACTATAAAGACAAATCATGCAAAACTGCGACTTTAACCGATCAAAAAGATGCTGAAGCATCATAACATGCGCTATACTCATTGAAAAAATCATAAAAGTATGCGAAGTTAGTATCGACTTAAACATCGACGTCACCTTCTTTTGATGAATGGGTTCAGATGCCTATGCGGCAATACGAATTCGCTTCCATTTTATGCCACGCTTCAAGTGGCAGAAACTCCAAATATACTATCACAAATAACGATGTAATTTACCCAACAGGAACGAAAAAGTAGAGCGATATAAATACTAAAGAACCATGATTGAAAAAAGTCGGATGTCAAACGATTTAAAATTGAAAACGTCAAAAACACCAAAAGAACAGAATTAAATAAATTATCCCATTTTAAAATTAGCGAGAATAATTGGTTCGCTTATTTTATGGGAATTTAATATAATATACGAAAGCTGAAAAAGACAAACATAGCTGAATTTGAAAGGACAAAATATTACCATGCTAAAAAGTTAACTCTAATATTCACTGAACAATACATGAGAATCATGGGAGCATTCATTCATATAAAATTTGAATAATATCTCGATGTTGCAGTCTTGCTTCAAAACGCTTAAAGACCTACAAACGCCCCACAAAAAAACCGATAAAAGAAAACGGAAATATTTGGGAAAAAGTTGAGCTTTATAAAAAATAAGAGATATACGATAATTTGTAAAAAACAAAAGCTGCAAAAACAGCAAAGAGTTGGTCAAAATTCAAGGAAAAGAGGCGATAAATTTGAAATGATCTTAGAAATAGACTATCATCGTAAAAAATGTTTTACTAAGTATACAGAAAAAATCAGGGTATTATAAAAAAATGAGAGAGCTGTATAAAAAAAGATGTGACTTTAACAGAGAAAATAAGTTCTTTGCGCTTAATAGAAGATTTTTTTATTGAGGGTTGATGGTATACAAGAATTTAACAATCGAAGTGTCAAATGAACAAATGAATCAAATTTGGATCTTTATATGGGAAAATGTAAGAAAATCACACCAAAAATAATTAAAACTTTTATCTATACCCATCCTTACCGATCCAAAAACAGGAAAACAAAGCATAATAACAGGATTGAATTTGATAACGAAATAAAATCACTAATGAACTATAAAGCCGCTGAACCAGATGAAATCTGTAATTTCTTTATTAAAAAGATGACGACCCTTGAAAAATTCATATATCGGATTAATGTTTTGAAAATAAAAATCAGAGTGAATGGTTTGGACCTAAATAAAACATATCTTATACCAAAAGAAGATGTCGAAATATGAGATGAATTCAAGATAATCACTTTTATGTGCGTTTTATAAAAGTTAACGACAAAAAAAGTTATAAAAATTTCAATATGGGGTGGAGTCGTGTATATATGCTGCGGGAAACAATAAGGTAGGAATAAGCTGGCGCTAACGGAGCAATTAAACAAGTCGAATTATATATTGCGATACTATAAAGAAAATTTAAACAATCCATATACCCCGTGGATTTATGTAAAAAATGAAAAATAGTCTATATAGCATAACTACTTGCATGATTGTATTGAAAACTTGAATCTACAGAATGGATTACGTTCTTTAGAATAAAGATTACAAGCAAATGAAGTAAATATTTAAGTTTGCATAGAGAAGAAATCATGTATGAAAAATATGTAAAGGAATACTACAAAGAGACAGTCTTTTACTTTTTATTATTATTTTATGCATTTATCCTTTAAGCAATAAAATAAAATGAACACTTTCCAGGGGTAAGAGTAATTAACGATGTAAACTCCTATACAACAAAGCACCTACCTTTATAGAAGACCTCGAATTAATAAATAAAAACTCCAGAAATACTATAACTCATAGCGAACGAAACATACTCCAGCTTTAATACAGTAGGCTTTGAAATAAACAAAAATAAATCCTGCCACTATATATGAAATATGCGCAGATGTGGCTATATTTATTGAAGTATGGGAGCCTATAAATATCTTGGTGTAATTTAGATGAAAATATGTTGCAAAATTTTGAAACTATGGATATAATTGCAGAACAAATACCAAATCGAATAATAAATTTATGTAAGATTAAATAAAATGTCGGAAATTTATTAAAACCCACATATGAAAATTCAACATCACACATAAATTACCATTCGGGAGCATTAAAATTAGAACCTACAGAATGCAATAAACTTGATGACAATATAATAAATATTAAAAGCGATATTTCTTTTCAGCTCTAGCCTATAATAAACAAAGATTATATGTAAATAGAAATTAACTAGAACATAGGCTATTTAATATTGAATTTAAAGCCGAGAAGATAATCTACCAGCTAAAAAATTTGCTTGAAAACTGTAAAAACAGTTCACCGAGGAGGGCTGAAATATTAAAAGTGGAAAAGGATAACAAGACACATCTATCACCAATTGAAGGGTATTTATAGAATAAATATCATGTAAAAATCACCGATCTCGAGACACTGAAGAAAAATCAGCAAGAAAGTTTAACGTGTAAAATAAAAGAAAAACATACATCAAAAAAATTTTAAACCCAAGAATAATTCATAGTTGATAGTGTTGGATCATCAAGATGGATAAAAGACGGCAACATTAAAACAAATGAAGAACAAAAATTCTGTTTTAATCAATACAGAAATGTGTTTTACGGTGAGAAGATAAAATTCCTACATTGTAATGAAGCCATGAAAATAATTGATCATCTTGCAACAAGATGCAAGAAAATGTATGAACATGATTACACCCGAAAGCACAATAAAATCATAAGATGTCTTCATTTCCTCCTATCAAGACAATAAAACCTTAAGAAAACCAAAAATATCAGACCTAACTCAGTACAGAAGATATGCAAAAACGAAAATGCTGAAATAAGGGTTGATATCAAAATAAAAACAGATATTTTAATCAAAAAAATAGACCAGGGATTTTTCTATACGATAAAAAAGAAATATGATTGCGTTTATTAAAAATGTATAACTAGCCTTGAATACAATATTGAAATTTAGAATAAAAAAATAAGAAGTATGTCATCTTTGCAAATAAACTTGGTTTTATTTAAAAATGTAAAATAAGAATAATACCAATGTAATAACTTGGGATGGGGTGGCCACAAAATCCCTTAAAAATAAGTCAAGGAGTTGAAAAGCATAGGAAAAGTATGTGCATACATCCGAGCTCTCACACTCCGCAAGACAAATTACTCATCTCATTCGAGAGAAGAAGAAGAGCAGTTGATAATGAAAAATCAGGGGAATGTGACAAAAGATACATCAAATAGTTGTGCAATATTCCCAATATGCTGACCACGTCTAAGTTGATAAAATTAATAAAAAGAAATATAACCCATAAATAAATAAAAATCTGTTTGATAAAAATTTAGGTCATAAAAAGACATTTCATTCTCAAATATGAGAATATAAAATTATCAATAAGCTAGGACCCAAAATTTTCGTTTTTTTAAATAGATTTTATTCTTTGTTTAAATTTCATTTTATGATTTGATTCTTTCTTATTATCAGATTAAAATGTAGATTTTAGACTCTTTTTCACATAATCACAAAAATAATACAACTTCTTCAAAGCAAATACATTATTAGCTATATTTTGATCTTCCTACGTAAATAAAATTTGATTTTCACTCAAATCACATTTCTGTCTAATATTAATAGTATTGACTTTGATAATGAATCCTCCTCTTCTGGTTCTTTGCGGTATTTTGAATTCCTATCATCAATTTTTTGCGAATTTTCAAACTCCCACCTTATAGGGTGGGCGAAGTTGGTTTCTTCGGACCATTCGAAAGGAAAATTTGTATTTTTATAGGAACACATTTCAAGGTCCCATATAAATCTTGGCAAGCAATTTTCTGTACCTCCATATGAAGGAACATCATTATATTCGGATGGCTTTCTATCGTTGAATAAAATATGTGGCTGTGTCACTAGACCTTTGTTTTCTATATTACTTTCACTAGCAACATCAAAACTTATGCTATCATTTGATGTCTTCTGTGCTACGATGGGTTCCAATCTTTGGTTATGCACTTGCTTAAAAAAAAGACCCGCTAGTTCGTGATATTTGTCAACATTGTCAGTGTTCTCTAGTTTAGCTTCTTTTTTCTCTATGTTTTTGTTCATTATTCCTTGGCTCACTATTTTAGAGTATGTAATATTTTCTGTTTTTAAATGCGATAAATGCGAAAATTTTCTTTCTGTAAAATTCCTGTTTCTTGCGTCGGAATGATTTTCTTTTGCTGTATTTTTCGTTGCATGAAAATTTGAATGAAAAAAGTCAGTTTCTCGCACACCCTCTTCGCTATTTAACTTGGTATTGTTTGTAAAAACTTCCCCTGATATTTCCTTTTTTGTTTCTGCAACATGAATTTTGCTTAAATGCCTATTTTTTTTTACCAAATTTTTCAATATTTTCTCTTTAATCGGGTATATTGAATCGCGCAAAGAATTCACAAATAAAAATCCTTTATTTCCCAATTGCGCGTCGTTTTGGCGATTATTTCTTTGGCAAGGTCTAGATGTTAAAGGAAAATAATTTAATTTTTTTGAACCTTGTGCGATTTCGGTATTATTTCCAAAATGTGATTTTCGGTCTTTTTTTATCATAACACTAGGGTTCACGGGCATAGTGGCTTTACTATTACTTCCACCCCAAGTTTCTCTTTGTATGATTTTTATTTCTTCTTTATTATTCGATATAGAAGATCTTGTATTTTCAGCACTAGATGGATTTCTAAAACAATTATCATCATTTATGCCACATATATGTTCTGTGGGGGATATTTCAGTTTCTATTGGTTTCTCTTGGGTGATATTGGTCGATAATTTTCTATCTTGTGAAGTCAATTGTTTGGCTTGCTTAATTTTTGTTTTACTATTTGTCGATCTAGTCTTTCGAGAATTGCGATCTATCTTTTTCACATTGTTTGATTGGGAATGAACCTTTAATTTCATCGATGATCCTACAAAACCAATTTCTCTACTTATTCTGTCCAAATTTTCATCTGATGTTTCGTTAAGATTATCACGATCTTCTTTAGAAATCACTTTGTTATCGATAAATAATTCTTCGAAGCTTTTTATCAATTTATTGAAGAGATTTTGAAACGGTTCTGGTATTTTTTTAGACAAAATGGAACTATTATAAATATTTGCGAAAGTTTCATATTTATCCTTTTCCGAAGTCAAATACTCTTTCATATTTTCCGTATTGTTTTTTTTTAAAATAAATGACATTTTCTTTATTTTTTGCTTTATAAATATACTTTTTTCATGTGAATAACGTTCTTCTTTTAGTTTAAAAACCTTCTTCAACGACAATTTAATAAGAGCTGATGTTTTATGGTTTATATCCGACAAATTTTTTTGACCCTGATTTAACAAAGACCTTGATAATGGAGATTCATATATTTTTAAAAGAAATTTTAGTATTAAGGTCTCTTCTAAGAAGAATACACAACAATTTATCACATTATTTGGGAATTTTTCGCAAAATGAGTTCACCCTTTCAACGATATCTAATTCACAATTATTATTTGGATTAAAATTTATAATTTCATCTATTTTTTCATTTTCTAACTTGAATACTATAATGATTTTATGCATTAATTTTTTTTTAAAAAATTCTGATTCTTCTTTTTCCATAAAATTCATTAGTATTCGAATAAAGAACCTGAAATGTCTATGATAGTGTATACAATTTCCGTTGCATACCGATAGATTTATTTCCGAGTTTATATCATAAAAACATTTACAGCGAACATCTAATATTGAAGATCCAAATTTAGCGCCAAATAGATCAGCATAATAACAACTTTTAGCAGGATTAAAACTATCCAGCAAAAAATTCTGTAATTTCAATTTAAAATTATTAGAAGGCTGCTTATCTGTCAGTATAGGAATAACTTTTAATGCCAATAATTTTAAAAATTCATATTTTTCCGCTTCTTTTATATTAAATATCCAATTAATTCTTTCCTTGGCCTCATCAATCTTACGTGTTTCGGGTTCTAGGGGTAATGCCTTTTTAGAATCTTTTACATTTATACTATCAATACAATATACAATATCATCTGCCAATATTTTTGGATTCTTTTTGAATTTAGAATTTAAAAAATCTGATCTGAGTTTAATATAATTTTTCCGTAGGCTTTCGAGTTTTTCCTCTCCAAATATAAATTTAAAAAGTCCAAAAGACGTCATATCGAAGATGAAAAGATATTTGGGATCACATTTATTTTTATTAGAATTATTTTCGATACTTTTTATTTGGTACTCTATGTTCCCTGGCACCATTGTATCGACTTTATGTTCGTTATTATTTTCTTCTGCGCTTTGTTTAGTAAATATTATCAAATAAATGAGCAAGTTTAGACAATTCATATTGGATTTCATCTTTTTAATGGGGTATTTCTTTTGCGTTGTTAAATTTTTTAATCTCTAGAAGATGAATTTATTAAAAAGAATCTAAGAAATGACGAATTTCATTGGCCAGATATGCTATCATTATTTACGAATTTATGTATTTTTTTATAAAGATAAAATATATAAATTTATATGTATTTTCTATATAACTAAGAAAGAAGGATAAGCGAAGAGTATAGAAATGATGCTCCTTCGGGAAATCAATCTTATTATGCTCGAATTAAAACTTTTAATTATATACACCACAGTTAACCGATAAATTTAAAGTATTGCTCTTTCTAAAAAAAATAGCTTTATTCAATAAGGTGATTCAAATCAGAAAATCAATCATCGAAAGAGAAAATCTGATTAAATTTATTTTAAGAAGTCTGTTTTCATTCATTATTGACCGTAATTTTTATAAATGAAATAATCTATTGAAATGAATATTGTTGCATATAAGATGTATCTTTAAATTGGATCTTGTTCTATTCTGTTCTGTATCGCATCTCTATAAGAATTTTATCCAACCTTTTAACATATTTTACATTTATCAACAAGCTTTTACCAAAATAAAGTACCTTATTAATTATATTATTGAGGTAGCAAATTTGCTTAAAGGAAGAACCTTCAATGCCATTAATAAGACCGATCAAAAGTACAACATATAAATTATTTAATAAATATTCAGTTTTCAAAAAATATTCATTCCAAATCAAAGAAATTCAAATGATTTTTTAATAGAGTAATCTCATACAAATATAAAATTACAGAGCTCTTATATCAATAAGAAGAAGAGGTGGGTTTCAACTTAACAGATTTAATATTCTTCTAATTTATATTTTTTAGATTATGAAAAGGTATTTCAATATTATAAATGAAAAAATAAAGAAATACTCTTCAAATTACCCAATATATTTATTTTGTAGTATATTATTTAAATTTTTCATTCCAATCTTTTAGTTTATATACAAAACTGAAATTCAAATCGATGCCGAAATGAACCGAGGAGCTCGAAAGCCTTCAGAATAAATTTAATTCCGAAACTTTATCATTTATTCTGAAAAAAAAGCCTGTTTATTATTTAAATTAAAAATTCTATCTTGTATTTATATATTTTTTTATGAAAAAACACGCATTTATATCTTTTTCTATAGGATTTTGGGAATATAAAAACACGATTTTATTAATAAACTTTATCGATCTTCCTAAAATTATAATAAATATTTTAACAGAACGTTCAGATGCTGTAATTTTCTTTTACTTTTTTGACTACTTTTCAATTTTAAAAAGTAATAAGTTTTTAAGCTTGATACATTTATTTCATGAAAAATCCTCATATGAAGAGACCCACATTTTTTTACATTGAAAATATTTTAAATACTACATAGTATAAACCGGTCATATAAATTGCATTTTTTATTCTGTTGATATAACTAAAATACCGATACTCATGCTCTGTTAATTTTTATATTTGCTAAGAGGTGAATGTTTTGGTCTATTAAGCCGATTTACTAACATAGATATATTGAAAGATAAAATATAATAATAATATTTGAGTTCACAGTAAAATCGGCAAAAAAAACTATCACGAATGCCCCATATTATAATTAAAAAACAATTCATGGTATACTTGGGATTGAGAAATACGATGGAGTTAAAAAATGAAAAAAGGTGTCATAACCTAGAGTTTTAATTTGTTCTATTTTATGCTTTCTTTCAAAAACGACGAGCATATATATTCTAATGGCCAACATAGTTTGATTTATTTTGATGAATTAACTGGCAAAAAAACAAAAATGATTAATTATTATGGTTTAAATAACATTGCCTTTAAGAATGACAGTTTGTATGTAAATGTGAAATAATATTAAAATTCAGTAATTTGAACAGAACAATAAGACAACAATATTATAGAATATGTTTTCTATAAATACGAGCTTTTTCAAGCAGATATAAATTAATTCGAAATGTAAAAAAAATACTGCAGAAGGTCTAATAAAAATTATTTGTTTATTTTTATTATAGATGTTAAAAATAGTTAATGATGCTACTTGCTGTATTTATGAACCTATATGTGAATTTAAGCTCTAATAATACGTAAACCCAAGATTAAAAGATAACATGCATTTGAATAACCTATGTCGACCTTTTATTGGCATAATATTGCTTGTGGTCATACTTTGAGATTGCAAATATTCCCTATTTATATCGTCGGACTATAATTTCTTCATAAATACCTTGATATTTCTTATTTATAAATCTATAATATAAATTTGTTTTTTTTTTCAAATTATTTTTTTTATGGTGAATTTTATAATTTTTTTATATTGCACAATTATTTTTCATTAATTTTTCTTTTATTTATTTTAATTAATAAATGTGTATCAATGGTAATATATAGATTATCATAGTGAAACTAAAATTAATTAATTCTGGAATAATGAAATAGACATGATTGTTTAAAGTATGTAAGTGATCATATAAATAAATTCATTTTTCTGCATAAAAAACAACTATAATGTATAATGAGATTTTATTCATTAAGGAAGGGCTTGCTCCGGTTTCTCGTTAATGCAAAATTTTATTAAAAAATTACAAAAACCTTTTAAAAAATTAAAATATATGAATTCATGATATTTCTTGTTCAATGATAAAAATTGCACATAAGAGCAAATACACAGTAGATAAAAATAAAGTGTATTTTTATTAATAAACGATATAAAAAACATGGTAATTATTATAATGATAATATTAGCAATGAATGAGTGAAAATAAAAAAAGTGATATAACCACAGTTAAAAAAATTTGCACAAAATAAATAAAAAATAAATTAGTTATAAAAGATTAAATGTGTTAAAAAATTGATGAAAAAAACATTAAATTACAGTATTAATGCAATTATATCAATATAAAGAATTGTTAAGTGTGGGCTCCGCACGATGAAACTAAATATATCATTAAAATGACACAACTATGTATATTTTTATGTAAATTTTTTCTAAAAATTAATGCAGCTAGAGGAATTTTTTTACATGGAATAGATTGAGAAAACAGGTGAAATATACATATGAAAATAATTATATGTTTTATACTTTGTATGCACAAACTTCACGCATATATTTATTCTGAGCAAAAAGTGAATAATCATGGTCAAATAAGAATATCGGGAACATTTAAAGTAACTATAACTACAAATTTATTCATAAATATAGAAAAACTTATCATTATGTTACTTTTTATCAACATATTTAATTTGAATTATTATCATTTTATCATAAATTAAAAAATGGTTTTAATAAATTATTAAGAAAACAAGAAAAAAATATATTAATGCATTAAGTATTTCCGTGAGTTATATATATATTAAAATATAATAATACCGCATACATCTTGAAAAAAATTAATTTAATATTAGAAAATAATTGATTAACTTTGCAATATTATTGATTCTTCCATGAATCATCGATTTTAGTATATTTATCACGTTTTTAGTTGATAAATATAACATTTAACGAAAAAATTAAATTGGCTTATATATGTTTGTTTTGTTTTTAGACCCTAAAAGTATCATTCTAAACTATCATAAATAATCTTAAAACTGTTTTCTATTATTTTTTTAGTTTCAAATGATAATTTAATATAATTAATCATTGATAAATTCTAAATAGCTAAATGTATATGTATAGCCTAAGCATCTATTTTTTAACCAATAATACTTTTTTTCAAGTTAAATCTGTGTTTATTTACTTTTTATAAATATCAATTTTCATAAATAAATGTTTTCTTATATTTATAAGTTGGTCTAATATGCGCAATTGCATCATTATGTACTTTTTACAATACATCGTGCATATATTGTGCTTTTTATCTTCTTTGAAATAAGATGAAGTTTTCTGTATTCGATATAATGTTTTATAACAATTTAAATTTAGTTTTATACTGTTTAAATATGAAATACTTGATAAAATGCAACACATATAACAAAAAAACCGAATAAGTAGTGATTTTAATTAAAATTCTGGCACATATTTATACTTTATGTGAAATAAAACCTCTTGTCTAACAGATCACAAAAAAGAGAGGCCCTTTAAAATGTTTGAAAGAACGATCGATGTCATAAATTGCAATTTTATAGTCACATGGTAAAGTAAAAAATATAGTTCGAAAAAAAAATTTAATTACTTTTATAGAAAAGATCATAAATAAATGAAATTTAATTACGGTTTAACCATGAGCAAAAAAAGGAGCACTTGAATCTGTAAAAAAAGAAGATGTGGTAGCCATTTAATATACTTGAGAAAACAAGTAATTCTCTTACAATGTTACTTTGACTAATTTTTTGCTAAAAAATATATATATACTTATACATTTTAGGTTTATGTGTAATTTCATTTTGGATATTTCTGTTTACATATCCCGAATTAATCCAGGTACTTTTTCAATAAAAAAGGATTTAGGGAAATTAAAATCCCCCTCTTATCTTTAGAGGATAGATATATTTTCATCAAAAGGCTTTATGCAGCTCTATAATAAATTTATGCGGAATAATAAAGCCTACACTATTCTTAATATTCTCTAAAAATTTGGTCTTTTATGAAGTTATCATAATTTCAGTTTAATATTCTATTTAGTTATACAAAATGCATAAAGCTTTGGAATGCCTGAAACACAATTATTCACATCAATCTTTCAAATAAATTTAAATTTATGTAGCGTTTTGCTTTGTATCTGAATTTTCACTCCAAACAGATACAAATTGTGCTTTGTTCTACTTATTATGATTTTTACAATTTAAACTGATTATTTGATATCCATAATAAAAATATAGAAAAATATTTGAAGAGGAAGTCTAAAGCTGGGCTTTTATAGGAGCAATTAAATAAACAAACTCGAAATATTTTATCTAGTGAAAAAAATCAACTTTTTTGTGTTTCTAATGGTTCTTAATATGGATGCCACTAACGATAATACGCAACTTTGGTACCTTTTACTCATACAGTATATTATAGTTTTATATATACGAGCCACAATAATGTTAAATTTTTTATTTTTAATTCTATTATGCCGCATAAATACATCTTTTATTGGTTTTTTGAATTTAATAATAGATTTTCGTAAGAAATCCAAAAATTAAAATTTTTAGAGCCTAAAAGGATATAAATGATACAACAATAAGCCTGAAATTTTTAAAAATTTATAAATGGTTGTGAACCAATCTACATAATTTAAAATAAAATTTTCAGTATAATTATATTCTACAGCCGAAAATTTCCCCGTTTTTACTTTTCTTGCGGAAACCTGATGAATAATACCGATTTTTTTTATTTAAAATCATCATAACAACTTAAAGTATAATTTCAGGATTCTCATTGAAATAATAGTGTTAAAATATTTCATAAATGATGATAAATATTTATTTCTATGCTTCTGATATAAATAATATACTATTCGTACTAGATTAACATAGGTTGTTGGATTTTTCTCCCTAGTGCATTATTTATTGTGATCTATAAACTTAAAAATGGTGTTTAATGTATTGTCTGTTTTATACAACAATACCCTTTAAACTTTATGGTTATTATTTATTGTAAAAAAAAACAAAAATTGGTTATGTGTTTTATTTAAATACTATATGTTTAAAATATAAATGTACTGAAATTATATACACATAAATTTTCATTATAAATAAAAAATACATATTTACTATCTATTCAGATGAAGCATAAAACAATATCTATAAGGTGCCAGAAAGAACTTGAAGCTACAAAAAAAATCGAGGCATATATTGAAACTTTAGAATTGAGAAAAACCCTTGAATTAGTATATATTGAAAAGAAGAAGATTATTAGAAAAGAATATATATCAAGAGTATAGATATGATGCGTTTAGGGAAGTCAAAAAATCAAAGCTTGAAGAAATCTAAAATTACATTACCAAAATTAACCCGATAATAAAATTACTAAATATATTATATATAAGCAGTAAATGATGCTGTTTCTCATGTATTAGTATAGATTGTCTAAAAAAAGCTCGGTTCTTAACAATTCTAAATCCAGATCAATTCCTTTATACCTCCGAAAATAAAATATAATAACACACTAAATATACTGCACTGGAAGATTTAAGAGACTTATAGCTGTTTTAAAATTGCAGCAATTTTATGTCTTCAATGCAAACGGTAGAAATACTATTGCTATTTTTTATTGTTTTTTTTACAATCTCCAAATTATTCACAGTTTTTAAAATTTTAGCTATTATTTATGTATATTCTCATGCGAATCTCTTTTTAAAGTTTTTATGATATTTCAATGTTTTCTCGACTCAGAAAGTATCATTTTACACCCTAGATATATATTAAGAAATGTGACTTTTGATGAAAAATATTTATAAATGTGTCTTTAACTGCCACAGTTTGAGCTTTAGAGAATGAATGGGCTTGCAATGAGCAAATAGAAATTTTTAGAGACAAACATGCTTACCAGTGTAATACTGTAATAATATGTGTCTGCATTTTATTGATCGTTATTTTTTTGAAACTATAGCCTCTATTATAATATTTATAGTTTCATGTATATCATTATGAATAATAGTTTCCGAGAATAATAGATATCCGGTAAGACTCCGCATGTATACTATAGTTCATTTAAATGGATTTAACAACAATCCATAATCTAAATTACAGAAAGAGGCACATATAAAATATCATTTACGGATTTATAGCGTTTCTTGTTAGTTATAATTTATGATAGGTTGAAAAATTTGGATATATATGTTTTTTAAAATAATTATTCAGTCGAAGAAGACCAAAAGATCGTCAAAAGAGTAAAAAATAACATTTAATGCAAGCTTATAATTGAAAAAAATGTTTTAAAGTGTAAGATGAATTTTTTTTTCTTTGTGATGTTACCCAATATTTTTTATATAACATTTAATAGATATGATAATTTTAGTTCTCATGATGATCACAAGTATGTATAATCAGAAGATGCCCCAAATTGCCCTTTTAACATATAAACAAATAAAGTAAATAAAAATTAATTTTTATAAAAAATCAATATATTTATCAAATAATAAGACCATGGAAACGTATCAGATGCTCGGTTATCGATTAAAATTTATATCAAATGCACGTATTTCTAATTTTTACTTTCAAAATGAATTATAACAGATAAGATGATAAAATTCGCTTCATATTGGTCTAATTAACAGAATGCCACGCTTGATAAAAAAAGGTTCGTATCTCAGAAGTGCCAATGATCAAATAAGTGCTATTGCTGATTCGGAACTAAATTTATATTTCATTGGATTTATCAAACAAATTTCGAATGCTGCGTAGAGTTTTTTTGTTTTTAGAACTCTTAGTATTAGTATTTAGGATAAAAATTCATAAACCATTTCAAAAACGAAAATAAACTGCGATGGGTTATTGGTGTATCGCTAGACTTTGCTGTATCTATAACTTGAAATTTTAAAGGGTTTGTATACAACCAGAAAATTATCACCAGCAATTCTTTCATTTACTTAGATGTATTTTAAATCATAGAATATCTGCTGCAATAGCTTAACTGTAAATGATACCTCACAAAAAGACATTTTTAATTCGGTATGAACTTTCAGGCCGATCAGTTAAAACTATTGTATTCATGCTGAATTTTTTTAAAATTCGTTTGTAATCATAATAACATTTTTGGTCAAAATTTTATCATCGTGTGTGAATTTATTTTTTGATGAGAAAAGAATAGTCATTGTACTAAATAATAGTATTTTGGGAGTCAATGCCTCATTTTTATACAATTTATATAAACAAGAGAGCTCTTGTATTTCTTTGTCAGAAAAAAACAATTTTGTTTGTATATTCTGAAATATTAAAACCTTTATAAATAAAATTATCGCTATGAAAATATTTAATTTTCAAACTGTATATTTACATGTAACGAAGGTAGTCAAGCGACAGAATTACGTGTTTTTTTTTATTAGAAGCATGTTATTGCAATTTTAATATCAATTCGGAACACATGAAAGGTTATCGGTTTTTTTAAAAAATAAACCACATATAAATTAAAGTTCCAGCCTAATTTATTTGCTTAAATGCGGTTATTAAGTATTTTAATATGAATCAATCAAAATAACAGTATATATATTTGTAAAACATTTTTAATACATTTAAAACCCAATTATAATTCGAATGCAGATTTACAATGGGCGAGCCTTTGAAAAAATTCGAGAGAAGCTTTTTGTTGCCCTGAAAATTGACTTTTAGATGAATAATTTCTTGTTTAACCCAAATAAAATTGAAATTTTGAACCCAAAACCAGAAAACAGATTTAAACATAAAAATTAAACCTATACTGCAGCCTCTATAGTAAACTTAATATCAAAATGCTTTTAAAAAAAGCTGAAGTAAGTTGACCATCAAAGTTTAAAAATGAACAAATTTATAATTTAATAACTGACAAACATTTTTGACTGTTAGTATTTTTTTAATAGATACGCTATTTTTATTAATAAATTTTATTTCATCTTAATTTGTGATACAATATCAATTTGTATTTGATATATATTGTGGTTTCAATGTTTTTTATGTGGTATCTTTATGTGAAACTAGTTTATTAAATGATTAGTTTTGATATAAAATGTTCACGGCTGCCTTATCACATTCTATAAAATATAAAAATGAAACAAATACATAATTACAAAGTTAAAAGGTATTGAAATCAAATAGAAAAATAATAACAACATACAGTTTAGAATAATATAGATTAAAAGGAACGCTAGTATGAAGAAAGAAAGACAATAAGTTGTGTAGTGTAAATTTACAAAAAAAAACATAATATATTATTGAATTTAAAGATTATTTTTAATCTTAATATATCATAAATTTAAGTATATTTTATGCTATTGATGAATTAGTAAATAAGAGTATTATAGATAGACCTTATTATAATTTTATCATTATGATATATGTTATAAATACAGAAAATGAGATAACCGAGATACATGTGAACGCGATAATAGATACAAACACCAAATCTTCGCATCTAAGACCTGAAGTTATTGTGTATAATAAAATATAGGCTTGATATCATAAAAAAATAGGATTGACGCCAAATCTATCTAGCTAATTTTACAGGTAGAAAACAGAGAAATTTGATAACAAATGTAAAATAGACCCTAATTTATAAATGCCGAACACAAATATCCGAAAAAATATTTAAAAAGAATAATGGTGTTAAAAAACACCATAAGATGTATATAAAGAAGCTATGACTATCAACACGAGCATAAAATGTGCAAAAACGAGAGGCTTTGAAATAAAGAACTCAAGCGAATAAGTTTTTAAAAATGGAAGGCATATAAAGAAAGATTCTATACATATTTCAAATCTATATGTATCACAAATCAGTCGTGGTGATAATTAAGTTTTATATAAAAATTTTAACTAATTGATGACGCAATGAACCATAAATAGTATTCTTTCCGAATCGCCTATAAGATATTATTATCTTGCTAGCAAATAAACCAAAACATGCTAATTATAATATTTGTGTAAAAACACATCTTTTTATAGGGTATTTTATCATGAATTATGCAAAAAAATAAAGAATTGTCTATTTAAAACAAAAAATCAACTATATAGTTCATTTTTATCGGGTTTGAATTTAGAAAAATTGGTATTTATTCTATTTATGAGTGTATCTTATAGCGGAAAATTTACCATAAGATGTTATTTATGATTTTTAATGCCCTATATAACTTACTTCCGATATTTGATGCGTATAAGATTATAATTAACCCCATAAGCTTCTATAATCAATAAATTGTCCATTAAGATTCATATTGATCAAGATTGCTCTCTCACTATTATACTTATTTCATGGGGCTTAAAGAACTATAAAACAGCAATTCTTTAAATTTATAATGGTAAAAATATTTAAAATGTTTATTTTAAAATCCTATTTTTTGTTTCAATATATTTTATTCAACAATAAATGATCATATTAGATTCATGGACCTTTCATTGGTGTAGTTTAAGAGTCACAGATACGAATTAAAAGCGTAGACTATTAATTTTTCGTAATAATATAGGTTCTTTAAAAAGCTAAAACAGAATATAGTTTATATTAAACGAATTTATAGTCTAATAGCACCAAAATATGGTCAGATTCATATCTTTTATGATTTATAGCGTCATATTCTGGTTTTTGGAACAAAAAAAAACGTTTGCATTTTATTACCATGAAAAAACAAGTAAAAATGTTTGACAATATAAGTTTCATTTCAAATTTTTTATGTATTTTTTTGATGATGGTACTAGTAACTTGATACAAACTTTACTTTTTTTCTGTCAAGAAAATCCCAATGGGTTAAAAGGCTATGTAGTATTATGCAAAAATAATAGAAGATTACTATGATATTTGACTAAAATTGCATATATTTCGATATAAAGAACGTCATTCTATATAGGAACATGTGCGAGTTTGAGTTCATAGTTATATTTTAGCAATAAGATGACTATTTTGCTTCAAAAATAACTATTTGAAGGTTTTAGGGATGAAGTATTCTATTCAAGACTATGTTCTATATCCAAACCTCCGGTATTTATCCACCTGTGATGAGTATAATCTATGGTTCAGATTGAATTTAGAGTAATTTAGGTGATATTTAAAATTTAAGACCAGAATATTTTTGATTAAATCCAATTAGAAATATTTTTTTTTTCTACGCATCTTATATATCAAATTTTCCCTTATATTTAAGGATAGCTAGATATTATATCAACAATTTGACGACTTTGCAAAGGTTTATATAAAAAAACATCAAACTCATTAGATTAGATCTTTTAGAAAAAGCCAAAACAAGCATTAAATAAGCCTAATTTGAACTTTTACACAAAAAACCTAACGTTCAATATTATTTGCGAAATTAATAACAAAAAGTATTTCTTTTAGAATAAAGCTCTTTAAAAAACGCAAAAAAGTCATAAAAAATCAAAAAATGTTCATAAAATATGTAAACAAATTTTATTATAGGGCTACAGTATATCTATGCTAAGAATTTATATTTTCCAATAAACAAAAAAACATTACCTCGATATAATTTTTTCTATTTCACGTATCTTTAAGTCGGGTTTAATACCAAAAAATTGTATTGACTAATATTAAAAAAATCCCATATCTCCTGACTGTAGAATATCATCCAATGCTCAATGTCTAGCTCCTTAGAAATTTTATACCGAATATAACCTTTTATATAATATATCTGACCTCCAAAAACACGCCCAAAATAAACTTTTGTATTTTTTAAAACTTGTGATTTTCGTAATTGAACTAATTATATTATATATGCTGTTTTTTAAATTTAATATGACGCTATATCTTCTTTTTCTGATTTACAAAACACTTTATTATTTTGCAAAGAGATTGTACCATTTTTCTAAATTATTTGAATCGACTTATAAAGGTTTTATCTCAACGTTAGCTATTTAACAAATTTTGAACCTATTAGAGAGATGCATCCCAACCTATAACTAAATCCTGTTCTATTATAGATACATGATATGCATTAATATAAAAAATCTGAATATATTGTATTAGTAAAATCTCTCAAGTACATAAATTTTCTTCTATGTTTAAAATTAGTTTTTCTCATCGATAGACCAGCCTTGGTTAATTAATAAGAAAAACAAGGAAAAGATTTCTACATTTTGAATATTTATCATTTTAAAGATTTTTATATTGAATTTCAAGCGAAAAAATTCATGTTGTCTTCTTGGTTTATAGGAATAAACTATTTAAAAATTTGAAAGACATTTACTTTTAGAAATCATGAAGAATAATCCATAAATTTTTTTCGAGTATGTTTAAATTTCAAATTGTTAAATCTTTTCTCTGTATCATAACTTAAACAAATTGAAAAATAATTAAAATAACCTTTCCGCTGCAGAAACAATATTATTTTTTAAAAGTCATTGAATATAAACACTATAAAATATTTACATATCAGAATTAAACAAGAAAAATTAAACAAACTTGTGCAAAAAAAATAAGTGAGCTCCCTTAGAATATCACAAAAACATGCGGTATACTATGTCCCTGACAAATATTACTTTACTTAAAATAAGCACATAATAAATTAAAAACAGATATATTACATCAAAACTAAATTTCTGCAAAAAAATGAGGAATATAAACTAAAATAGTGTGAACTAAATAATAATTTGCTTCATCACGTCAATATTTTAAAAATATCTGTATTAATTTGAAAAAATGTGTTTATAGTTTTGTATAATGGAGTGCACGAATAGTTAAGAAACATTTTTATACCTGACAATTCTACTTTCAAAAGTAGATTATTTTGCGTGAGCATTATTAAATCATCAGATTATAAGATTATCGTTGTAATTTTTTACGTAGAATCACCAAAGAATAGAGGTTTTAAAAGGTATATATCATGTATTTAATGGTGAACGTAATTCAAACACGGACTAGGGAAAGTATAAAAATGAAAACATAAACGGTTATAAGAACCTGAATTAGAATTTGAAGAAGGAATTTACTGTAATTTAACAATTTAAAACACATGATGCAACATAAAATAAGAAATATAATTTCTTGCAAATATATGCACTTAATGTTAGAAAATTAGGAATTCAATTTATTGGTTTATATTATTTCACAATAAATATACTTAGACACCAAATAAACCCATTATAAATGTTAAACTATATGCCCATGCCTTTTACTGTCATTTATGGGTCTTTTCTATTTAAAAATATTTTACTGTTCGAATATTCAGAAAATAAACAAGTGTAATTTTTAACAGTTTATATGTTCATACATTTTATCTAAAAAAGAGAGTCTTACCTTTATTTAATCTTTTTAAATTTTTTTATAACCATAAAACTTTTGAATTTTAAAATATAAAATTATTAAAAGTGTATATAAATGGTGTATATTCATTGCTTAAATTTATGTTTTTATTGCATCTACGATTTATTTCCTTGCATTATTATATAAATCACAGTAATGAGTTGCGAAATAAATTTTATTCATTCCTCGAAACCAGTAAAAAAACATCTCTTGTACTAGTATTGTGCGTTTAATAATAGAATTTCCTTGGAAAGTATGTTTTCGATCGATTTTCCTGTGAACTATAGGGTGATAGTAAATAATTTATCTACAACTTCTTCTGTTAAGTAACTACGCTCTGTTGTTTTATTTACGGAGGGATTAACAACATTAAATTATAATAAATGTATATCATTGTCAAAATACCTTATTAGTCCCTCAAAAATATTTCAAAGGTTTTTGGATGAATATAAATTACTTTTATCCATAATTTAATATTTTGATTTTAATCTGTGTTTTGATAACGCATTATTTTAACTATTGAGCTTCCTCCAACTTAAATTAGTAATATTTACGCTGATTCAGCAATGTTTTGTCTTGAATATAGATATATTACAAATGAATGCAAAAAATGCTTTTTGTAATCATCAAAATAGATAAATATATGGTATGATTTCTATTGTTTGTAAAAATCTCGCTGAAATTATATTTTGAAGGGGTCTATAATACTATTTTAAGTTAAAAATCCAGTTATATAATTGAATTAATATTTATATTCACAGGTATTGATGTTTAATGTTCTAAGGTTCCTAGTATTTGAATTTCAAAGTTAAAAGGAACTATCCATTATGTAGCCCATATTATATCAGCTGTTTTTACATTCAATTATCTTTTCTCGGATAATTTTTCTAGTTCAAACAAAGCACATAGATAAATATATATTTAATAATGGGTAGATTTTATGTTTTTATCAAGCAGCTATCTATTAATCGGGTCATTTTCCCTTTCATATTCTTTTGGCTGTTGATATCTTTTCTTTTTTATATTTATATTATTATGAATAAACTATAGTCTGATTTCAATTAAAACTACAGTTTAATTTGATCAGCACATTATATAGCATTAAAATAATTACAAAAAAAAATTTATTTTTAAAAAAAAATACAAATAGGTTTAAATTATTTGTAATGTATAAAATTCACATGCCGTTAATTTTTTATTTTTAGACCAATTGTTTTACAGCTATGTTTAAAATATGCATCATTTGTCTTAAAACCTGATATTTATGCATCTCTTTAGCATTCAATTCAAAAAATTTTCATATGCTTAAATTTAAAAAGTATGCTTTTCCTTTTTTTATAAGCCGATTTTTTATATTATACAAGTTTTTTTGGGCTATAGGTCATGTTTATCTTATTTATTTATGGATAATTTCCTTTACTTCTCATATTTGTTTCTATAAAACTTTGGATTCCTCTTTATTATATTTCTACAAAGACTTTCCCAGTCCATAATTTTCACATTCTTCCTCAATGTATCTTATTTGCTCGTGATTTATATATTAAAGTGTTTTTAAAATGCTTTTGTTTTTTCTTATGCTTTAACTTACGCTGGAACCTCTTATTTCCACGTATAGATCTTATGTTATTTTGTGACAGCCTCTCCTTCATTTATGACTATATTTAGTTAATTTCGGGTATGCTTTCTTATTTAACATGTTCTGATTATTTTTTTGCTGTAAGCTTGGGTTGATTGCATAAGATAAATTATGAGCACTAAATCGCTTTGTTTCACCACATATTATTTCCTTGGTATGTTTTAATGCGAAATTTGTACTCCTGCTTTAAAATCGATTTTATTTTATACATTAGCTATTCAAATGAACATTTTTAGATATTTTATTGCTAAGATTTTAAATTTTACACAATATAAATCATTAAAAGTAGTATTTTACATATATTATAAAATAATAAACAAATTTCTTTCAGGATAAGTTATTTATGTTTTTAAAAAAAGCATAAAGATAGCCATAAATATCGTATACGCGTGAGTGTAAACATTTTATTTAAATGTTTGTATGATTCATCACTATAATTTATCACAGAACTAATAAAACCAATGAAATATAAATTTCATAATTCTGGTATTTTATCTGGATTCTACAATTTTCGTTAGAGCGTTACATTCTTTAACAATATCATAGCGCAAAAAATCATTATAATAATCTAGTTGCACTTAAGAGTATATATTTGAATCTTAAAAGATTACCTGATCTCTTTTAGATGATATAAATTGTCAAAAACTAACACATATGAGTACCTTTTCACGGTAGATTCTATTTAAATTTATATGATGAAGCTTTCATTATGATAAAAATTCTCCTCATGTTTCTATAAACCGGTATATTCGCTCCTATTTCGCTGCATATATCTTATGATTGTGTATTTGGGTGTTATATAATGAAATCATAGTCTAATTACGCTATCATTGATAAAAGGTAGTCTAAAAGGCTTTTTTATTAATAATATTGTAAAGGATTTTAGTTATAAAACAAATAAAATATAGATATAATTCTCTAAAATATACACAAAATTACAACCGGGATCACTGATTACTTATTTTTGCATTTACTACTCTTTTTCTATATTCCTTATGGACATCAATCTGGTTAATTATCATATGATTCATATTTTTAAAACATACAATGAATCTTTAAATCATATATTATACTAGACTCTAATTCCGTATTTAAAATACTTTTACAAGAAATTTAGACTATCTAATTTTACACGATTTATAGGTTTACATTTCTATCTTATTATGTTAATATATATTCATAGGGTATTAGATATAGCATATTCTGTTATTCTTATTGTATTAGATATGGCATATTCTAATATTCTCATACCCTGATTGCGGTATGATTTATAATCTTCATTTTACTAAAATATTTGTGGATATGAGTAAGTTCCTGGATTAATAAAAATTAGAAATTAGTACGAGAAAATATTGTATGTAGTTCCTACCTTAGGTTTCTGTTTTATATCTAAAAATGATGAAATTGTTTTTAGGCACCATGTATTATTAACATATAGATTATATAGTATATCATCTTACATAATTTTAGTTTCTATCATTAATAATTATTAAGAGAACAAATATGTTAATTCTAATTCCTCATAAACGAATAATTTTAGGTTCAAACTTTAATACATATAAAATTTTATTGATTCTTTTAATTTTTATCTGATATATTTTTATATGATTTTATTTTTGTTTATGATACGTATTTTTCAAATGCCTTTACTTGGTTGTGGTTGTTTTTAAATTTATTTGTGAATTTTATATCAACTAAATTTCTGTGTTAAATTATGTTGATTTGAAATATTTAAGGAAAAAGAAGTTTATGAAAAATATTTTTTGGTGTTTCTCTAGGAAATATTTTTGGCATGAGTTTTAATCTTTGAAAATAGATTATTTGTATAATAACAAAGATAAACATTTCCATTATTTAAATAAGTGAAAAAATTATTTATTTATGTTGAAGCTTTATTAAAAAAATCACCAATAGTGGGCATAAAAATTTACAAATATAATATTAAGCTATTTTACAGTGCTTTTTTTTATAAGTGCCCAAAAAAAACAAGTTACCAGCCATCAGATGGATGTTTTATTTTATTTGCAATAAATTTATTGTTTAATTTTCTCTCTCTTGCCCTTTGTCCTTAGAATAATTTTATTTTACTCTGTATCATCTATATAAAGATCATGATTTTCATATATAGAACTCTCTTTTTGTATTTTGAACGATGATGACGCAGAAATATATTTTTCTGGTGGTTCTTGAAAGTAATTTGGATTTGAAATATAATTATTTTCCATTGAATGTAATAATTCAGATGAGTTCTGAGCATAAATATTCCGATTAATTTTTGATTGGAGATCTTCTAATTTATTATCGATGTGATTGCACCAAGTTTTATCGATAATTCTTTCTCGGTGACAAATAGCTAAAATGGCACTCGTAAGTGGATTCTCTTGTCTATTATATGCCGAATCGATTTTTAATTTTGATGGAT
The DNA here is from genome assembly GCF_057557595.1 of Rhyacophila brunnea. Taxonomy (NCBI): domain Eukaryota; kingdom Metazoa; phylum Arthropoda; class Insecta; order Trichoptera; family Rhyacophilidae; genus Rhyacophila; species Rhyacophila brunnea. The sequence goes on along the minus strand of NW_028232798.1, from coordinate 75,861 downwards.
TCCAATCTAAATCAGTCCATGGAATTGACTTTGGTATGGGGATATCCTCTTTTGCATCATATTCTTCTGGGTCATCAGAATACTTAACAGTACTTGATTTATGTTGATTTTGTGATGATTTTAATTCTTGACAAAAATTTTTCCCGCATGATTCATGTATTCTATCATTACATAAATTCCTCTTTGGCAATTCCCCATGAAATATATACTTTTTTGGGGCCCCAAATTGACGCACTACATCAGAATACATGGGTTCTGGTGTTAAATCGTTTGAATATATTTGCTGTTCTTCATGCTTATTATATTGAAAAGATCCATTTAAAGTGTCATCCACAAGTTGTATCTCTGCCACCTTTTCGACGTTTCTATCCGTGATCATTCGATAATTTTTTTTTCCGTCTCTTTTTGAATAACTAGGCACACATGTGCCGCTCAAATTTGTATATATACCACGATCGCCCAAATTCTTGAGTTCTTCTGAATTATGTTTTGATTTAGACTCCCACATTTTTATATCTGATCTAGTTGGATTTTTTTGTGCCTTATTAAGTGCTTCAGTGGTAAATGAAAGCTTCTTTGGCTTCATAATATAGTTTTTACTATTATTTTCTTGATTGTTCGAAGATAAGTTTCTTTTTGCCTCATCACTGTATTCACATTCACTTTCATTCTTTCTGCTTTCCACAGAATTTAATGCAGTTTTTCTAAAATCAGATATCTCTTTTGTTTGTGTATTCATCGCTTTTTTGTTGTTTTTATCTAATATGTTTCTATCTGCTTGTAAATTGGCATTTTTAGATGTAAGATCTTTATGAACTACAGTTTTTGATTTATCATTATTCACGAATTCTTTTTTGTAAGGCATAGGTATAGTCCTTTCTATATTTATTTTGGCATCTTTTATGATTTTAGAATGATTGTATTGCTTATCGTCAAATGAACTTAAAAATGAATAACGATTTTCATCATCTATGTTGTGTTTGATATTTTTCGTAATGTTCTCATTATTAGAACTAGAGGATGAATCTTCATCATTTATTGAAATACTGGATTTTGTATCATCTTGTTTTACATTCTTAGATACAGAAATTTGAGTTTTGGAATCGGCTCTTTTGTTCCTTTTCTGGCGTTTTATCTTTTTTTTACTCTCAAGTTTACCAACATCCCCAATTTCTTTGCTTATTTCATCTAAACATTGGTTTTTAATTTCTTTTATATGTATATATTTTTCGGTACAATTAACTTTACTATCGATAAACAAATCATGCACGTCTTTTACAACTTCATTAAAAATCTTTTTAAAGGGATCAGGAGTATGCACAGATAGTCCAGAAAAACTATAAATTTTACGAAATTTTTCTATATCATCCGATGAAATGCAATTATGAATTTTAATTTGTTCAACACCAATCTTCTTGTACATAAACATCATTTTTTTTGTTTTTTTGAATAAAAATTCTGTTTGCTTATGGGAATATGGTTCTCTTTGGTGTTCGAAGAAATTTTTGAGCACCAATTTAATAGAAGCAGTGGCTTTATTGACCCGGTTGTATGTGTTTTCGATTTCCTTTTTTATTAGATAACTCGATTGGGGGGAATTTTCTATCTTGGTAAGAAACACTTCGATAAAATTTTCTTCGAAAAAAATTGCATAAAAATTTATTGCATTTTTAGATGACATTTTGCAAATATTGTTTAACAATTCAATAAAATTGGGTTTTTCTCCGTCCAATATAAATAATCTAAATTTTTTAGGCTCGATTTTTACATTGTCTAGTTTGAATACTTCAATTAATTTGCATGAATAGATTCTTCTAAAATATTCAAATTCTTTTTCTATGAGAAAATTGATTAGTATTTGTAATAAATCTAAAAAATTAGCACTACAATGGGTACATTTCACACTATATGCAGAAAAATTATCTTCTGATTTAATGTTTAAAACACAATCGTGGTCTAAGTTAAATGCATTACAGATTTTAGAGAAATATATTTTATCGGTGGAATTAAACTTGCTGTTTGGGTCAAAAATACTATGATAGTAATGGTAAATTTTTTTCTTAAAACGATTGGAAATCTGTCGATCTATCAATATAGGAAAAGCTTCAAGGGACAAATATATGAAAAATACACATCTTTTTGTATGATCATATACTTCACGTATATTTTTTCCCAAGTCATTTTTTTCTGAGAATATGTCAATATTTTGAGCTTTTGACAATTTCAATGTATCAGAACTTGGCACTTTATTTTTATTTTTGTGTTCATATTCCATATAATTATATTTAAATACAGTATATAAATCAAAGATTTTTTTTTGTTTTTCGATTCCAAATATGAATTGTGCCGATGATAATATGTTCATGTTGGCGATAAAAATATATTCTGGGTCGGATTCATTTTTATTGGAATAATTGATGATTTCTTTTATATGAAAATCCCTGTTCTCTTTGTATTCTTCAGATCTTTCTTTCGAGCTTTGAATTAATGAGATCAATAGAAAAATAAACAGATTTCTTAACTTCATAATAAACATTGTGTTATGAAGGTTGTATATATTTCTTCTGTCCGATAAAATATTTAAATATCTAAATAATATTGATAGAATGAAAGTTTTTAAATTTAATTGGCTTGTATTTAAAATATAAATCAATTTTGATTTAAATTATAAATACAATCAACGAATCACATTATTTTCTTGAAATTGGATTTTTATTGATCAATGTCATCTGGATTATTGATTAGAAAATATAATCCAAAAGAAGATACAATTTATTGTAATTTTCTTTACTGCGCTTTGCATTGCTATAAATTACTTTAGATCGCCATGTAAAATATGCTTATTTATTTCAACACCATTCTTATCATGATCAATTGATCAACTCACATTTGAAAATTTTTAAACAAAACTTCTTATTGCTATTCTTATGTGTAATGTTCAATCAAAATGATTCTTTTTTATTATAAAAGAATCTGATTATTTATTTAAAAATTTACTTGCAAAAAGAATGATTTTAATCCTACCTAGAATTCCGAAATGATTTAAAATTGGATCAGATGTCTCTTTCTAAATTAATTTCTATAAATAATTTAAGAAGTCATGATTTTTTTTATGTATAAACGCATAATTTTAATTTGATTTAATCTATAACATAATATTTCTGTTTTACAAGAAATTTGAAAGTTTAAGCTCGCTGTAATCTATAATCATTGATGGCCTATAAGTTGAACTATGAATATTTCTGGTGACTTTTTAATTAATTTAAAAGCTTATTAAAACAGATTTAAAAGTGTGCTAGTACATATTTATTTTAAATTTAAATTTATACCAAGTCATATGAAGAGGCTTAATAATTTATTGGATAGTGTTATATTAATATGTTCAACAATTTTATCCAAACCTTTTATTTTGACCGTATTTTGGTTGATCTCTTTGTCTTTTAAGCATATATTAGGGTATTTTATTTTTTCTAATTCTGCAATAAATACATTTTATTTTAAAACAAAGAATTATATTATTTTTTTCTACAGGATTCTTTTGATCTTTGAAATGATATCTTCCAAAAAAATCAATATTCATCAATTTGAAATTTATAAATATACGTTTGATAACAATTTACTGGAAAAAATTTTCGTAGAAATATCATTACCGTCACTTTACAGAAAATACAGACGATTTTATCCCCGATAGATATCACTACACCTTACAATTATTTAAGCTCGAGAAAGATTTTTTAGAAGCAAAGCGTTTTTTAAATAAAGAGATATTTAATTTTAGAAACTGGGATATTCGGCAATTAATTTTTTATTTTTTCAAATTTTTAAAATATTATTTTTCCTTATTTTTTAATTTTATGGTGTTAAAGCTAAAAAAAATATTTATCTTTAATTTATTACTGTGCTGTAAATTTTTAATAAATATATGGGAAGGTGTTTAGATTAATATGTGACGCTATAAAACAATGTTGATTTTTGACGATTTATGTATTTCAAAAAATCCTCTAACTAAAAAAATATGTGGTATATAACCAATTTTAAAATATAATATTCACTTTATATGGTTAAATAATGAATGCCTGACTTTATTTATAGAATTTCTATCAATTCTAATCTAAAAATATGTGCTATAATTTGATAAGCAATTGGACGGCTCAGATCAGACCACATTGGTTTTTACTTGCTCTCACTGAGTTTTTCAGTAATTTTTGTCTTTCTTTAGGTATAAATATAGGCGATTTTTCCAATTATCTGTAAGTTCTTTCGATTTGGCTTATATCCTTATCTGAAAATTTTTCTAGGCTCTTATCTAGTATATTATCGAGTCGTGGAATCATTAATTTAAACCAAAACCATCTATATTTTTTTATTTATCGATTATAATCACTAATTACAAAAATCCTATGCGATTTTAAAAAATCAATGAGAGTGAGAATTTAAATATAAGATATGTTGAAGCATATATTGATGTATTTGCTACCGAGATGAAAATAATTTTTCAGTACATCAAAGATATGGCTCTAATAGTATTATAAAAAACATCTTCGATTATAATATGTTATTAATTCACTAGTTATTTTTATTTTAAAATAGTTTTATTTTATAAGCCTTTTTATTCAAGACAGAAATGTGTTTTTCGGTGAGAGATAAAATGTCTAAATTGTAACGAAGCCATGAAAACAATTGATCACCTGGAACATGATGTAAGAAAATGTTAGGGCATGGTTACACTCTAAGACTTAATGAAATCGTAAGATGTCTTCATTTTATCCTATCAAAATGATACAACTTTAAGAAAACTAAAAATCTCAGAACTCATACGGTACAAGAGATCTGCGAAAACGAAAATGCAGAAATAAAGGTTGATAATAGAATAAAAACAGATATATAGATCAAACAAATAGACCGATATTTTTCTATACGATAAAAAAGAAAATATGAATAAGTTGATTATAGTAGATATAGCTAGACTTGCAACATAACCGAAGGGGAGAAAGAAAAATATAGGAAGCATGACATCTTGGTGAATGAACTTGGTTTAATTTACAAATGTAAAAAAGAATAATACCATATGTAATGACTTGGGATGGGGTGTTCACAAAATTATATATAGAATACGTGAAAGAGTTAAAAATCCAAAACAAAGTGGAAGCATAGATTCATGCTCTCTCACTTTGCAAGACACTGAACTCATCTAATTTGAGAGAAGAAGTGCAGTTAATGACGATAGATCAGGGGGTAGTGTCAAAAGATGCATCAAGGAGTTGCGCAATATTCCTAGATGCTCTGACCACGTCGAAATAGATAAAATGAATAAAAGGAAACTTCTTTTATAAATAAATTACATTTTGATGACATGAAAATAAATATTTTTTTTAACAGAATTGATAGCCATAAAGAACGGAGTGTAATTGTTCGACCTAAAATCTTGAATGTAAATTATACATATATAAATTTTTATAATAAATGGTGATTTTTTTAGAAGGCTAGTTTTTAGTGTCCCTTAGCTTTAAGGTATACAAGAAACACTATTAGTCAAACGCACGTAAATAGAAACATGCTACTAAAAAAATACAATTTTTTAGGGTCGAAACAGCTAGACTCTACTCAGGCATCAATATGATATAGATAATTAGAATGAAATTTAAATTTTTATGCGACAACTCAATTTAAGATTAATTTGGGGTGGGAACCTTTATATATAACAATTGACTTATGTTGGACAAGAAGTTAAGCACAAAACAGCGTTTTTAGAGATGTTTGAGTGGCTGTTAGTGATATATTCGTGTATTTTTCATATATTTACCCTAAAAATTGAAATTCGACTGCTCCAGATAGCAGCTTTTATGCGTGCGTACGCTTCGATTTTTGAGAATTCATACTTTAAATATCTTCATTATATCGCTTGATTTAAATCTGTGTATATTTTAATCATATTGAAATTTATGACTTTTTTTATTAGCAAAGTTTCAAATTTTTTATAGAGAATTAAGGCTTCAATTCTACGTATATTTATAAATGACTTTTTTATGAAAAAAATTGTGTATCATGTAAACTTTTTTGACTCCTTTATGATATCTTCTTGGGTATTTTACAAAAATCATTCACTGGTGCCTATATTTTTTTGTAATGCATTAAAACAAATATCTCTATGCTATAATCTTGAAGGAAAGATTGTTTCTTTTTTTTATCAAAAAAATATTACATAAATCTCTTGATTTAATTTCCTGCTTTTTGTACATTAGGTTCAAATCATTCTAAATTCTACTATTTTAAAAAAAGAATAAGTTTGATGTTTTATACAAATGAAAAGAAATTTTTACACTATAATTAGAAAACTAAATGTAAGTGTATTTAGATATATAGCGAAACCTTTTTTTTAATATGGGTAATAGATTTAAAAAAAGGTGGTATTGAACTCTAAATTGTGTGCTTTAGCGTAATAGGACAATTAAAACGATAATGTTCAGTCTTATAAAAAGTTTTACGGAATATAATATAACAATCATATTTTCTGTCCCTTTTTATGCAAAGTGAGGCAAGATATAAGATATCTTTATCCAATATTGGGGACATGCTGATTGAAAAATATACAGGTATGATAAATATATAGAGGCAAAAATGTGAGTGATTACATAGCAGTTAAGTTAAAACAGTATATATATCATGCTACATTTTTTTCCGTAAATCCTTTATTTTAGCGCAAATGATGACAAATACAATAAACTCTTAGCATATTATTATTTTTCTCACACGTTAATCTCTATATAAATAATCGTAAAATACGGGGAATTTTGTGGATGTTGATATTAAGGTTATAAATGTGGGCGATGTTCTCATTTTTTGGTTCAGAGTTTAATTTAATTTGCATCGAACATGTCATATATAGTTTTGTCGTATTTTTGTTTTTTTTTGCCAAAAAGCTTCTAAGAAATTGAATTAGTGGGTAAAATAAAAAAATCCATGCACACTAAAAAACTTTATTTTAGACAATAATTTTGATATAAAAAAATGTATTGCTTTAGGTTCTGTGTAACGATAAGTAACATTTTTTTGTGTTATATAGTAGTAATTAGATTAGTAACAAATATACAAAACCAATTTTTTATTTTATATTTTAGCCGAATCTGAAGAATATCTTGTTTATAGCCAGCTTTTAACTCCTAGTATTCATAAAAAACCCTTTTTTCTTTTTATATAAAATTAATATTTATATTTTACACCACCATAAAAAATATTCTAAGGAGTTAAAAATCTCGGACGAAGAACAAGCATACATGCAAGCACTCACACTTCGCAAGACACTTGAACTCTGCTCATTTGAGAGAACAAGTGCGGTTTATGAAGATATATCAGAGGAAGGTGTCAAAAGATGTATCAAGGAGTTGTGCAATGTTTCAATTGACCGATTACGTCTCAATAGATGGAATTGATTAAAATAACTCAATGCATAAATACAAAATAATTTATACATGTTTTAAAACTAAAGAAGTACGGAAATGACTAGCCATTGAATATAATAATCATCATTAAAATTAATTTAGTATGTAATAATTATTTATTAGCGAGATTACACTAGAGAATTATACATTAATACATGGCCACACTTAATCTAAAGCTCAGTGTAAATTAAACAGAAATGTAAAATATTTCACACCATTATTAATCAAAAAGAAGGTAATTATACTTATTTTTGACTGTATATAGTGAGTTTTGTAGAAAGTTATATATTCTACTCTATTATTTAGAAATAAGTTCGAGCGAAATTTCGGATTATTTTAAAAAACGATTTGAAAAATACTTTTTTAAGTTTCATCATATTTATAATTTTACAAAATACGTCATGTTTTTTAAAGAATATTATTTTTTCTCAGCCCTATTGTTTTTACATGTATTTCAGCCTCTTTGGCATTCTTAGCTTCTTGATATAAGACTTATAGTATTTATATACCCCATATTGTTGTAATGACGTGGAGCTATTAATAATTTATTCAATATACTTTCGTATTTAGGAAAATTTAATGCAAGTAATAAAATTATTGATCTAGAAAGTTAGCATAAATTAAATTAGTATGCCTTTTATACTATTCAGCTCAAAATATTAAATAGTTTGCATTCAAGAGCTTTCAATATTTTTTATATTCTATAATTTTCTGTTTTTTTTTAATTGCGACCAAGTTATAAGTTTTTTCAATAGTGTATTTGAATATAAATCATTGTTTCGGGTTTTATTACAAATTCTAAGTATTCTTTAATTACCATGGGGTTCGGCATATTATTTCCTATACATTTTGAACTATTTAATTGAACCCTTCTCTAAACTAAATATCTTATCTATGGGTTAATCTTGGATTGTAATTTTATATTTTTCTAATCAAACTTAAATTGATTGATATTCTCGGGCACATCATATTATTAATCTTGGTTACATCCCTTTCTCTTACATCTTCTTAGATACCTCTAGTCTTCTCAAGACCCTTTTTGGTTGAAACTTTTCCCTCAATCCTATAGTTTGAATATGTGCCTCGATTTGGTTTGTGACTTATAATAGCTTCAAATATCATTAAATATTTACAAAAACATAAAGATCATAAATCCCAGGATAGTTACTTTTAATAATCCAATTTTACATGAATACCAAATTTATTATAAAAATTCACAAAATATCATAAAAAATATGGTAAGGAGTTAAAAATCTCGGACGAAGAACAAGCATACATGCAAGCTCTCACACTCCGCAAGACACTTGAACTGATCTAATTTGAGAGAAGAAGAGCAGTTGATGAAGATAGATCAGAGGAAGGTGTCAAAAGATGCATCAAGGAGTTGTGCAATATTCCTAACACGCTGAACACGTTTAAATAGATAAAATTGATAAAAAGAAAATTAATCCATAAATAAATAATAAATAGTTATTATAAAAATCAGCTGATATAAATACTCAAATTATATATGGTTTCATTTTTAATTTAAATATTACATGAATAAGAAATATATAATATATAATTGAGTATAAAATTTTAACCGATTATTTTACAATATAATTAATAAAAAAAACATGTAAATACTTTATATTGTATAATTTATTTTACTAATCAATATTTCATTATCATATAAACTCGAATTATGAATAATTTCTTTACCGATCTAATAGCCTCAAGCCTCGCTAAATATTTTCAAAATATAACCTACCATATACATTATTTGCCGAATATTTTATAATATAATTTAAAATTAAATCATTGCTTAAAAATTATGGCCAGATCTTTTACAATATATTTTTTATAAATTTCAGTTGGCCCTTATACTATGTCATCACCAGAGCAACAGACACTAAGCCAAGATAAAGATCCAATAACCAACAAGACAATAAACAGTTCACTAGAATCAATTATTAATAATTATATTTTCACAGAAAGTGACGATGTTCTTGAATCTAATGAAGATTTTAATTTCGATACAGAGAAAACACAATTGTTAAATCAAAAGCTTGATGGTGATTGTGTGTATTCTAGAAAGAAGGAAGACAATAATAACAATGTATCAGCCGATCGATTATTGAAGGAAAACGGTGATAATCATGGGTGCACTCCAATAATTTCAATTTTGGATAAAAATGAAATTAGTAGTGTCAGATCGAACGGAAGCAAAGTTTTAAGTTCTGTTCAATTAAATAACAAGAATGGTAGTAATAATGGTGGGATATTAATTAAAAATATCAAAGGAGTGAATGGGTCAAGCAAAGATAACAAAGAGAATTTTGATGGTACATTGAGCAGTGATTCTACGTGTCAAGATTGTCTTACGCAGGAAACCAATTTAAACTATAATTCTATTATAGACGCCAGTATTCATAGTAACCCCGGTAGAGACTCTTTAGAAGAGTTTTTAGACTCGGATTATAATTTATTTTCTTGTCCCTATAAAATTAATAATGATGATGAATCGAATGTGAATAATAATATTGTTATTTCGGATAATAAGTTAAACAATACAGCTGGTAAAGATGGTAATATTGACTGTGGTAAATCTGATTACATCGATAAAAATTTAGAGAATGATATTATAAATTATAAATTAAAAAATATTTCTGCTATAAGCCATAGTGGGTTCAATCACATCAATGAAAATGTAAAAATCGATTTTACAAGGGAAAAATCTGAGAATGCTTTTAATACAAATAATGGTAAAAACTATATTAAATCCAGTAACAACAATAAAAACATAGGCTGGGATTTTGCAAATGATAAATTAAAAAATATTTCCCTGGCATTGGATTGTATGAAAGAGGTTGATCTATCACAAGAAAATAATGTTAGCTACACATCAAAAAAATACAATGGTATAGATAAAGTGCTTAAACGAAAAACAGAAATTAGCAGATCAATAGAAAAAAGTAACGAAAATTTAAATTGTACAACAAAAAATAAATTCGCCCCTAGACCAGTTATGAGCAATAATAATATACAAATAATCGATAATGACGAAGAAATTGATCATTTGAAGAATTCTAAAATTCAAATACAGACTGAAGATGCTGAAATTAAGAATGAACCAGATTCGTTTGCCGATTTCGATAGTTTGGAATCTAAAATAATAATAAATACACAAACTGATAATGATTGCCAGCATTCTAAAAAATTAGTTCCGAAAATTAATGCTTCTATCAACAAAAATTCATACAGTAATGAAGAATCCTCGTGTTTCGAAAAAGTTAAAAGTTGTGTTGGCGATAAAAATCTTATTTTAAATGGATCTAACAAATTATTACAACTTTCAGATAATTTTACTCGTATAATAGTTAAATCTGATCCTTATAAGAGAAAGAAAATTACATATATATCTGAAAATGAACTGAAAGAAAAAGATCCTCTAAAGTTTTCGGAAGTTTACTCCAGAAATGATAAAGACAAAGACTTTTTTGTGCCTATACACCATGAAAATCAATTGGATTTATCAAATATTAGCTTAGAATCTGAAAAAAACGATAATCTATTTAAAATTTCGGTTTCAGCTGCAAATATATCTATGGCCAATGATGTAAATACTAGAAAATCATCTCCCTCCCCCCATAAGAATATAGTTACCGTTATAAACCCCAAATCAAATCCCAAAATTGATTCCATTACAGAAATCAAAAAGATAAGCGAATCTACAATTAGCACTAGAGAAAATTCTAATATTACCACTAAAGATATATCACAAGAATATAATGTTAAATTGTTAGATACTCGAAATTTAGAGAGAAAAACACACCCAATATCTGTAAATAACTTCCACGAAGACCTATTAAATACTAAAAACATTATGTCTGATAATTTCAACGCTAAAAATATCGTAGCATGCAAAAATAAAGACTTGAAAATGGAAGATAATATTTTTTTTGATAAAAATTTCATGAAAGAAACACCTCTTGTAAAAAGATGCAAAAAAGAAAAATCTATCAACGCAGAAATTCCTGATTTAAATGGAAAATCCGAACAAAATATAAATGAAAATGACCTGAAATATTTTGTTTCGCTCAACACGAACAATATCTTCGATTCAAACACATCCAAAATCAACGATTGTAAAATTACTGAATACAAAAATCAAAATAAAAACACAATAAATGATAAATCAACCTCAAAGAAGATGAGTGAAAAAAATAAAAAGATTATTGATGCAGAAAATGTTGATTTTACTGTAGGTAATAATGATAAAGGACTTCATAAATACAATACAAATACGTGCAATGATTTAATTGATCAGAATAATAAAAATGGTTCGATAAATGTAAGCTCATTAGAACAAATTAATGTGCATGATTCAAATTTAAATGATGATTCCCTCAATAAAAGGATGGAAATTTCAAAAAAAAATAAGAAGGATGTCATTGATGAATTTGAAGGGTTTAAAACAGCAAATAATGGTAAAATAAATATTAAAGAAGAATCTATTGTTAACTATTCAAAGATTTTTGGTGAAAATATAGACAATACTGGTGGGTTTAAACCAGCAAATAACAGTAAAATACATATTAAAGAAGAATCGATTGTTAACTATTCAAAGATTTTTGGGGAAAATAATGAAGATACTGGGGGTTTTAAAACAGCAAATAACAGTAAAATAACTATTAAAGAGGAATCAATTGTTAACTATTCAAAGATTTTTGGTCAGAATATAGAAGATACCGGTGGGTTTAAAACGGGAAACAACAGCAAAATAAATATTAAAGAGGAATCATTTGTTAACTATTCAAAGATTTTTGGTGAAAATATAGAAGAAACTGTAGGGTTTAAAACGGGAAACAACAGTAAAATAAATATTAAAGAAGAATCATTTGTTAACTATTCAAGGATTTTTGGTGAGAATATAGATAATACTGTTGGGTTTAAAACGGGAAACAACAGCAAAATACATATTAACGAAGAATCGATTGTTAACTATTCAAAGATTTTTGGAGAAAATAATGAAGATACTGGAGGGTTTAAAACAGCAAATAACAGTAAAATAAATATTAAAGAAGAATCAATTGTTAACTGTTCAAAGATTTTTGGTGAAAATATAGACAATACTGGTGGGTTTAAAACAGCTAATAACAGCAAAATAAATATTAAAGAAGAATCGATTGTTAACTGTTCAAATATTTTAAGAGAAAATTATATAGAATCTCCTGAATTTCAACAGAAAAAAATAGTAAATAACATTAAATTGAATGAACATAAGGTTTCGAAAGAAGGTTTCACATTTGATGATCAACAAAAATCAGTTCTTAAATCTGATAAATCAATACTTTACCCATCTAAAACGTTTGAATTGGGTCAGAATGGTACCTCTAATGTTCATTCGGCAACATCCAATTCACAAAGGATAGAAATTATGGACAAGGATGCAAGTAAAGGATTAAATTCGAGTATAAAATCTAAATTTGTGCTAAATATTACAGTACCGCAAGAAAAAAGAATAAATACAGCGAAAAATCATAAATCTACCGCTCTAGAAGAGTTTTCAAAAGAAAAAAATTTATTCGAGACACAAAATATATACAACCTCAGGCAAAAAATGCCTCAAATAGGCGTTAATCGCCCAATGCGTTCGTATAATAAACCTGAAATCGGACATTATAGCACAAATTTACGCAAAGAAGATGAACTTAGAAAAATATACAACGATATCAAAAAGGAAAATTTTTCTATGGTAGATGAGCAATGGTATAAATTTCAGTTTAGGTGGGCGTGGTTATGCTTAAATATGAAAAATCCTAAATTATTCCTTCAGAAAAGTGAATTTAACAATTTAGAAGAAAAAAAAGAACTAAATACTGAAGGTGAATTCAATGAAAATTCGTTATTTGATGAACAGGAATTCAGCGATTCAACAAAAACATATTCCTCGGGGGAAAGAATTATATGCAAAAATTACGAAGAACTGAATAATTTTATTAAAAGCGTCGAAAAAAGTAAAAAAATGGATTTACCCCTTAAAGATTTGCTTATATCAGAAATTCAAAGAAGAAGGGAAAAGGAATATTCAATACTCAGAAGAATTGTTGAGGGTGATGATATTGCTGGAAAATACATGAAGCTTATGGTAATTTCAATTAGAAAAGATGTACTCGAATTGTATGACGGCTGGTACTCATTGTACTTCGAGGTCGACTCAGACATCAAATCTCTCATAGACAATAAAAAAATTTCAGTTGGCAGTATACTTAAGATATTCGCTGCAAATATAAAGATCGAACCCGGTAACGATATTTTTGAAGTCCTTCGACAAAAATGTCCAATATTCTCAATTAATTATAACTCTGTTTCTGTTTCAAAACATCCTGCTAAACTTGGTTATCAAAATAAACCTTGCCATTTCAGATTTATAAATTCAATACGAAAAACTGGTGGTGTTATATCCGGGATAGAAGTTATTATAAAAAGAGTGGTTACAACTGATGTACTCATCCGCGTCGGTCAATTCAACAAAACTGTAAAAGAAACAGAATTAGAGCGAGAAATCGAAAAAATAAACGAAATGATAAAAAATGCTAGTAATAACGAAGAACTAAAATGGATATTCAATCGATTTGTCAAATGCATAGTTATAGACGCTAACGGTGATGAGTGTCTTCTTACATGGTTCGGATGTGAAGAGCCCAAATGTGGTGAAAAATACCAATTTATGAATTTGGAAATTGTTAAAAGAGATATTGGTCTTCATCTTTGTACGTTCAAAAAGTCATTTCACACACGAATAAGTGCATTGCGGCAGAAAGTTTAATTCAATTTTCTGCATTTATAAAATTTCATAAAAGGTAGTATTATCCACGTGTAAATTTATTTAAATTCTGATTATAACGAATAAAATTATGTTAATAAAATTTTATGATTTAGCGACTTTTTTTTAGTTTTTATGAATTTCAAGATAGCTTTTTTGTGATGAAAATTACTATATTTATCATGATAAATTCATTATTGTTTTTTTTAATAAATTTCTATTTACACAACCCCCTTAAGTGTTTATATAGACTAAAATCTTTTAGGTATATCTTATATTCAAATTAATATTTTTGATTGTAATTTCTCATCATTCAAAAATTCTTTATTGTATTATCATCGCATAATTCCTTTGATCATTTTTCTTTTGTTGAGTCTAGCTTGGCTAAATAATCATATATCTCCGTAAAGTTGTTTATTATAGATCTATTTATGATATAATCTACATCTACCACCGGCGCATTAAAATGGTGGGCTGTAGATAGTAAATATTAAATTAGTTTTATCTCTTATGAAATACTCATTTTAATATGACATTAAATCGGATTATGTTACTTTATCGTGTGAAATTAGCCGTTCGAAATCACCTTACGCGAGGGGGTTTTAAAATCATAAGAACGGTAATTTTTGAGCTTAATAGTAATGAATATTGCAAAAACTAATAGATTGGTCCACCATTAAAGACTTCAACTTATAACATATATGCGATTACGACACCAAAATAACTCGACTGGATTTAGTTGCGCAACTTTAATACAACAGAAGCCACTTTTATAACGGAGGTATTCTTTTAAAAATCTTTGATCCAATTAACACATTCAAATTATAACCCTTTTAGCTTTTTCTTATATTAGAACATTAATTCAATCAAAAAAAAATTAATTATGCCCTTTTATAATAACTCGAGCTAAATCGTTTGGGTGTATTTATCAAGTCGTATTCTTCTGCTTGTAATTTGTAAAGATTCAGCGATTTTTTTGCTTCGAAATCTCAAAATATTTGTAACATTATACAGAATGCAATTAGGCAAAATCAATAGATAATTTAGTTTAAATCTTTGAAATATGATTTTCATTTGGCCCTTATGTAATTTTGCTTCCAATTATTTTCATTTTATTGGATAGAATTTCATCAACAAATAAAACTAATAATATTTTATCTTTTGAAGTAGGTTTCCATCCAAAAAAAACATTTTATCTCCTTTCCGTATTTTTCTTGGTTTCAAAATAAAACTCTTTGTTTTTTGCATTCAATATAGTTAAACAGGCGAATTTCTGTAAGAGAATATAATATTGAAAATCCTCAAAAATTTAATAGACTCTACAAGCTGGCACATAAATTTATAGTAAATTTTTTAGAGTATATTTAGGGAACACATCAATTCGGACAGAATTTTTAGCTTATGTATGATTTAAAATTGAATCTTAGAAAATAAAACAGATCAAATTATTTTATTATGAATTCTTGCCATTTTCTCGTGCAAATTTTTTTCCACGTGAAAATTGTGTTAGTTCTAGGAATTAACAGCTTAAAATCCGAAAAGGTTATTAATTGACTAAAAATAGAATTGAGCATTTGAAATGGCTATGAAAATAGATAAAACACATTATTTATGCATAAGACTTCATATTGCAGTTTCCCTTATATTTGTAATCATATTAATGAATAAGAGCAATGAAGGCTTTTATTTACGAGTCTTAACTATTTAAGTCGTTCAATAGTATTTATAAACACATTAATAAATATAGATAAATTGCTTTTATTTTTAATTCATATAATTTTTTTTAATTAATCATGTTTTTGTTTTCTGTCAATCCTTTCTTTCTTATACGTAGTTTTAAGAAACCCAGCACCGTACAAAAATAAATTATCCCTTTGGCTGGCTCTTTTAATAGAGTAAATATATTCTAGAATTATTAAACTAAGCAACACACCAGTATGCTGATTCATAGTATACTAATTTTGGCAATTCTTGTTTATGATCGATGCAAATTGTATGCATTTATATATAAATAAAAATCAATAAAACAGCAACTAGTGATAACTATAAACATTAAATCGTTTTGTAGAAAAAACCACTCATAATCATAAAAATAAATTCAACTTCCTTTGGTATTTGTCAGTGATTTATCTACCATATATTAAAATATTTTTATTTCATGATTTTTTATATCGAATGCCTTTTTTTAAAATTTTTGACTTTATTTATGCTTAAATTGTACAAAGCTCAAAAATAATAAATCTATACATTTTGATTTTCTAAGAACATTAATTTCTCTATCATGCCATTTATATGACCTTAAACATAAACTTGGGCTTGCATTAGTGTATCATAGATTTTAAAGTGAAAATATAGTATTATGCATATAGAAGCAAATATCTTTTCACTATAGCCTAATTTTGGCATTTAAAATTAAGCTTTTGTCATCAAAAACAAAATACATTTCTTGTGGGCAAACTATACATACTCTTGAATATATCCTTTTCTCTTTTAAAGCCAAATTAATATAAGAGATTCTACCTAATGCTATAGTTTGAATATAGGCCTCGATTTAGTTTGTGACTTCGAGTATTTTATGGTATCTTATGTTATTTTTTTTACTGCATCATCCCATGTTACTAAAATAGTTTAATCTTTGCATTACATTTGTATGTATATAGCAATTCAGATACGACTAAAAAATAGTTTCTTGGTTTTTGGTTTTCTACATTGTTTATTTAATATAATGGTTACACATGCAATTAGATACCACATATTAAAAATAAAACTCTGTAGTGCACGGCTCTGTTTGTCAATATATTTTATACATTCAAAATACGGTAAATCCATTTCAATAGTTTTTTTTACTAAGTTAAATTAATGAAAGCACGTTTTATTCGATTATTTTGAAATTAGATAGGCTTTTATGATCATATTTACTGGTTTTCCTGGGAATTTAAATATTATTTCTATAGATCTTTTTTGCATTTAAAATCATATTAAAAATAGAATTCGAAATGAGTTTTTAAAATACATTTTGAAAGATCAAATAATAGAAATCAATATACTAGAGATACGACAAACATCAATATAAAATTATTCCATGAAAGATTATGCCGCAATAGTAGAAGATACAGTTTTAAGTATTTATTTATAATGCATTATATTCAATATAATTAGACATATCTTGTTGAACGCAAATACGATTAATCTTCGTAAAAAATATAAAAATAACAATTTGTAAAGAAATTAGATATTCTATATCTAAAAATTTGTTGATCAAAAAGTAAGCATCATCACATAACTGTATTTTCTTCTCCATTTCTTAAATATATATTCAATTTATAATTATCAGTGAGCATTTCATATACATATCTTCATTTCTTGTGGCTCTTTAGGTGCCACACATGAAAAAAATTTGAAGGGTGATTTTTGTTTCTTTTATGGTATTTATGCTTCAATAGAAAAAATTTACAAATAAATTCAAATAAATATGCAAATTATGTCACCTCTATTCACAAATGTGTCAAGAATCCCAAAAAAAAAATTCTTTGAAATCTTTGGAGCTGCAAATTATATTATTTCTATTAAAATATTATAAAAAACGGTCGAAGCAAAAAATTAATACAAAGAACTCGATTCGATAAATCTAAAATAGAGTTTGAAACCTAGATTTGTGGTTTTTTTATACTCTTTCATGCCATTTTCGTTCTTGAAATTTACGTTATTGCACTAAATTACCCAGTAGTTCCATTTTCGTTCCATGTATTTGAAAAAAAATTATGTGATTTTTTAAAAGACTTTACGTAAACACATAGACACTTCTTTCAATGATTTTTCTAAAATAAACTGCCATGTTATAATATATTTAAGATTCAAATAAAATATATGCAAGACAATGTTATATGATTTTATTGATATATAACCTGTAATTTTTTATGTTTTTTTTGTTGTGAAATAAAAAAAAGTGATATATTCAATATTAGTTTTAGATTTATTAGCCTGTGATATACAACCGTGTAGATATCACCAGCAAGCTTTTTATTGAGGAAAATTCATATGTATGATTTATAAAATATAAAACAGATATAAATCCTTTGCTTGCAGTTCTGTTGTGCATTTTTACGAAAGAAAATAATTTACTGCCCCCATAATCATATATAATTGTTTTATTTTCTTTATATAGTATATTGGGTAATAAATACAGCTCATATTACATGAAACTTGTAATAATCCGATATCAGTCTTTTCTCTATTTAAAAATTACAAAAATTAATAATTTTTCAAGTTTTAATATAATGTTCATATTCATAATAAATTTCATAAGAAATTATAGAAGGTTTTTTTGTGTGCAGGTGACTTTAGCTGATGTGAGTTATTTGTTTAAGAAATATTTGAGAATAATAATAATAAAATACTTTTAACTTAAATTCATAGTTTAATTTCAGCTTTAAATCAGAAAATATATATTATTACGAGTTTATGGAAATAAAAAAACAAAGATTAATATCTGGAATAATTATAAAAAATGATTGAAAATGCTATTTTCTTTTTGGTATATTTGTTTGTATTCTTATTGTATATCGAAGTATTATAGCTTATTAGAAGTGTGACAATAATATTTTTATAAAAGAAAAAACAAAAAAATTTGTTTGTTTTGCTGTCAAAAATCTAATTCCATTGGTGCTTAAATAAAATCGTCGAAAAATTTGAATGAATAACTTTATCAAATGCAAGATATTATAAAACGATGGTAAAAATCATTACAATGTGTATGTTGTGAAATAACATCTTAAAAACTGGTTATATATTTATAAGTTTTTTCATGAATTTATAGAAGATTAAATAGCACTATGTGTCGTTTTAAGCATAAAAAGGTGACTTTTCATGCGACAAAAGATACAGTCAGTAGCACATTTATCATTCATAAAATCACTGCGTTATATTATAGGTAGAATTTTAAAGTGAAATCACATGTTCGTTTATAACTTATCAAATTTTCACTGTTTTTACTTCGATATATGGGGATGAAATGTGCTAAGACGTAGTTGAAATATATGTATACAGTTTGTTAAGTTCAAATAAAATAAAACTTGGGAAATAGCACCATCGTTTATAATTATAAAAAACATCTTATATACTTTTTTGTATTAAAATTGCCAAGCTATAACAAACATCTTAAATTATGCTTGACTAATTAGTTTAATTGTTAATCTCTAATCTTCTTTTTATATTTTATACGCACCAGGTTTTATAAAAAAATAAAAAGTTTGTGCTGTGTATTTTTAAAATATTCACGTGTAAATGTATATTTTCTTTTTCTGACTTATCACACAAATTTTTCATATATAGGGTTTTTTTTCATTTGCATAAAAAAAAATACGCTCTATTTAAGCTTTAAAATATATTAAATTTTTTTTATATTAATTTTCAACACTGTTTTATGTATTTAATGTTTTTAATGTCTAGGGGAGTGGTTTAACTGTAAAATTCACTTTTTGCATAAATAGAAAACTCCAAAAAAAATAGTTTTTGCAATAAAAATTCTAGATTTCTTATCAAAGTGGCAGTAGTAATTATTTGCAAAAAAAAAATAATAATATTGAATTTCTAAAAATTTATTCGCTTAAAAATGTAATAAATGGCATAGAAAGAAATGTATGATTTTAAAATAGAATTATGATCAATGTATGTATATGTTATAAATCAACACATAATAATAACTGCGGAATGAAAAATAATATCTGATTACTCGATAATTTATAATACGCATTGTAAATATTTTATTATTACAGTTTAACTTTTTCGTTCAGCTTTGCTGATAAAGAAGGTCATCACATAAAATATACTATTTAAAGTTTTATCTGATATAAGATGATTCATAGGATAATAAAATAATAACTACAAACAAATGAATAGATTTTCTGATATAAAAAAACGTTAAATTGTGTTTACAACACATAGAATGCTCTTAATTGAGAAAATTCATAATATTTTTTTTTAGAGGAAAAAATATTAAAGATGTCATGTTTGATGTCGGGTTACTATTTTTTAACAAATTGTTCACATATACACACAGAAAAAACATTTTTTATACCGATGTCTTTAAAATAAATATGGTATATTATACCAACTATTTGTTTATTTAGTATATACAGACCTGCGAATTATCGAGCTTCATCAAAAACCAGAAAAACAAAAAATATTTATTAAAGTATAAATTTTTATTGAGACACTAGCTGCTAGCAAATTTAGTGTTTGTAAATATTATATTCAAGAATAAAAATATTAAAATATCAATTTTAGAAAATCTTAATTTAAACCAGGAAAATACCGAATTCATTTTTGTAAAATATTGGTTATTAAACTTATTTTGTAATTTACTGTTAGCCCAAATTTTCTATCACAAAAATCCTAGTTAATCATAATAACGTCTTACTGATATAGTGGCTTTAAAAGAGTGAATAAAAATCCTTTTTACCAAAATTTGACGTGAATTGGATGTACTGGTAATATAAAAATGTTTTTTTGGCAAATTTGATGTATTAAAAGAGGATTACATTCGTTGTTTCTAATTTTAGTTGTTGCGTCAAAAACCAATATATTTTCATTTTAATATAATATAAAATTTACAAAAATCATTTTTTTATGAAATTAAAAGTGCAGATATACAAAATAAGTTATAATTCATACGTATAATCATTAAAATATATTTAAAGTTATTTCAAGGCACATTTTAGAAAATGTTAATTTAATATAATTATATTGTTACAATAATATAAATAACCCATATTTTTTCTCTACCAAATTAATATAAAATAAAAGATTTCTATTTTTTAGATTTAACTTTCTATTTTCACGCCTACCCGATTTTTACCCTCTTTTATATTTTTATGGCTTTTTTGTAAAAAAAAATATCGATCGTGTCTAATGTATAAAGATTCGTAACAAAATATTGTAATCTGTATTTTTTAATTTCTAATAACAACACATGTGAAAAAAATATGCCAGGAACCTCTCGCTGTTGTTTTCATATAATTTACATTGTAAAAAATCTAATAAAAAACTGAATGCCGACTTTATTAATTTTCAAATTTAAATTCTTTTGACTTTCTTTTATAAATAAATCATAATTTTGTATCGATCGTTTTGTCTTTTATTAAAGGATTTATATGCTTTTTTTACCAAACTATGTTTTAAATTTATCCACATCTTAAAATAATCAAATATGGTTATTTCATAGGCTAATAATTCGTTTTTTAAGATCAAATTTTGAATTGATGGAAATTTACGCATAGTTAGACCGAATTATGGACTTATATTTGATAACAAGAATCCAGATTATACATGTTTTGTTACGAAAACGACTTTTCTGCAATGAAAAACGTAACCTGGTCGACAAATTGTTTAAATTCTTTCATATTAATGTATACTAGACCATTACAAAATAAAATCAGCAGTATGTCGCTTTTAAACAATAAGATCTTGCTGATTTAAATGCTTCTTTAAGAAAGAACAAGGAACAAGTGTCAGGACTGAAAACAAAAGGAATTAAACGATTTCAAAATTTTCCGTTTTTGTAATTCTAAATACTTATTTCTGCTTAATAAGTAGATATAGTGAATTTTTTTTATCTGTTTATTCTTTTTTTAATCAATTTTACAGGTGAAAACCTCTTACTTATGTTTAAATTTCTTATATACTGAAAATAAATTTAAAAATAATAGTAATTTATTTTAAGTTTTAAGTTTGAAAACGCTTTTTGCCTCGATATGAACGTTATTTTGTTATTAATTATCCCCAATAGCGATTTTTACAATTCAGACTTATGATCACTTCTCCTTTATTTTATTCAATTATGCTTGAGGAACAGATATATTAGGTTTATAAATCTAACGAATTCAATGTATATTTTTTATAATAACAAATCAGTGGAATAAGGCATATTGGCACTGATGTGCTTTTCGATACATTTTTTTCTTTTACTAAAGAATAATTTTGATAGATATTTATTATTCACCTTCAAATGATTATAAATTTACATTACAAGTATTTTTACCTTCATTTTTATAAAAACATGTTTTTTTTATTTCATTTTTTAATAACTCTATTATTTTAACAATATTTTGAAATAGATGAGAAGAGATTTGCCCTAGATAGATGAATCCTGTTGCATGGGTGTCATGCAAAATATTACAAGTACATATAAATCTTCAAAATATTAACATGGTGTTTTATACCGTTGAATATTTTAAGTAGTATTTCTTTTACCATTATGATATATTTCATTCAATCAGAAAAAAAAAAATTTATCGCATATTATAAACATACAAGATCAGGAAAGCACTTCTTGATCATTAAAAAAGACTATTTACATGAAAAACAAGAATAATTTTACACGCTTCCTAAAAAAAATAGAAAAATATATTTCTAAAAAGGAAATTATTTTTTCTAATTAGTCCCACATACGTACTTTGTATTCATTTTTGTGAATTTCATCATATGCTCAAAATGTTCTTGCATATAATAATGTAAAATTTATAATAGCAATTCTTCTTAGACAAATTAGCCAGATGATTTTTTTTGATGTTTTTGTAGTATATCAAATTAAACATTGTTTTACATGAATGTAATAGTGAAAATCCGAAAGCACAACAAAATAACTTTTAAAAATTTTAGCAAATTTATGGAAAAGGATGTATATTAAATACGGTTACATGACAAGCTTCTAACAGAATGTAAATTAAATCATCATAGAATTTTTATATACTCGAAATATCGCCACCTTTTATGTGTATGAAGGCATAAATCAAGCTGCAGTTTAATTTTTATATACTCAACAGAATTTCTTACATTTGGGTAGATTA
Organism: Rhyacophila brunnea; assembly: GCF_057557595.1. Lineage (NCBI taxonomy): Eukaryota > Metazoa > Arthropoda > Insecta > Trichoptera > Rhyacophilidae > Rhyacophila > Rhyacophila brunnea. Next base: position 52,768 of record NW_028232798.1, on the reverse strand, counting down.
TTTATGTTTAGCATATTTTAGTTTGCGCTCTTTAGTAAAAGCAATTCGATTATTTTATATCGATCAAAGTTTCTTTCATAAGTACAATTTATATATTTGAAGCCTGTTTAAGCACTTTTAAATTAAAAGGTGTTATTAGTATTCATCTACATTTATTTTGTTATAATTCTTAAAAAATTTAGTAAGTTATAAATTAGCGAATTACTGTGAGAATGCAGAAAGAAATTATAAGTTACATTCTTTTTAATCGGCATGGAGTTGTTTTTAGGAATCTCAAAACTAGTATTTTTTATATATGAACATTTTTTCTAGTTATAATTTGCGCTTTTGTTCTCGAGCAAAACTTGCTTGATTTTCTGCGCGCACAGCGTATTTATACCTTCAGTAATTTTCTTCTCTCCAAAGTTTTCTTTAAAATCCCTTGCCCATTTCGAGACCTATTAATTCAAGGGTTATTCTCAATCCCAAGATTTGTATATATGCCTCGATCTGATTCGTGACATCTAGTTCCTTCTGGTACCTTTTATGATATCAAGTCACCATATCGTCCCACGTGGAATCACAAAATATTATATAATTATTATAAATCTTTGTTTTTAATTTTAAAAATTATTGCAATATTTTCTTGACAAAGAATTTTCAAATAATTGTTTCAACTTTACATTGCTGATAAGTTTAATTATTCAGGCAAAGTAATGCTAATCGTTTGATGATAAAGCAAATGTACATTACTATAAAAATGTTGGCTTGCTTCATTAATTACAGGGAAACTTATTATATTTTTGTATACCTCGTTTGACACAAATATGCTATATATATTGTATGTGTGTTTTATTTGTGGTGAGCATACTTTTATTCATCATCAAGACCGTTATTTTATTTATTATATTATAGTAAATATTTAAAACTTTATTTTATATGGGTTAATTTTTGATTTTACATTTATATTTCTAAAGCATACTGTGTGATATAATCCTTGGGGAAAACCTTTTCAATATCTTTTTTTCTGCTAATTCTCATCGATACCTCTTTTTCGCTCAAGACTTATCAGTTCAAAATCTTTCTAAATCCTATGGTTTGCACATATGCCTCAACTTTGTTGGATATTTCAAGATCTTTCAATTAGTAATTATTTTCATATATTTTTTATTTTAAAATAGCAAATTAAATGCATTCTGCAAAATACATGAAATCGAAAACGACTTCAAAATATATCCTAATAGAAATAAATATTCTTATTGCTAAGTGCAAAAATATGTGTTTTACAATAAAAACAAAGGTTTTAGTAGATTACATATATCCCTCAAAACTGTCTGTCGTGGAAATTAAGTTTGTGTTAATTCGTTAAATAAATACAAATTATTTTTATTTCCTATAATTATTATATTGTTATTACACTCATGAAGAAAATCTATGGGCTTTATATTGCTACAATACAAAAAATAAAAAAATAGAATTTATATATTACCATTTAATCTGGATCTTTTGAAGAAAAAATACTGCTTGATTATTTAAGTTACTATTCTATGAAATTTACCTTCGGTATATTTATTCTGCTTTATATTGTAAATTTACATAGGAAATCAATTATGCATTTGTATTTCAATTTTATTGTGTTTTTTTATGATAATAGAAGTGACTTTGACTTGCTGCACAATTTGCAGATTGATCTAATTTATGAATTATGGCAAAAATTAAGTTCATTCTTTTGTGATAATTTTACCTGAAAAAAACAGCCTTATTGTATGAATTTTGCGCATTATTAAATACATAAACATTTTTGATCGAAGTGACAAAAAAATTAAAGATAGTTTCATGAATTTCGTGCATCCAAAATTAAAGAATGTAATAGCTCATTTGAAGCGCAAAATATATACAATCGGTATATTAAAGTGATTTTTAATAATTATTGAAATTATGCTTATGTGTAATAAAACTAACGATATCTTAAATATTATCACTTTTTACTTGTAAATCATGATAGATGTAAATAATTTTTTAAGGGTTAACAAAATCACCATTTGAAATTATAAAAGTAATATATTAATATGTTCTAAGGTGGCTGAAACAAAATTTCTCGCTAAGTATTATTAAGGCAGGCAAATTGTCGAGATAAATTTTATATGATAAGATAGCTTCAAATTTCGCGTTATAAAAACAAATGCCTAAATTCATCGAATATAATACATTCAATAATAGTATAATGGTAAATAATCACATAAATTTTTCATATATTCTGATAAATTTCTTGGAAAAGAAGGTGTGATATGTCGAGGCTATATTTTTAATGCTTATTTAAAACCCTAAAAAGCCAACTTTTGTGCCTTTGAATATGGCTATAAATATTTGATCAAAAAGTCGAAAATATATTTTATATTTTGTTTTATTCATACTTTCATACACTTTATTTATTAAAATCTATTCAAATACTGTAAATACATAGAACAAAATTTTCCGTTGTTTTTTAATCAATATTGCTAAAATAAACATTATTTATACTTTAATTTATAAATTTCCATGACAGCCTCGAAAACTTTCTCATATATTTTTATTTCTTTCTCAAAGCTCCGAATATTAATGTCTTGAAGAATCATCAATACATCAAAAAAATCTTGTTTTACATCATATTTTTTACTGTTTTTTACAATAAAATCTCGTAAACTGAAAGAAATAATTGACCAGTATCTCTTTAAATAATTATTATATAAGAGATCGCAGGGCGATGAATCTTCCTTTGTCAAAGTTAAAACGTATTGAAGCAAATATTTTAGGCCATCAAAAACCAACTTGCGATACATTGGAGACAAAATTTTGATACCAATGCGAAAAAAATTAAACACAGGTAGAACTTTTTCAATGTAAAAACTTTCTCCTATAATATCAAATCGTTCCAATGCCAAACATTCACAAATCAAAAATATATCATCCAAACAAAAAACAATTGTGTACTTTGTATACTTTATTTGAGTTAGAGTTATATTCCTGAAGAATAGACGTACTTTAAATTCCTCGATTTGTTTTAAGTATACATTTCTGGTGTCATTTTGAACGTTCGAACAGATTTTATTTCTGTAAAAATCCGCAATAAAATCTTCAGAGATCTCATATATATGCTTTTTCTCCGTGCAAATATTGAAGTACCTTATTTCAATTTTATCTTTTGTTTTGAAGCATATAATTTTATTTAAATGCGAATATAATAGTACTGACACATTTTCAATAATTTTTTGTTGGCATAAATAGTCTTTATTCGACTTAGTAATCATAAAGTACTTGAAGTCTTTTAGGATGTAAGATGAAAAAAAAAAAGATCTCTCAAAAAATTTGGTGATAGTATATTTGAAAACTATATCAGTCTTCATTATACCTTTTAATATATTTTTTTCAATTTTCAATTTACAATCCCTGATATTTTTTATGTGTTTGAGGATGTCACTCACGCATTTATCTAGGTTTTTATTTTTTTCCATAATCTTTGTTCCTATCGGTACCATTCGAAGCGAGAGGGGATCTTTGGAATCATTAGTTGATACAACATCAACTAGGTGGGATGCAGTGGCGCTTAAAAATGACTCAATACTGTCTAAAAATTCACAATATTTTAAATACGGATTTACCTTAGATTTGATTTTATTATCCACATATAAAAATATATTTATTGATTCTCCGATAGATTGCCATTTTTTATGCATAGGTTTTGAAATTTTCGGCCTAGAATTATTAATTTTGCTAATTCTCCTACTCGCTATATTGAGGATCTTAGGTTCATATGATACTGGATTGGGGTTATTACTGGAAAATTTTTGTTCGATAGAGTTTTTACTAACCCTACCTTGTGTTTTTGAAATATACTGATTCGATTGGCCAGGGGACTTTTCTTTGTGATCATAAAAAACTTGATTTTCACGTGCGCGTGGACTAGTGGCATAAAATGTTTCATTTAGAAATGGTCCTTTATATGCAATCTGATTCAAATTAGATGATATAGTGCCTTTATTAGTCCCATCATTTAAATAGTAGCTATTCCGAGTAATATCATCTAATGATATATGATCTAATTGGAAGGTCAATTTGGGCATGAATTGACTAGTTGTGTCAATTGAATCATAACATACCGGGGTAGTGGTTAAATCTGCTATAGTTGGTGGTGTAATATCAGAACACGCATTTTTTTGCAAGTCATAGGAATGCTCCTCTGTGTCGAAATAAGGAGATGAAAATGACGCTTCTGTTGACATATCAAATAGATTATTCCGATTATTGTCTAAATTGTTTAAATCATATGTGGAGTTCACATAAATTTCTGGACACATTGTATGTTGCTCCCATGCGTGTGGATTCGTATATTTCATTTTATCATCTTCGTCATTTTGAATCGAATTATCATATGATAAATATGTATTATGATGAAAATTTTCGTAAGCAGCTTTAAGAGGCAGAAACCATATGAGATTTAATGTTGAAAATTGAAATTTCATCACAAAATTTTAATTGTTGAATTAAATAGTAAAAACATTTCAAGAAAATTTGATTTCATATCAATACTCATGATTAAGTTTGATTTCATAATAGTACTATTGATCAAATTTAATGTATTCAAGTTTAATTAATTATGAAATAAAAATATTTCTGTAAAATTTTATTGATCTTAGCAAGAATACAATGACTCTAATATTAATCATAAACAGAATTATAGAAACACAGATGATCCATAAATTATTTAGAAACTATGAAGGCGATAAATTTCATGAAATCACCACAATTTTCCCCAAAATCATTCATTTTGATTTAGACTAAAATAAAGATCACAGGAATGGAAAGATCATTTATCAGTAGGTTTATTGGCTGAAAATTTGAAATTGATTTACACGTATGAATAAATCATGTGATAATCTAAACTTTTTATGTAAATGAAAATATAACTTATAGTCTTTTATTTATAAAGTAGCGCTTCTTGGAATTTAAATTTTTGATAATTTACCATTATATTATAGAATTTCATATTTAATGTCTAAATACATCAGAAAGGAAAACAAGTTACATGTGACACATATTTTTTCTTTGGTTGTGGCTTTTCATTACTATTAAGATCTTAGATTCATTTTTGACCTCTGCTCTTGAAAAAATTATATTTTGTTATACATCGAATCCATTTTAAAAACTTCGTTTTTGGTTTTTTCTTAAAATTTTATTAATCAAAAATTATCTATTGATAAAACAAATTTGATCATCACCAAATGTAGGCAGAAAAATAAATCAACATTTTGTAATACATATGAAAATTAATACATGTGCTTGATTTCTAGTTAGATCTAGTGAATATTGATTGTACCGATGTTGTGAGCAAAATTTTAATCATGTTTTGTGGTCAAATTAAGATATTCTTTAATTTAAAATAAACTATTGAAAGCAAATCAAGAATAGAAATAACAAAATTCAGAAATTATATTTTTTCCTCTTAAATTTGTATGTTTGTATTCTTGTTCACTACAATACAAATAAGCAAAAAAGTTGATGTTTAATGCTAAAGGTTTTTTTAGATCGCGCAATGAAATATGCGTCGTATGTATTTATCAAAAATAAATAAATTCGCTTAATATATAGATTTACTTATTTACCATTGAAATTGCAAAGTATTCAGGTAACGACCAAATTAGATGATTTTTTCATAAACCACTATGAGATCTAGATGAATATTACAGTACTTTGCTTGTGGCATTATATAGAATAGATACATCGAATGTTGAATTTAAAATCATATAAATTGAAATTTTTTGTCAAGTTATTAAATTTCCCGTCGTACAAAATTATATTATTATTAAAAACATTTGCGGCACCGGAACTTTTGTTTTATATCCTGGAAATACCCAATATATTTTTTTATATAAAAAGGGACTTTTTTGCATATTTTCAATATTTCATCATTTAAATCCTCCTAGTGTTGTTTATAATCTATTTAAGGTTTAAAGCACAGTGCGTGGATCTGACGTATTCAACTTATAAATTATTTGATCATTCTTCGTATTTAAAAATTCAATTATATCTATTATTAAACAAAGTTTTGTTAATTATTTGCATGTAAAAAAGCATTCCCTAAAGTGGGTTCTTATATAAATTTTTCAAGAAAGATGAAAATCAAAGTATTTCGAAAACATAATTTATAATATATTTGTGCCCAATAACACATAATTTTATCCATAAATGCTGTTTTTGTGTATACTTTACAGTATTTATTCTTCCTATATGCATTAAATGTGGTTATAAAAAGCTCTGACAATAAAAAGCAAATCAGTAAATATAAAATATAGAAAAAATACAAGGTTTTATTTATAATAAGCTTAGAGAATTTATTTACGATAAATTATATGATCTCTTTAGTTACTGACCCTTTAATATGGTTTATTAATATAGGAGAGCATGAAATACAGCCGAGGGATATATAAGAACCTAATTATAATTATCTTTTTATGGCAAATAGTATCAAGCCAGTTACAAATATTTCAACAGTTTTTATTTGTAAATTTGAAAATCATAGTGTATTTTCATATTTTTTGATAAAAATTATTGTTGATGTTCGTCTTAAATAACGCATTTTTACTACGTCTTTTATTTTTAAATGTTTTTATATGATAAAATACGCGAATCAGTAGCTAATATCATTGAAAAGTTATACACTAGAGTTTATCCGATGCTCATACAATGCCTTTTTTATTTTTTTAGGTGACGTTAGGCTTGTCCCAGGTCTGAAATACGTTAATTGGGATTCGAGAAGGTCAGAAAGACAGACGTTCTCTTTCACACTGTATTATAAAACAGTACACAGACTTCAATAAAATGAACATTATTATGAGTTGAATTTATATTTATGAAGTTTTTATATCGCCAAAAATTTTTTACTGTAAAGAAATCTCTAAGCGCCACTTATTTTTTGTTCCATATTCTTAGAGATGAATTAACTACAAAAATATTACGGCTTGGCTAAAAGGATCTCGGTAAAGAATAACGATGAAGTGACGAATCTAAATTTAGGAAAACTAAACACTATATATAACAGTGTGGAATGATTTGGTTATAGAAGTAAAATGTATCGAATCTCTTACGTTCAATACTTTTTCGTAAAAAATTTAGCTTTTATTTCGCTTCGAAGTATATTTAAACGTATTTTTTTACTTGAGGATATAATATTAACTGATGGGGGCTTATTCCTTATTTAAAAGAGAACTTGGTTATAAACATTCTGTGCCAAGCGACAGGTAGATCTTTGTTGATTCTGTAACTGAGACAAATATTAATAAAATCGAGAGAAATAGATCCGTTTAAAAATTTGATGGTAAAGAGATACTGGCAATAAATGTTTTATGTTGTTCTGACTATAACATTATCTGAAGAAATATTAAAATGTAACTCTTATGGTTTTTAAATAAAAAAAGTAAGTTGAAGATAAAATAAAACACGCTATATGAATAATTTTTCTTCAAATTTAATAGCTGATGCAGAGTCTTTTTTTACAAAAATATGCATTTGGTTATATTCTTTAATTCATTTTTTGCCAAAATAATAAGGGATTGAAAATTAAAATATTAGCAAAAATGTGTCATTGTAAAAGAACCAGCACCAAAAATTATATCGAGATTTTTACATAAATCATCTAAATTCCATAAAATTTCACGAATAAATTATAATAAATGCTTGTATAGATAGAAATATATCTCGAAAGTTTCGCTAAATAAGCCTTATTTCTAAGAAAAATTCTTGATAATATTTATTTAAGATAGAGCTCCTAAATTGTCTTTAGTCTACATTTATAACCATCACCATTGTAATGATACATATCTAAAACCCGCTGCATTGTCAATGGGTGAACCGTAATTATTTTCACTTGAGGTAACGGAAATAATACGTGAAGCACTAGTTGGAGGATTTTGGGTAGTATCCAACCATGGCCTAAAAAATTGAGTTTGGTTTGGCATATCAACGACCGTATTAGGAAAACAATTTCCAACTAAATTATTTGGTTGGCTAGATGGCTGTCTTGTAGTTTCCACATTCGGTGAAGTAAAATATCTTGCAGTTGTTGGTTGCATTGAATGTTCGAGATATTGTAGATTTTTATATTGTTTAAATTTTATAGATAAAAGCCTGCACCTTGAACAATAGCAATATGGTTGTACACTTTTATATGTTCTTGCTTTGGGCCTTATAGGTAATTGTCTTGGATCAGGAGTATAGGACTGACTTTGCGGTGCATAAAGCTGCTGACCAAGGCTGGGAAAACCTCCAAGTGTATCGTACTGATTTCTGATATAATGTGAGCTCAAATTTCGATTCTGTTCACCTTCGCCTTCAGATGCTCCATGATCATATAATTCACCCGGACTATATTCGTACTTTTTTCTGGTATGATATGTGCTCAAATTTCGATTCTGTTCACCTTCGCCTTCAGATGCTCCATGATCATATAATTCACCCGGACTATATTCGTACTGATTTCTGGTATGATATGTGCTCAAATTTCGATTCTGTTCACCTTCATATGCTCCATGATCATATAATTCACCCGGACTATATTCGTACTGATTTCTGGTATGATCTGTGCTCAAATTTCGATTCTGTTCACCTTCATATGCTCCATGATCATATAATTCCCCCGGACTATATGTATTCGTATTATATGCTGATCTAACTGCAATTGAAAAAAATGGCAAGTTAGATAAAAAAAAATATTTCATTTCTGAAATATAGTATCCATAATTTAAGTTAAAATATTTTCTTGAAAAAAATTCCGGATCAATAAAATCAGCACATGTTTATTAAAATGATTTTACATAAAAATTAACTAGTATATATCAAAATTATAGATGGAATTTTTTTGATAAAATAATCTAGTTTTAAATTGCACATTCATAATATCTTAATAAATTTATTTTTATTGTATTCAAACTGTCAAATAAATTGATTTATTTATGCACTTATATTTAAGAAATAAGGAAATAAACAGAATTCGTGCAAATATACCAACACATTATTCAAGTTATAGGTGTTGTGTATTTATAAAATAACATTTTATCTAAGAGTTTGATCTGGAATTAAAAAATTTCAATATATAGAGAATCTATCTGTTTACATATTGAAATTATAAGAACTCGATCTATTCTGGTTAAACAAAATGCAACAGATATTTCATCTTAAAATGTATACTTTTTAGGGTAGAATATAAAATTATGCTTGAATTAAGTCATGTGTATAACTTTTTTAAAGAAGCATATATATTTATTTTTAATAAAAAGCGTGTTTTAAAAAGGCGAATTTTTATGTTGAATATGCTTGAATACGTCAAAACTATCAAAATAGACCCCAAAAATTGTTATTTACAGAAAATAGACGTCTTGTGCGCAATATCTATAGATAATATATAGATTTTGTTATTCAGACAGCAAGGATATTATATATGATATTTGTATGAGATGTATTCCATTGTCCCTGTGTATTTCGTAAGTAAAAATATGACAGTTTTTAATATATCCTGGATTTTTTTATATTTTAATGTATCAGATCACATGTTTATTTTTATTTTATTTACATCTTTCAAATTTTAACTGTATTCAATTCACATTCGAGTAAAACGATGGAAATAGTGTTAGAAAGACGAAAAATACATTAAACTCACGCAGAAAAGAAGTACTTTGATATATAAACATCACCAGAAGATTATTAAATTCAAGAATTATCTGAATCATTCCCTTACGCTTCAAGCATACGATGTACTATGGTCGGCACAAAAAAAAATGGCATCTATAAGACAGTTTAAATAATAATTTCTCTTTGAAACCATTTATTAATGTAGGAAATAAATTACGTATAGAAGAGGGAAGTGGCTTGACTTTGCTCAAAATTTATAACTTTTTATAAAAAGAAAGATGAAAACCGATTTATTTTGAACCACATCAAGAATTTAAAAGATAAAAAATTTTCAAAAAATATCAATTTATCATAAAATTACAACAATTTGATAACCAAGAGATAAGAGATGTCAAATAAAAGCAAGAAAGAAAGAAAGTATAGTTAGACAAATTAATAAGAAATTTTATGAAACGCATTTAAATGATAAACAAGATACTATTTACAACAATTCTTTGAGATGTGTAAAATAGTCAAAATTCTAAAAATCATTCAATCGACCTATGCAAATCTTACTAATATATATGTCTGCATCCAAATCGATAAAATTATATGAAAGAATCAAATGCCAATGAATTAACATGAACAAAAAAAATATATAGATCTTTTGCAACTTAAGAAGTAAACACACAAATGAAAAATTACGAAAAATAGCGAGAGAATACAAAAAAATACAGACGTAAAAATAGGATGGTTCCAGTTAAATTTATAGGTGGTGGTAAGTGGCGATGATTGTGTGGTGTAAATATTAGACCTAAAATCTTTAATTTCTTTGTTTATAGGCTCGAATACTCCACACGTAATTGTTTTTATAAATTAAAAAACTGGTAATTAATGCCGTCTGACTGATCTAATAGAGCAAACACTAGTTGCTGACTCACATTAACAGTTAACTTATATCTTATTAAAAGGTTTATTGTTGACTATAACAACTTGACTCGGTTCCCAAACGCAAGTCCAGAGATCTTGGTCGTTATTGGTATTATAGCCATGTTTATCAGCAGTGATGACTCGATTTACGTGTTCAGATCAAGCCTTTGATCATTTTCAGCTATAAGTCATGAATGTATATGTAAAAATTCAATAAAACAAACTAGATTCAGCAATATTTAATAAAATTCGAGTTTGTCTGTGCAACAAATTATAGCAAAAAAATAACTTTATAAATTAAGCATAAAATTAAAATATAAGCTAATATAAATTAAATTTAGTGATTCTAGAATAAAATAAATAGAAAAAGTAAAGGCATTTACTTTGAAAATTACCTCAACGCGTATATTTAAGGCGAAAAACCAGGAATTTTTTAAAACATTATATATAATTTACCGAATATTTAAGCTGCCTGTTCAGATGAAATATATAATTAATTTACACAAATAAATGCTCATACTACAATTTATTACGATTTTATCACCAAAAAATATTTAGTGGGGAAATTATGGAATGATTGCTTTTACATAAAGACCAATTAGCACAATCTAAAAAATGGTGTTATAAGTATTGTAAAAAAAGAGCCTGACTTATTTGAATAACAATTAAAAATCGAAAATCTTAGTGATGACGGAAGTAATTCAATCGGAAGTAAAATCCGCAACCTTATATCTGCAAAACTCTTCAAATTGTACGTCTAGTACATAGATGCCAGCAAGCAAGTTCCGAAGGGCCAAAAACGAAATGAGTACTACATCGATCAAAAAAATGAATTATCTACTCAACAATAGCTATATAATGGCAGTGTTAGCTAAAATAAAACCCCTGTGAGTATCAAGTTCGAATACGTAATAACTTGTAAGCTAAAATTTGGTAAAGCATGCTAACATGTTTATTTTAATTGAACATATATGCTTCACGTTAGTGATGGTTTATTAATCTTTCTATTTGTATTAAGAAATAATTTGTTTGGTAAAAGCTCAAGGAAAATAATACTGACTAAACTTACCACGTTATGAATCTTATATAAAATGAATTTCCTTCAATTCATTGTAAACTTGAAGCTTGTCTCTAAATATTTGGAAAATTACAAATTATTTAAATTTGTTTTTTTTAGTAACTTCATGAATTTAGATATGAATGAATTCAATTTTTGCAACAAATATTATCGGATGTAACGATATAAACACAAAAAAATAAAATATGAATAAAAATTCTGAGAAATCTGATCAGACAATCCATGTACAATTTAAGGGTAAATTTTACAAATTTAAATAAACTTTTTTATATATTTCTGATTTAGCTAAAATTTATATTATTTTTCACATAATTTTTATCATTTTAAGATAATGCTACCCTTTATACCCGTCAAAGGCATTTCATAAAATAGATCCGAAAGTAATTTCTTATTGATAATTTAACAGGAAATATTTCAAAAAAGAATTTATACATTTATAGATAGAAAGCAAAGAAGAATTATATTCTCGTGATCTGAATTTTGAGGTGAACTTATGATAATTTTCTAGTGGAATAAGGCTTAATTGATATAAAGGAATATTTTCTTTATATTAAATGTAACATCACAATATCGAGATCCAATATATAAAATACATGAGAAACACAAAGATTTCCCTGTTTAAAGATTATTTTCTTTTCCATATAAATTAGAAAGTTTTCCATGATCGAATAAATTTAGTCGAGAAAAATCAAAATTATGTGTAAGCATTAAAAAAAATATCCTCCAAAAAAGCTACCAAATGATTGAAAAGGGCTGATTTTAATACTGGTAATAAATGTTATACATACGGCTAAGAGATGACGAAAGATCCTGTTTGATACTGGATAGAAATATTTTATTCCAAAAAAATCCAAAGATCTAATATTAAATATTGTATATCAAATAGTAACTAGCTAGCACCTATAAAGTTAGATTCTTATTTATGTCCACACAGAGAGTGTTAAAGAACCGTAATATAATTATAACTTTACGAGTATGGAGCTCTAGAATATCATGTTTTAGACTAATTTAAAATATTTTTCATATCTTTATTTTTTTATATATCCCCGAATGCGGGAGCGGTAACAACAAAAACAAAACAAGCCAAAAGGCTCATATATACGAAATTAAGAATCAAATAATATATATTTATATATATGTGGTTCAATTTATTCATTCCTAGTGATTATTGTCAAAATTAAATTTAATTCATCATTATAATGTTTTGGATTTTTTTCGGTTTCCAAAAATCTAAAAAACACCAATTGCATTCAAAATTTTAGAAATAAATTTATTTACATAGTTCAAAAATCTAACACTATTATTGACTATTTTATGATTCTCTACATTTGCATACAAATCTGTTCAGTCTCTTAAAAAATATGTGTTACTATTGACTCAATATACACTTTTTATATATATTTGCTAATTTTTATTTTTTCGAATTTAATCGGCATACAATAAAGTTTTATACTTCTTCTCACCTTACTAAAGCCCACATGCAATCTTTGATGTAGCCTCGATTATATTCTTGGTGTCAAAATTACTAAATCTGCTTCTATGGATATCTATAGTTCACCATTTATATGCTTAATGCCTCTCTATATTTTTTTATTTCTCTTCGGATATTTATTTTTCTCATTGTCCTAAAAACTCCAATATTCTTATACTTTTCAAACCCGATAATATAGGTAAAAATGCAATTAAACTTCCTTCCACATTTACAGTGATTCATTTAAAGCTTTTGGATTTAATATTGGTTTCTATTTTTAACACTTTATCTACCCACATCTTAATTAATTTTTATGTGGTATCAAAAGTAGACTTCCTATCATATTTTGTATAAAATTTTTTATTTTTTAGCTTTATTTTCTATATCTTAAGTTTTATAATTGTGGTTTTTAGTTGTTAATCTCTTTTTATAGGGTAATTTAAAAAAGGTGTCACACTAGATTACCATTAGCCAGTCTTTGGCATATCTAGTTTAACTTTATGTATATATTCTTAATGCGGATTAATACTATGGTGTGTTATCTGAAAATAATTAGTTATGCACCCGGTCGCATATTTCTTAAAATCGCTAAGAGCATGTGTTGACATTTTTAGTTGCATTTACTTGTCCACTCATTTTATATATAGCGTTTCCAATAACATGTTTCAGGTGAAGCTTTTTACAGCCTCTTTCACTTTTCTAAGAAATTTGAAGCATATATTTATAGTTATAATAATATCGCTATTAATTTGTAATATAAGACGGATTTATTTTTATGGTATTTTTGTAACAGGCTTAAGCAAATATAATTGTTCTGTGATATATTCTTTTTTTTAATGAAATATTTTCAGCAGTTTTCTGTTTTTCAACTATAATTACCAGATTATTTGAAGTTTTTTTTGTATGAACTTGATAGACCATATCTTTGATTTTTTATTTTAAGAAATCGCCAATAACTTTTTTTAATTCATATTTATATGCTAGATTGATAAATTAATTTTAGTTTTCTATTAAATACGCGTATTAATATTAGAATATAACGAAACCTAAATTATGTGATATTCTTATGCCAATATGGGAAAGAACAAATTGTGTATTCAAATATTTTTTTTAAACAGTTTCATAAAAAGAATCAATATAAAACTTGGATATAGGAAATATAAATTCAAATCCCATTATTTTAGTGAATGATATAAATATTTCAATGGTGAAAGAGAACTTATTGGATTTTAAGGATTTTAATAAAATTATCTAAAAATTTTAAAAAAAGTCTTGGCCACGTTTCTGGTATATGCGGACATTTTTAAAGTGAGTTTAATGAAGATTTCAACGTTTTTATTCTTGTAATATTAAACTATTGATAATTCTATAAATCTGATTAATCAAATGTGCATAAAATTAACTGTGTAATAATGGCTAGCCATAACGCGCTAAGGTTCGAATGCAGATATTCTTATTTTTTATGTATTATTGTTTGATTATTTGATTACTATCTACAAAACGAAATCAAAATTTCTATTGATTTTTTCTGTGTAATTTTTGTTTAATTATATTCGAGGTTTTCCTTTTCTATATTTTTCTCACGTACTAAATTTGCAGCTTAAAAACAATATTTTATATGTAAAATGCTAGCAAAAACACCATGGGGAACCTAGATCCCTATATATTTAATTTTGAAATCATCTTTTGTCTGTTTCTTCTGCAAAACTTAGTAAGATTTAGTTTGACTAATTATTTTTTTTTGTTGACTATTTATACATTCTAAACTTCTGAAAAAATATTCAAGGTTTGCTATTCTTTTGTATCATAAAGTAAGTTCATGATTAAATTTCTTATATTTCAAAATATTTATATGCATAAAGAACGTGCAAATAAAATAAAACTATTTTTGTGTGAATTATTTCCTCAGGTGAAATATGTGTAAAAAAGTCTATTTATGTTTTTTTTATATCCTTCTGGGGTGGTTATTTGCCAAAATAATAAAAAATAAAGACCATTCAATATTAAATCTATCATGTCAAGAATATAAAACACAAATATTTTATGTTTAAGCTTAAATATCATAAATATTTTCATAACGAATTTTTTTTTGCATGACTGGCTTTATTATTATTCTTACGAGAATTTTTTTATGGATGTATACTCTTCCCACATAATTACTTATTTCATAAAAAAATCAGTATTTTGAAAGTCAAAATGATCTTTAATATCCCAGTAAAAAAAATATGTTTTCACATAGATTATTTTTTTGACCTAAAAAGATGCTATAAATCTGGTGTAAATCTAGCGATTTAAATTTATTCTACCCATCATTCCATTTAAAAATTATAAAAATAAATCTAAATTTTTTTCTATGATTTAATGTATCGGGTTTTCATTATCTAGTTCGTGATCATTCCGAATGTCAAATAATTATAGCTAATAAATCAAGGGAAATTTGCAAAGTCGTAAAAACAAATAAAAACTGGTTTAAAATGTGTTACTTCGATTGTTTTTTTATGGGTTAAGTTTCTTTTTATCAATTATTTTTATTTAGACGTAGTCAGCCCATTGGGAATATTGCACAACTTCTTGATAAATCTTTTGACACGATCCCCCTGATCTATCTAAATCAACTGCTCTTCTTCTCTCAAATGAGATGAATTAAAGTGTCTTGCGGAGTGTGAGAGCTTGCATGTATGCTTCTACTTCGTCTGGTATTTTTAACACCTTAACATATTTTTTATGATATTTTGTGACCACCCCATCCCAAGTCATCACATATGGTATTATTATGTGCATTAATATTAATATTCTATTTGTATTGCAATAATATTAATCTAATAAGTTTGATAATATATAAAAGGTTTTAAATTAAAGCGCAATAATAAAATCAAAAACAACAAGTTTTCACCAGAATATAGATTTATTGAACGGCAAGTGCAATCAAATTAAAATAATAGTTTTATAGATGATATATTATTTTTATGGAACTTGGGGGATGCTCATGGAATTTTAAATGTATATTGTTAATAAAGTTATTCAGAAAGATAAAATTATGCCGTATCATGGCGATTTATATTTGAGGCTTTTATTAAAAAAACAGCTTCTTTCGTTTGAAGCTACCAATTAGATAATTTGATGCATATTGAAGGATTTTTTTTGAGAAAACAACGCAATTAGTTATATTAATAAATCTTTAATGCACTTTAATATGTAGAATTTTCTGTAATTATTATAAAAAAGGAAATTTTACATTAAACTTCTTTTTGAGGACATGTCACACGGTGTCTAAAAAAGGCATTGATTAAGATGCATGCAAATTTAAAATTTAAAAAAATTGAGATATCCATATTTTATCATATTCATGGTGAATAAATCCAATACTTAATTTTATGTTCCATAATAACCATGAATTTTCAATGTTCCCAATTTTAAGTCTTGGAATTCGGAAAGCAACTTTTTAATCGTATTCTAAGCTAATACTTAAACGATTGAATATTTAATGATTAAAAAAATGGGCGGTTTCATTTACTTTATTCATACTTTACTTTCAGATTAAACAATAAACATAAAATTTATCATAAAACATAGCTATTTCATTATCCTCGTTCAAACTACTCACATATTAAACAATAAACATAAAATTTATCATAAAACATAGTTATTTCATTATCCTCGTTCAAAATACTCACATATTAAACAATAAAAGATTGAATATTTAATGATTAAAAAAATAGACGGTTGCATTTACCTTGCTCATACTATACTTTTAGATTAAACGATAAACATAAAATTTATTATAAAACATATTTATTTTATTTATCTTGTTTAAAATACTCTAAGATTAAACAAAAGGTATAAAATTTACATAAAAAATATCAATTTTACCTTATTCATACTATACTTTCAGATTAAACAATCAGGTTAAATTTTACATAAAAAATATTTAATTTATCTTATTCAAACTGCTCTAAGATTAAACAATAAGCATAAAATTTATTTTAAAAAAAATTATTTCATTTAATCAGTGCAAACTACACACACGTAAAATATCTATTAAAAGAAAGAAATATTGATTTCATAAATTAAGCAAACATAGTTGCAAGCGTAATTATATCCAGGTTTATGCAACTGACATGATTTGGTATTAAATACCTTTTAATGCAATCTATAATTATACTTGCATATATACACAATAATTAAAAGGCCTTATTATAAATACTTAAAAAATAGAACGCTGAAAAAAGTTTAAGCATGTATGAATTTAATAATATTGAAATATCCCAGGAAATATTTATAAAAACAGCAATTTACCAAAAATTTCAACATACATGTTTCGTAGACAACACAATAAAACTTAATTTTAAAACATTGTGTTCAAAATTTGAAACGTTTTTTTTTAAGTGTGTATTCCCGTAATTTTATAAAATGTATTCCTGCATTAAAGATTAATACTTTTCTATATTTTAAGACGAATGTTTCTTTTTTTAATTTCCATATTTTTAGAATGATCTTTTTTCTTTAATTGATAGATATCATAATGAATCTAATCAACTCCAAGAACCAATCCACAGTGTCTTCTCCTTTTCCAAACACATGTGTCAAAAATAGAAACCCATCCCATTATCTATATTTAAACATAGAAATAACTTTAATAGAGAACAATATCTATATTCATATATCAATTTACCGACACCGATTTAATACATAATACAAATATTAAAGAAAAACAAAAATGATGATGTTTACGCCAGTACACCAAAGATTTGTTGATGATTGCTATATTTCCGACAATCTTTATCCAGAAAAGTCGAGTTTACTTATTCATCGAATACATGTCAAATTTGGTCGAATTTCAAAAATTACCAAATATATGAAGGAATCTTGTAAAAGGGAGTTAAAGAAAACAGGAAATTGTAATGTTACAATGAGACTATTAACAGAAATATTCACGACTTTTTCTGGGAAAAGTGCAGTTTTCGAGAAAAATATTTTAAGAATTATTGTTTCTGTTTTTAACTATATTCAAGAGGAGTATTCTAAATATTTATCGTATCAGAGGGAAGGGAAAATGGGGCCAATAGGTGTTATTTTAAATGAAAAATATAGCACGTATCTCAATTTTCTTGAATTGTTTTATTCGACTGAAATGAAAACATATGCTAGCAACCGATATATCAAGCAAATGCTCGAGAGTTTATCCGAAGTTCTTTCTATTGGATGTGATAAACTTACATTCGATGAAATAACGGAAGATGATTCGTATATTCCAGATAGCACGAGTGAAGAAACATCGTATATTAGACTTTTTAAAGAGTTCGGAAGATTTGAGAAGAATGAAGAATATGATTTTCTGTTTCTAACCATCTTAGAGAAAAAGCTTCTTTTGAAAGATTTATTTCACAGTTTTTACAAAGAAAAAATAATGTGGGTTTTAAATTCACTGATGGATAGAAACATGAATAATCAAAAAAGGGTTGATCTAATGCTAATTTTAATAAGAGAAAGAACAAATATAGTAAATGTACGTGCATTTATTTCATGTTTTCTATATCTGAACACACGAAAAGATGTAAATCCAAATAGCATTGATATTTTAATGGTAAATTTAAAAGAATGTTTTTTATCACTCATTCTAACGCAGATCAATTTAAGATTACTAGATTGTAAAGAAATTCTCGCTAAAATGTTTTCTATTGAAAATGAAACTAAACTAAAAAATAAAACCGATACGTTAGCAGACAAATCATCTGAGATTAAATTATATGAAACAGGTGAATTTATAAACAAAACTGATGCATATATCGTGAAAAGAACAACAACATGCAATAACGAATTCAAAATATTTACTAAAAATGTTTTTGAAAATGATGTGTTGTATGATTTATACAATATAAAAGAGTATACCTTTATTTTTATTTTGATTCAATGGTCATTTAGCATAAATTCGTGTGAAGCTTTACTTCGAATGAACACAGTAGAAATAATACAATCATATTTAACTCTTTTAAAAGCCATTTACGAAGTGTCGGTTAGAAATGAAGAAAAAAATCACGAACTAGGATTTACAAATAAAAAATTACAAAAAGCACATAGGGGATGTGACTGTGAATACGATACTAAAAAACTTGGCATCCCTAATTTTCTTCTAGTGAACCTAAGAACGTATTTTCTGAACTGTGATTTGATTTCAGATGCTTTTTACTACATTCTTAAATCTGTTTTTCAACAAGATATAACTTCAGTTCCAGAAGAAACAAAAATAACCCCCGGAATCAAAGAAAATAACGCAGTAAAGAATCATTTTAAATCGATTATTTTGAACGAAGTGGAAATTTTTACTCAAAGTGGACCGACATGTCCAGATGAAAAATTCTTGGCTTTACTGATTGAGGTTGGTGACAGAACCGATGAATTTCGAGCTCCCGTTCATAGAATATTGATGAATATAATCAGTATAGATAAACTTAAAATCTCCGAAATTTACGGGATATTTTGTAAGTCAAGAAGTTACTATTATAGAACAAGAAACACGCATTCTTTACAAATTTTAAAAACCATTTTTAAAAGGAAAAAACGAATTAGGGATCGAGAAGGCGTCCCCACACTCAATCTGCTTTTTAAAATGGAAAATGCTACATTATTTACACAAGATACACCGAATCAAAAAGTGGATATCGCTGGATTTGCGGAAGAATCAGCATTATTAGGAAAAATATATGACACAGCTAAACTTTCAAACCACTACGATTTGGTGTATTCACCTGAAGATGACGAAGGAATTTACGGGAAAATGTTAGGAACAGAGAAAAAGGTGTATACACAGAGTGTTAAATCTACCTTGAATCTAGATAGTCTTGTTGCTAAAAGAAAAACGAAGATAAGATTGAATAATATTATTTCTGCACCATCAAAAGAAAATGATTCATCTTCTCAAAATAAATGATTTTTGAAATGTTCTATGTTTTTTTTTCACATATATAATTTTTTATGACTTTGTTTTTATATGTACATAAAATTATGCAATTTCTGTATTACATATAAAATGTATTATACCGAATAATGTTAAGGAGTTAAAAATCCCGGACGAAGTAGAAGCATACATGCAAGCTCTCACACTCCGCAAGACACTTGAACACATCTCATTTAAGAGAGGAAGAGCAGTTGATGAAGATAGATCAGAGGAAGGTGTCAAAAGATGCATCAAGGAGTTGAGCAATATTCCCAACACGCTGACCACGTCTAAATAGATAAAATCGATAAAAAGAAAATTAATCCATAAATAAATATCTAATAATACCGATTAATTATGATTTATATCACTAGTAAATGCTGTGGTAACCTATTCTATAAGGATTGATCAATTATAAAGTAATTTAGGTACAAATATTATAAGAATCAAAAGCTACTGGAACTATTTAATTGGAAATTTTTAAGGAATAAAAATAAGACAATTTTTAATATTTTTGTATTTATAAAAATACAATTAGATTTAAAGTTAACTCTTCTTGATTTATTTAAAAAATTACAAAAACATCATATATTACCCATTGACAACTTTTATTTTTATAAAACTAAATTAAAAATATAAATCATTTTTACTATAGAGGCATGCATTTTAGTTTTTTACTAGTATATTTTGACAAAGTATTTGCAAAAATAAAATTTATCTGAATTCTATTCTACCTTATCATGGATGGTTTTCAGTGTATAAAAATGTATCCCGACTGACCTTTATTCAAAACAAATAATCCATATTCTCTTATCATCAAATCAGCAAAGAATTGTATTTTTTTTACTAACTTTAAATGCGGATAAAAGAAACTACTAAAATTTTCGGTTTTTTTATTTCTTTGTATATGTGTTCATTTATATTAAATTTAAGACCCCATATTGTTATAAAACTTTGGATTTTATGATCACGAAATATCATAAGTCGTATATTAAGATATTAGGAATGCCAACTGAAGCATACGCAAAAACAATAGGATTGAAAAAACCCACGAACAAATAAGTCTTGAAAAAATAGGCTAATATAAAGATGGTAAAGATGATGGACTGATAGAAGTATTGGGCTAATATGCTCAATAGAGAAATCCAAAGTTTTACTTGAACAAATTTAATAGATAAAAAAAATAAAATTAACCCATAAATTTACTACTTTAAAACCTGCAAATTACAATAAATTTTTTAAGACGTACATTGTGGGCTAAAAAGTTATCATATGAAATATAAATTTATCTAATAAATTTCATAAAGCTATTTTATTTGTATATTGGTTGCAAATAATTAGTGCAGATAGACCGAGGATTTAAAACAGTGGAATTTTACTTATGGGTTAATTTTTGATTTGAATTTTGTATCTTTTCAATAGATTGTGCAATACAATATTTGATCCCCTTCATCAATACTTTTATCTATCTCTTTCTCTGCTAAATTCTTATCAATACCACTTCTTCTCTCAAGAATTATCAGTTCAAGAGTCTTTCTCTATCCTAAGGTAACAGAGAATTTAGATAATTTTAAATATACACAATAGTATTTATATGTGAAAGTACCATATTTCGTAGTATGTAATGTTGTTGTCACAAAATACCATAAGTCTTATATTAAGAAAGTGGTGATATCAAAGGAAGCATATGTCACAAACAATAGTATTGAGAAAACGATTCAATGTATAATTTTTGAGCATAGAAGATGTATTGTTGAAATCTGTAAGGATGATGTGAATAAAAAAATCTGTAAAATAGTGCAATCTAAAGTTTTGCACAAGCAAACATGAAAAATCCGCCCTTAAATAAATATATAAGATCTTAAACATGAAAAAAATAATTATTCCAAAATGAAAGAGCACTATAAAGTCTTGTGCAAGCAAACATGGAAAATCTATTCAAAAATAAATATATAAGATCTAAATATAAAAAATATATTTATTCCAAAATGAAAGAGCAATATAAAGTCTTGTGCAAGCAAATATGGAAAATCTGCCCTTAAATAAATATATAAGATCTAAATATGAAAAATATATTTATTCCAAAATGAAAGAGCAATATAAAGTCTTGTGCAAGCAAACATGAAAAATCTGCCCTTAACTAATATATAAGATCTTATATATGAAAAAAATATTTATTCAAAAATATAATAGTAATCTAAAGTTTTGCACAAGCAAACATGGAAAATCTCGTCTTAAATAAATATATAAGATCTTATATATGAAAAAAATATTTATTCCAAAATAACAAAAATATTTGTGAAATATTTATGAGGATAAATTGAATCTATTTATATTTAATATCGATTAAATAAAATATTAAATATATCACATAAAAAAAATAACTTTTTGTTGAAATGCCTTAATTTATCATAAACCGCAGAAATATTATTATTTACAGGCTAAGCGACCATAAAATCAACGAATGTGTTGAGAATGCATTTCAATGCGATTAAAAAAAACATTAATAAAAATATAGAATTGAATCTCGAATGCACAAAAATATAAATACAAAGTGTAAAATCATTTAGATGAAAAAAGTCTTCCGGTCTATTATTTTTAATTTCGAAGTTTAAAATGGTTAATGATATATTATTGCAATCACGAATAAATCAATTCCAATCACGGTTTAATAATATCATTTTTAATCGTGTACTCTTCACCATTTCCCTTCCGAACCGTAACCATTTCATTTATTCTATCGAGCACCTGAACCATTTCATTATCTTCTAAAACAATTACACCGTCTTTCTTAACTCTTCCTTTAATGATTCCCATTTCAAAAGAATTTCCACGAACATTATCGTCTGTTCCTTTTTTCTTGAAAAATTTCGAGTAATCGTAGATAAATACGGAATCAAGAATGATCACTAAAATAAAATGGAAAAGAAAATACAGAAACATTTTCATAGGTGAGATATTCTTTCTGTTTTCTTGGATCAACATAAAATACGATGCAATAATACAAAATCCTTCTAAAGAAATAGATATAATATGATTCTTTTTTTGCATTTTGTATCTTTTTCTGTGATATCGTCTTTTAAATTCTCGTGAGCGCCTAATAATTGTTGCTAGCTGGACAATGTTGATTGTGACAAGAGGTAGTATGAATAATATATATGTCATTACAAAGTCTACAAATGCGAATACTACAAATAAATAGATTATATTTAATAGTGATTTGAGCGAGTATGTTAGTATGTCGTTCATCGAAGGATATATCTGATTGTTATTTCTTTCTTCGCTTTATGGGGTTCTTAAAGGAGATAAATTCCATTGTAATATCGTTTAAAGGGGAAGGAGGCTTTTTAGATAACACAAATAGAAAATAATAAAATTAACCAATTACACCGAAATTCATAAATAACAAGAAAATCTCTTATATTGATTCAAATGTATTTTTTATGATTTAAAAACTTTTATTAAAAGAAATATATACTGATATTGTTAAAACAAAGTACTACTATCGTTACTAATTTGATTTGAAACTCAATCACTCCGTATCCCGTACAAATTTTCATGTTTCTATCATAATTCAATGTTATTTTAATATTATAAGAAAAAAAACATTAATTCGCAACAATCTTTTTGCGAATAAAATACTATCAAAAATTTTCATGTTTCTATCATATTCAATGTTATTTTAATATTTATAACAAAAAAAATATTATTCGCAACAATCTTTTTGCTAAAAAATACAGTCACAAATTTTTCAGTTTAATAAGTTATCTAAAAAATCAAGCACTTCGTATCATCTATAAATATTTGCATTTCTAGATATAAATATACATACTGATCCTTGTGATCAAATCAATAAAATAAATACATTTTTATATACTACGGCATTTTTAATGATACTAGTGACATAATATCAAATGGTGTGGACACAAAACGCCAAAATTATTATATTCAACTGTTATAAATAACAATGAAGGTGAAGCATAACACAAGTAATAGGGTTGGCAAAGACACTAAAATTAAAAATACCCAAAAGAAGAATATGAACTGAGTAAGATAAGAGGGGGTATGACGTGATCAAAAGAAGCAAAGAATTTGTCTGATTTATGAAAGCTGAATTTTTCTAGGCTAAAAAATATAATAACACAACAGGATAAAACTAAGTTATAAAATGTAGACTTTTTGAAATAAATACATATGATTAGTCGGCTATAAGTGCGATATAAAATTTTGCTTGTTTTAAAAGGAGATAATACAATTAGATAAAACATAATCAAAATGCTGAATTTTTGAAATAAGATCATATGATTATACGGTTTGCAGTGTCATATAAAATTTTGCTTGGTTTAAAAGGAGAAAATTCAATAAGATATTAAATTATAATCAAAATACTGACTTTTTGAAATAAGATCATATGATTAGTCGGTTATAAGTGTCATATAAAATTTTGCTTTGTTTAAAAGGAGAAAATTCAATAAGATATTAAATTATAATCAAAATACTGACTTTTTGAAATAAGATCATATGATTAGTCGGTTATAAGTGTCATATAAAATTTTACTTTGTTTAAAAGGAGAAAATTCAATAAGATACTAAATCATAAATAAATATCAAAATATGTATACCATTGGTAGACTCTTGATGCCCTATAAACTTGTGCTTGGTTGAAAAATGGTAAAAAGAAAAAACCAGCATATTTAAATTTTAAAACACAAACACTTTTAACTATTATTCTCATACTTTATTTATTTATGGGTTAATTTGATTTTTAGCTATTTAATCTTCTTCAAATAAAACTTCTGAGTGTTTATTAGCACAGATTTATCAGAAACCTTTCTCGTTGTTTTTATAATCTTCCTCAATTTACTTTCTTCTTAAGCCCTATAGTTCAAGTGTCTTCGTCAATCGTATTGTTTGTGTGTATGCTTCTGTACCAGTTGGTATCCCTAAATTTTAATATATGAGTTATGGTGTTTTGTCACTACACCAAGCCAAGTTATGTCGTATAAACTTTTCATATTCTGGTTTTTTAGACAAAAGACAGTTCATTTTTGTATTTTTCTCGCATGCTAATTTTTAATAAAATGTAGCCATAATAATTCCAAAATTGTATATACTGGAACAAAAATAATTTATATGGGCAATAAACAGCGCCTATTATTGATAGAAACAAATATTTTTTATAGGATTTATTTTCATTGCTATATGTAATAATTAGTTACTGGATCTAACATTAAATTTCAGAATTAGCTAATTTAAGAATGTAAGATAAGTGTAGGTAATTTTTATAAATCTATTTATTTTAGCTGTGGTATTCAACCATAATCTTATACATTGAATTAAAAAAGAACAATGTATTCTAAAAAATTTCCGAAAAAGAAGTTTGAAGTGTGAAAAGTACTTTCTTATGAAAGAAAAACAATATCAACACCATTAAAAAGCACATAAAAATATACTTGGGCTGCTTACATTGTCTATTTAAAAAAAAATACATTTTTTTGTTTTCTTCTATGCTATTCATTAACATCTGGTGGGCCAAAAATCTTCTCGAAATCAAGATATTTAATAAAAAAAAAACGTTTATGTATTATTTATTTGACTGTAATACACAAAATAAAATATCATAAGTATCAAGATTTATGAGAAAGTCCTCCATATATTGATTAAATCGAATTATCTTTTTATCTTGCTAAATACTCATATTAAAATAAAAAATTATTATTTAAAGCTGTGATTAAAAGATGCACATATTATTTTATTTACTAGCATAAAAACCGGACTAAATAATAGCCATATAAAATAAAATTAATTAAAAAATAAAAAAATTTAATTATTAACAGTCTTTTAACGATGTTCTAGTATAAGAACGAGGATGAAATTGAAAAAAACATTTTTATAAAACACAGAAATTATTTAAATCCCGTATAAATGTTGCAAAAAGAGAAATCCAAAAGTAATGAATATTAAAGGATTATTTTGTTCTCAACTGTTTTCTATTTCAAGTTTATAAGAAAATATTTTTTTTAGCTATCGGTAATACTTTGTATTTTTTTAACTTTTTTAGATAACATACTCAAAAGTATAAATTCTTGTACATTAATAACTAATCAACCGAAATAGAATATTGTGCAATAGGTTTAAATATGTCTTAAGACACTATTACAAAGAGAAATATTTATCCACTATCTAGACAGACCAATATTAAAAATTACATTTTTTTGTAAAAATATTTTTGGTGAATTATAGTACATTGTTGGGAAAAAATTCAGATACCATATTATGGGTTTTTTGTGTTAAATAAAACGAGAAAAAAAACAATAACTGTTTTTTACACCAATAAACGTACACATATACAGCTGATTCATGCCTACCCATAAAAAAACATATTAGGAATATCAGATGACCAAGAAAAAGTATTATTTGATTCTTGCATTCTTTATAAATAAAATAAGTCGTAACTGCTTTTTTATTGTAATTAATATTTACCTCCATCACATGTCCGACATTAACATCGACACGAAAAAATTGACAATAGGCTATGATAAAACCAATATATATGACTCTTCTTTTGAACATTATAAAATATATGCATTAGTTTAATAAAATTCAAAAAATTAAGACCAATTAAAATAAATCCACATTAAAAATTATAATACCGATAGATTCAGAGATATGCAGTTTATACATATATTTTTATCATAAAAATAAAATCATTGAAATTCCACAACTTATTGTAGCCAAATCTGCATATATTCCTTTTTTTTATGGATAAATTAGTACATGTAGCTCTTTTAATGAAATTGGATTGCTTTACATTGAAAAATTAAATATAAAATTTTACTTTGTATAAATCGTGATTTTATGCTAAGCTTAGTAAATGCACAGTTTATAATAGAATTTTTACGCGGAAAAGGCTTTATCCTATGCTGAAAACTTGAGTTAATTTAGAAAGTTACAATGTAATTACCTATTTTAATTCATCTTTAAATGTGCAAAAAAAACATTTCCTTCACAAGTAATACCTTCATAAATAACCTTTATAGAATTTACTCTATTTTTAATTTTTAAACATTGTTATATATTACCGCTTTTGATTCAAAAATAATCATTCCTGTTTTTATATCTGTGATACGCGTTAAATGTTTTTGATTATAATTTTTGGGGTGGGATATCAAATCCGGCTTTATTTTACTTAATTATATATATATTGAAATTATAACCAAAAATACAAGACAAGACAATAAATCTATTCAAAAAAAACGAATAAAATTATAGGAAGCATTTGAAAGTTCCATAATCTTTTAGAAAATAATGTTTTACTGCGTCACTAATAAAATTAGACATAATACATATCACTCACTTATCATAATAGAGATATATTCATATCATTTTATTTATATTTTTGAGGGCTTTTTGTGCGGGTTTCTGGGATAATTTTTTTGGAATAATAAATGAATAAATAACTGATTTACTCTATAATATATGTTTTAATAGATTATTAAATTTATATATGTTGGAACTTAGGCTATAAAAATGTTTTTTTTGCAAATCCAGATAAATTTTAAATTTTGTTAAAGTATATCTTAAATAGATTATATAGAATACTAGAAATAAATATATTTGCTAACTTTGCCCCAATTCAAGTTTTTTTCGAATTCCTATTATTTTTAAGTGTCCATTAAAAAATTATTATATTATTTTTTATTAGTTTTAATATTCATATGTTCTTTAGTATTTTACTTACACTAAAGGAAAATTTTCTATTATATTTTATTCTTTATTAGAATCAAAAAATCAACCATTTTTAATTAGTCAAAATTGTTAAATGGGCTCTATTTTAATTATATAAAATGTTTCTCAGACATAATTGTTCAACTTAATTTCGAATTTTTCAACAATAAATTAGGTAAAAAATAGGCTAAACTCGACTTACGGCTTGATATAAATCATAAAGATAAAGACGTTTCGGCTGATTTCGGTCTTATTTTACCTATATTCAAGATTTTAATTTTATAAAATTAAATTAAACGCATGATATTAATCCGGAAAAAAAACTCAAAACTCAACGAAAATAGAACTTAACAAAAATTCGTAATGTATGAAAAAGAAAAATAGTTATAAAACTATAATTTGAAGAAAAAAATACCTGAAAATCTTGAAAATATAAAAAAAAATTTTTTTTAAATATTAATTCCCAAGTTCTACCAGATTTAAAAATTCATTCTTTTTCTAATGTATTTCCACTAATATTTATTATTATTATCTCAAACTTTCATTGTGAGACATTCTAAAATGCATATTTTCTGATGAAGCTGAAACTAACATCGCCTTAATCTAAATCATATTATATAATTTTTACCTAAACAATAAAGGTTCGCAATAAAATATAAACACATAAAAACAGTGACTCCAAATAAATTTCAAAAATTTTATGCCATCATACATTTTTGGTATCCGTTGGTAATAAACTACGTTTAATTTTTTTACTTAAAATTATAAATTGAAGACAATAAAAATATAAATTTCTCTATGAAGATCTTACAAACAAGAGATTCCATTTTAAAAAAAGAAATCGGAATTTTATGCTTCTTTATAATATCAAAAAAAAATCTAAATAATTAATAAACATAAGTTTATATTTCTATCTAATTTTTATTAAGAGCTTTTACCCTTAAAACAACGTAAAAACTAAATTCTTTAAGCTTATACTCGAACGTATAAAAAATAAACTAAACTTTCGAATGTAATTTGAATTTATAAGAATCCTTTTAGATTTTATAATAAATCATAAATTTATTGAATGTAAAAAAAATTATAATAAATCACAGTTATATACTTTTTAATATTTATTTGGACAAAAAGACAAACGTATTGTGTTTTTTAAAGCGAATAAAACTACAAAATATTAATTAAAACAAGTATAAACTATTTTAGATTTCTATAAAATTTAATATTATTGAATAAAATTAAAATACCCTTTTGTCATTTTTTTTGTTGAAGACATTAGAAATTCAGATTTAAATTTATATGTATTTCTAAACAAGAAAATAATAATATTACTATGACTTAATTAATTCAAAGGGATTTGATTCATGTATAAATTCAGCTGAAAACAAAAAAACTAAGAACAAATTATTTTATAATATGTGAATTGAGCCCGAAGAATAGGTTTTTGTTGCTTAATATTTTTTGTTTTTTTTAGAGTTTTGAATTATTAATATTGATAATTTATATATCATGGACTGTTTTTCGCATATCAACCAAATACAAAATTTCTTGATGCTTAACTAAATCACAAACTAGATAAAAAAAATATGGTATACTTATTTCTTTGCATAAATAAAACCTTACGGCAATGTATTATTATGTTTAATAAATCCGAAATAAATAAAATCCAATATTTTCCCTATAATTCAGTTAAAAAATGCACAGTTGGAGTATACGTAAAAACATTTTTATCATGGCATAAATAGATCTTCTTTTACCTAGAATTGCAGGCATATTATGCATATAAGATTTTTATAAAATGATATTGTATATCTAGATATATTAGAAAGCTTTCGCATTTACAATACTTGAGGGATTGCGAATATGTGTAATTTTCTGCATACGCAACAAATTTTTTACAAATATTCATGATCAAAGCTCATACCTTTCTTTAAAGACATCGATAATCAGGGTTGTTTTTAAAATATCAAATTTTGCTATGTGATCTTTTATTGTGAAATATTCTAGAAAAAAAAGCGGCATATTTATCACAATTAATAGAAATTAGATAAAAGAACCTATCTATTCATATATCTAAAATAAAAATAATATTAAAAAAAACATAAAAAACATATATTAATAAACGTTACCAATTAAGGGTCCATAAAAACGCAAAAATTTTACACATAGCGATCACTTAACATATTATTGCTAGTTTGAAACAATATCAGTTCTTTGTGGAATAAAAAATTATCATTGAACCGCCCTTACTAACTTTATATTAAACTTAAATTATTGAGAAGAGTTTTATAACTTTTTAAAACTCTATTTAAAATTTATATTGTTTATAGGTAGCGCCGCGACTAAAAGAAGAATTAAAAAAAAAATATTTTAGTTGTTTAGAAAGTTAAAATGTAAGCTCTTTTACCCTAAATCTAACCAAATATGCTGAAAAAATAGGCTTTAAATATCGATCATAGCCATAAAAGATATTATAGCACATGATTATATAAAAATGTGACAAAAAGAAAGACATTAAAAAATAATATTGCAGAAAATTATTTCGTGATTAACAATAATCATCATAATTTATGTGAAGTGTTTAAAAATTTGTATTTTTATACAAAATAATTTATTTTTAATATTTTGCTTGATTAAGATTTTTTTTATTTTGTCGCGCATATCCATATATAGCATTTAATACGTTTATATACACCTATAATTACACAAACCCATGTTTTGGGCATTACTTCATTTTAAAAAATTTCATATTAATAAAAGAATACTAATAGAAAACAAGTAAAAAAAATTCTTAGCATTTTTCTTCTAATTTACTAAGCACAATTTAAATCAGCTACTCTATATAATTCATCTTACAAGTAAAATCATACATCAAACAAAATCTTGATAAAATAAAACGATTTTAATAATCATTTAAAAATCGTAAACATATTAATGATAATAAATACCCTATTAAATTATAACAAAGATGCTTTGGTCTTTGTATACAGATTTTTAAGGATCTAAGACTGCGTTTTTATTTTTCCTTTATCGGTCATCTCAATAACGCATAGTTTTTCATATATTCAACTGTATTTTGTCTAATTTGTAAATGAAACAACGTTGCTTAGTCTGGTGTGTATACCTTTATCTCTTTAAAAACAAATAGAAAACCTTTAGCGCTACCATACTTATCCATATTACCATCTTGCTATTGATATTTTCTTTGCATCTAAAGGAATTAAATAAATATAGACGCCTTCTCAAACCTTTTTTTTCTTTATTGCATTAATTTTTGCCTTGTGATTACATAATACGAGTCTTAGAGTCATATTACATAATTACATAATTACTAAGTTATAAAAACATTAATAATTATGAAATCGGTAAAGAAGTGTTTAAGGCAATTTTCGGCTATAATTTTTTATGCTATATTTCATGAATATATTGGCTTTTAAATAACCATGTAGAACAGAAAACAAAATAAAAAAAAAGCGGTTTGTAGATTTACTGTGCTTTGTGGGGATTAATAGCATTTTCATAAACATTTATAATTTATCTTATTACGAAAAAAACCTTTAGCTATATGAGCCATCATTCCCGCACTTTCACAAGTTTTTTAAACTTATTATTATTCATTCTATATATTATTTATCAATATTTTCATGTATACCTTTTTGATATTTGTGCTTGGTAAATCTTAATGTGCGCTTTGAAAAATTTGATCATACTTTTTGTGCCTTTGTTGCAAATTTTTATATTTAAAATATAAATCTTATAGAAAAATTACAAATATTTATAAAAGTAATGGAAATACATATCAAATGCGATGTATTCAACAGATTTATATATTTTTTTATGCGAGAATTTACCCTAAAAATACCACAATGCAAAATTTTTTACATTAAAAACATCAAATAATAAGTCTACTGTCTTTTTTTGTGTTTTAGCATAGGTTTAGGTTATTTTAAAAATATAAGCTTCTGTTTTGATATATATGGAGAAGATAATCTCTATATATAAAAACCATCATAATTGAAATTTTTAATTACCATAGGAATGGTTTTTAAGTGTACATATCACTAGTAATAATAAATTAACCCTTTAAAACCCCCAGAAAATATTTTTGTTTTGATAATGATATATTCTGCTTTCTAGGAAACTGATAAATTAAGTTAAATCAATTTTTTTTATTTTCTATGTATTTTAAAGATAGAAAAATTTGTAACACGTCATTCAATCAATATATTATATAGATATAATCAAGATATTATTTTTTATTTATACTTTTACGAAAATAAATGTAAAATGAATATATTTGTTTTAAATGTAGATTTCCTACTCAAAAATACAAAAATATTCATTCTAAATAAATTTTTTATGCAATTTCCGACATTTAAACTGCCAAATTGCTATTAAAATTTCACAAGAGCCTTTATTAAGAGCGGTTACATGTTGTTAAATTTTTAAGAAATTATATATGGTACTTCATATTGTAATAAAAAAAAATTATTTATTCTTAAAAAGACATGAATGGATAATAAATGCATCAGCTAATCGTAGATATTTCGTTTAATATAAATATATGTGTTTTTTCTGTGTGTTCTCGATAAAAAAAAAGAGCAATCACTTAGAATAATCTCCAAAGTTTTACATCTGCAATTCGTTGCACAATAAAATTTGAAAAATATATTTTTTAACATCTTATTCATAATTTTGAACTCGAAGTGAAAATATTTTAGATCTGAATAAAAAAATATATTTTATACCGAGGGTTAAAATACTAATAAGCACTAAGATTAGCCATCTGTTACTTAAATCCGGATATGAAGCATATAGATAGTGATAATTTATCTATAAAGTATTTTTTTGGCTTGGTAAGGTTTTTAGATTTGTGCTTTTTATAAAAGA
Organism: Rhyacophila brunnea; assembly: GCF_057557595.1. Taxonomy (NCBI): domain Eukaryota; kingdom Metazoa; phylum Arthropoda; class Insecta; order Trichoptera; family Rhyacophilidae; genus Rhyacophila; species Rhyacophila brunnea. The sequence goes on along the minus strand of NW_028232798.1, from coordinate 20,122 downwards.
ATATGTGTATTAGGGGAAAGAATTAATGGTTTGAAATGCTATAGCCAAAAAAAATTTTAAGTATATAAAATGCAATAAAAATGTTTAATAATAATACAACATACAGACAGAGTGTTTCCGTATTGTAATATACGCTTTAATTTCAAGCAAAAAAGTCAAAATAAAATATGAAGATATATAAAATTAATTATTTGAAGTATGAATTAGACATTGCACAAATAATATGGATACTATTACGTTCAATGTTCCATAGTTTCATATTTTGTATAGTTTAATGACATAAAATTTAAAGCAAAAACAAAGCCAGTTTGTTTTGCATGCAGAGAATCATTTAAAAAAGAATAAAAGAATAATATATAAATAAATTCAACCTGCTAAAGTAATAAAAATTATTTTCTTACGATTTTTGTATCTGTTCTATACTATGTCTCTATCGTAGATTTTTTATATTCTACTGTTATTTACGTAAAATAACGAAATTAAACAATTTATTGAAATTTATAATGCATATATATTTGCTTCTGCTCTTATTATATATATTTAATGAAAATTTGTACACATATATCACGGATAAACTTCTATTTTGGCGACAAAATTTGCTAAGTTTATGTAAATCATTATTTTGTTAATATAATCGTTCAATTTCAATTTAAATTTGTCACAAAGCACATTTTTTTGCGTGTGAGGCATTTTCACTAGCATTATAAATACAATAATCTGAATGATCTTGACATCTGATCCTAAAAAAATATAGTTAATTTATTTCTAATATTTAAATTTGCATACTTATGTGTTACCTAATATTATTCGTATTCATTGTAGAAATTAGGTATATTATAAAAAATAGATGCATAATTTCGCAAAAATATGTTAACATTATTCGGGTTTAATTATATATTTATATATAGCTTGTTCTCATTATTTTTGAAATATCAAATATGAAGATTATGAAAAATAAGACCCTAAAATCACACGAAATATGTTGAGCATGCCAAATATCTTGCTTTGAACTATAAGTATCTACATTCAAGTAATTGTATCCATGCCATAATCTAATTATTTTTTTATAAAATAACCATTAACATATGCAAAAATAATCATATAATACACATAAAAAAATGAATGAAATGATATATTTAATGACAAAACATGATATAAACTTATTTTTTTACTGGATACAAGTTGTTACAGCATCAATCTTCTATACAATTTGTCACAAAATGATCCAATTTTTAAAAATAATTCACGATTTAGTAGATAATATAGATAAAAGCTCAAATTTTTTTTTAAGAAAGATTTCTCGCCAAAAGACCGCATACATAAAATCAATTATACGAAATTGATAGCACATTTAGTTAGTTTTTATAAATGGAAGCATTTTATTAAATTTTTAAGGATGAAATATAATTTTTTTGCTTTTAAATTCTTATTAATATATATTAAAATGCTTTCTTTCTGTATTGATGTAAATTTTTCAACCCATTTACCATAAATTCTATTAAATATTAGCTTTTTCTCTTATAATTTTAACCTTAAGCTGATACATTGCATAGTTTAGAATGAACATTCCATATTAAATAAATTTGAGGGCTAAATCTATGGTTTATATTTTAGTTTTTCTTCTCGAGCATGATTTTCTCGAATTCCTGTGCTCACAGTGTATTTATACTTTCGGCTATCTTCTTCTTCTATACCTAACCTCTTTTCGAGACTATCTAATTCAATATTTTTTCCCAATCCCAAGGTTTGTATATGTGGCTCGATCTGGAATGGAACTTCAAGTTACTTCTGGTTATTTATTGACACTTTGTCACCACCCCGTCAATATCCCATCTTTTATTTTAAATTGTATATCCTATAGAAAAATCTTATACAAGGACTCTTATATGACAACAGGGTCAACATTTATATTGCCTGAGCTATATAACTCTCTGCATATTTTTAAAACGATTGCCAATTTGTAAATTTTAAGCTTCATAAAAATTTTCTTTACTATATATTTGAACTTTGCGAATGAGAGAAATTTTTTTTAGATTAAAGAATTTAATTTTATATTGAAAAAAATTAACTAGGAATATATGGCCAAATTTGATATATATTAAAAAAGTAGCCTCTTTTTCATCAAAAATTTATCGTTTTTTTGTTTAAAGTAAATTTTTTTTAATATCTACGAATAGAGGTTATTTTTTAACAACTTCTTACAAAATAAAATTCTTGAAAGGTGAAGACGCATTGAGAAAGATTTTAAAGATTATATGACTAAAAAAAAAAAACATGAATTCATAAGAATCGATGAGTGTAGACTGTGTAAATTTATGCAAATAAAAAGTAAATCACCTCAAAAATTAATTTATCTGTATTTACTCAAGCGAAATATTAAAATCCTATGATAGACAAAGATACAATATTTATGTTTTACAGACCAAAACATTAAAAAATATATATGAAGATTTAAAATTGTATGAAAAAGATCTAGTGGCAATTTAATAAATAATATTTGATTGAGTCATTTTAAAATATGTTCAGGGGTATCGACACATGTGTTTCAAAAATAGAGATTTTCTTATCTTAAAATTTCAACGGTAAGTTTAAGCGCTGCTTGCAAGTCTCGGATTAAAATTAGGTGTAAGCATCTTGTAAAAATCAAATGTTGTAAACTTGAAAATGAATGGTCTTAAACGATGCTTTTTTTAAATATTTATGAATAAAAATGTTATTTAAACATACTTAAATTTATAAAAATTAAACATCTAGATTTTTTGTGCTTCACAGCCGTAAAAATGTATATACAATTTTATTTGCCTATTATCGCAGTTAAAACATGTATCCAGTGCTATGATATAATTAAGTGTAATATCTTTAATTGTTTTATTTTAAAACAATATAATGAAATGATTATTTGTTATATCCAATGTAGATTTTCATAAAAAAAAGCATTTCCCTGAATTTATAAACAACGTAATAAAAATAAAATATTTTTAATTCTATTATTGAAGAATACATTATATAGAAATTCTAAATATGTTATTATGCATAAATTTAATGACGAAATAAAATCTAAACAAACAAAAATTGATATAAACACATTACAATACAATAGAATGCTTAAATTATTGATTTCACATAGATTTATCTGTATCCAAAAGCACATTTATATTTTTTTATCGTAGCTATTTTTTCACTAACTGTTAATAATTTTTTTATCGTGAATAGTCAAAATATATATACGAAACTTATATATTCTCTGTTTGCTATAAATTAAAAGTTTATGCTCTAGAGCACAAAAAATATAAAAAATACGTTTATTTATATAATAAGAATTTATTTGGGATTTCCATGGATGTGATGATATATCACAACTACTGTTTTACAAGGATCTTAAGTTCATTGTTGTTTTTTAAGGATGAATAAGCAAGCCAGAAACAAAATAAAGTTGCTTATTTTTTCCGTATTCTAACCAAGCTGATTGCGTTTGATATGCATTTTTCGGACACAATTTATAACGCATAATTAATTTTGTGAATTTCTTTTGACTTCTGAAATATTCTTCTATCTATTCTAATGACCAAAAATATGAATGAACCATAAATTTATTTTTTATCTGTTGACTGTGCAAAACATAATTAAACTCTCCGAAATGAAATTAAAAAAACGGAATTAGCTTTAAAATATAATAAAATATGAAACATATTTATTTGATTCATCATAATTTTCTTTATAAGGAAATTTTCATTGAAGAAAGTAATCTAGTATAAATATAGAAGGTAAAATAACATTAAAATTACATTCTCAATGAATATTTATATAAATTGTCAACATAGATATTTTCCTTGTGATGATTAGTATAAAACATGATATTTCAAAATGCTCTTTATGCACTAGAAAAAAATCATCTTTGTTGTATTTAAAATTTACAAAACTATTTTTCATATATTCCTTTTGAATTTTTATATATTTTATTTAGTTGAATCGAATGTATTTTTGTTTAATAGTGCCTAAAAAAAATATCCACCGCAACAGCGTTTATTTAAAGGGTCTTTTAGGTTTATATTCATATTTAGAAATAAAACTAGCAAATTCAAAGTGACGAGTCTAATAAGGTTATTAATAAGATAAAAATTCCATTATTCAAACTCAAATAGACCAGTTAATTGCTTAACTTGAGTTTTTAACTTAAAAAAACATAAGAACCTTACATAAAAAATAATATCTAATTCAATTTATGTATCTCGCTTCAGTATATTTGTAAAATAAATTCGTATAATCTGTTTTTATAGGATAATAAGGGAAGGTACAGAATAATAAAATTATCAATGCAGTTGCTATTTAAGAAAATAAAAAAAAAATTTAATCTAATTTTAAAAATAAAATTTATAGTCCATTACTAATACATCATTCAACAGAAACACGTTATTTACAAATATTCAATCTTTATCACTACAAAAGCAAATTTTAATGTGTGGTAAATTACAAATTCGGGGATTCATATGAATATTAAAATATTTGAATCATAAAAGCTTGATAAAATTTCCATCTAAAGGATGTCTTTTTTTCTTCATAGTATGCAGTAAAAAATTTTTGATGAAAGAACTATTTAAAGTTGGAGATGTACCATAAAGAAATACAAGACGAGTATTTAAACTAAAATCTTTAGGATGAATAATATATGATATATGAAGTTATTAATATTTAAAATACATATTACCGTAAAAAACTACAAAAATAAAATCCCTAATATTTTATATTTCTCGATTTTTAAGATTATTATAAATCTGTATTTGCTTTGTAAATAAAAATAGTATAATAATATTTAAAGTACCAAGGCGTTTTTTTTATGAATAATGCATTTGGGGCGATGAATTAAATTACATTCATATATTAATAAAAATTATTGATTTTATTTTCGGCAATCCAATGAAAGGATGAAAACAAAAAAGGCATTTTTTATGCGTGCTAAGACTTTTTATAAAGCTATACATGTAATTATTATTTCACGTTACTTATTTTTGAGCTTTTTTAATAATAAACTTTAGTCTGATGTTATCATTTTTTTGTAAATGCAATTCAGCCTTAAATAAATAAGTTTAAATGATTGTATTAAAAAAATGAAACAATTTAAATTTATACACTTTAAGCTTTTTGTAAAAAGTGGCAAAACACAATCTTGTTAGCTTTAATTTATGTATTTTTCACCTTTTTTTTTGTTTAAATATGGTAAAAATTTATATTTTTATTAAATACATTTAATACGTGGTAAAACGCATATATATTTTTCTTAGGCCAATTAAAACAATTCGAATATTACTTTGTATTTGGGAAAGAATATTTTTTGTCATTTTTTAATTTTTAAATATTTCTCTATAATACAAAAAACCCATTTTTCCGAATTTTTCAGTTGAAAATAATTCAAAATAAGATATATTAGGCAAAACTCTATATTATGAATTTTATAATAGATATTGAAATATTATATTTTCCATTGTCTATAATATCACAAAATGATATTATTTTTGAAAAAGTAATTTGGGATAATTTTTTATTAGATTAAAAAAATATGCATTTAAATAATAAATAACAATTAAAATTATCCCATACCTTCAAAAAAAATAAAAAGTTCTTTTTCAGTCAAATAATTAAAATGTATGGTAAATATTTCTTTTACTTTAATAGAAGCCGAGATATTCAAAAAAAATCTGCGTATATATAGCATTTTGTATCTTCATGCTCTAAGACTTTTTCTTAAGGATTCAAAGCCACAAATTATATAGTTTTTAAAGATGTCTGTGATATAGAATTTTTTTTAATATTTGTGAAATTTCATGTGCAAACATTTAACGAAATATCAATCTTTTGTGAACATTTTTTACGGACTTTATTTTATATATTATTACTTTAATGTAAAAAAATTACCAAAAGAAAGGTATTTTTAGTTTTTATACAGCTAATTTTTTAAACATACAGTTCTTGTATTAAATAAATATAAAAATTGCTTTTTTATAAATTATAGCACGAATTCTTTGAGCAAAAACATAGGCTCATATTATTATTTTTATAAAAAATATCAGAAACTAATTGAAACAATAAATTTGTATTTTCCAAAAAAACTGTTCATTATTATTTATATTAAGGCTTTTTGATACCTAAAATGTGCTTTTTGTTTTTATTTTGAGTAGAAAAGCCATAATTTATTATGCGTTCAGAAGTTATATACAATCGTATAATTTTTATGCAATAAAGACAGGGTTTAGATTTGAAATGTAAATAAAAAAAAATAAGAAGTGTTCTTTAACATCAATAAAAGAAAATTTTACTGTTTATTTGCTATTTTGTTTTTTTTAGAATAGTATATTGTCTTAATTTCACATTATGCGATAAGTCAATGAATAAATACATATCTATTATGCGTCGTTTTCAAAAATTTAAAAGATTATAAACACAAAACATATGATGTGAATTAAAAAGAATCTTTAAACATTATCTGGCACAATTAACTTTACTAAAAATAAAAATAATTATTTTTTTATCTTCCAAGGGGCAAAAAATTATTTTACATATATTGTAGTGCCTTGGGCAAAAAAATACGTATCTTAAAAAATATTATATGAAATTATAGTAACATTTGAGTTAATATTATATATATTATATTAAAATAAAAAAACATAATAAACACTGTGATAAAAAACATCTGTTATTTCGCAAATCTTTTTTTAAAATAAATCTTTTTATATTATGAAATTTTATGTTACAAAATGTTTGTTATATACAAAAGAATAAAAACCATTATAGCCTTAACATAAGTGCGATATACATTTTTTTGGGGTATTTTGATTTAAAATTATAAAAATCATGATATTAAAGTATTAAATATATTATGTAGTGATCAAGAGATATTAATTTATGGGTTAAATTTATTTTTATCGATTTTATCTATTTAGACGTAGTCAGCGTGTTGGGAATAGTGCACAACACCTTGATGCATCTTTTGACACCTTACCCTGATCTATCTTCATCAACAACTCTTCTTCTCTAAATTAGAATATTTCAAGTGTCTTGCGGAGTGTGAGAGCTTGCATATATGCTTCTACTTCGTCCAGGATTTTTAGCTCCTTAACATATTTTATATAGTGATTATATTGTATCAAATATAATCTATCTTTTTCTTATATTGTAAATTTATTTTTTTCATATTTTGCTTTCTGTTAGTATTTACAGCAAAAATAGAAATATTGTTTTATCTACACCAATCTGTTTTTATAATTATTTATGGTCACATCAATTTATTTAAATTTTATAATCATTTTCATTATTTAAAAATATGCCCACAATTTTCGATCTTAAATTGAAGAGTTGAATTGCTATATTTTGTGCTCTGAAAAAAGGTCAATTCAAACCTTTTAAATAAAAAATGAGCTCGAAAATAATTAAAGCCTACAAAGTCCGTAACTTTAATAATATAATTCTAGTGATTCACAGAAAATAATTGTTTTCGAATACCCGTATTCGTTTCTATATTTAGCTCCAGGAATTATCAAAAGCCGATTCTTTTACATTTATATGTTATGATGATGGTGCAGCAAGTTGTTTTTATAAGATTAAGTTAGGCAAATGGGATTATTCAAAACTACTAAAGCTATTTTCAACATCTTCCATCAAACTTCTCAAAGATGCGTTTCTTCCATCATGTGGAATGAGTTAAAGTATTTAGAAGTGACTTTTTTCCATTTATTTTAAAGATTATGGTAAAGGGAATTAACAATGGGTTTCTTGATATGACGATTCGGATTGAACAGAAATAAAATTTTCTCACATTTTTATAATATTTCTAATCACAAAAGACAATATCAGAGTGTGCCTGGATATTTATCGTTTACGGATCTGACCTCAGGGCGTGAATCAAATAAATTTCATTTGAGCATATAAGGTAAATTTTTTTTATACTAAAATATATATTATCTGATAAAATCTTCTTAATTTTTTATAATGAAGGTAAATGCATAGATAAAACAGTGGATAAAAAAGCAATGACACTGTCTATCCAAAAAATTCCGGAAATACACTCAAAGATGTCCGAAAGATTTAAATATAATCCAGTAATGAGTTTATAATTATTTAATTAGCAATATAAATAATATGTATTAAAATATCGTGTAAGAAAGATCTTTCTATGTAATTAATTTTTATTTTAGAAGTTTATCTTGAGCATGCTTTTTTTGAACGTAAAAGCTGTGGTATGAAATAGGTTTAAGTAACAACAATAATACGAATATATATTAAGTAACAAATGTTTATATTCTAAATGTAGATTTATGCACTTTACTGAATTTTTTATGTGTTATTGTAAAATATTTCATAGCTAAGATCATTAGTAAACACGAGCTGAATGACATACAGTGCCTAAGGAATAGAGTAGTAAAATAATTACTGGTGTTCGTTTTTCCTCAACGAATATCGGAGCCTAAAAGCTTCAATATGATTGAGAACATTGAATAAACTCGTTTAATTTTAATTTTAGAGTCGAGACCTGCATTTCTTAATAAAAATTGTGATGATTTTTTTATATTATACAAAATTTGCTCGATACCAAGCGAACATAATAAATAATCAGCGTCATTTATATGATTCTGTGTCGGTGTGAAGACATTTTTGCACGTTAAGAAATTTCTGTGCACAAATTAAAGTATAAAATATTGGGTATTTATCTGCGTATGTAGAGATAACATGTAAATTTGGTGATTATATGTGCAAAAATATATAAAGTATATTAAATATAAATTTGGATTTACTGAATGATTCAGAATAGTCAGTCAAGATCCCGCATCGATCTGGGTCAATTTTAATAAAAAAAAATAGTTATTATGCCACTTGCTTTTCACATCGATATAGTTTACAAATAATAAATCAAATACTTTCACTTATGAATATCGGTGTATAAAATATTTTGGCTGTATCTTTGCTCCAAAAGTCATTTAAATAACATGAATATACTTTAAAATGTCAAATGATTAAAAAATTTCAAATTTTGTATTTATAATATGCTGGTTACGAAAAAACAAATTTTTAACATCAATTACCTGAACATTTAGACAGTTAACAAGAATACTTTGTTATTTATTTGGCTGCCATTATATTTGTGATATCAAATTATATTCCGATATCAAATTTTTTAAAAAAAAACAAATTTTAATATAATTTCTATTGTTTTCGATAAAAATAATTTAAATTTTTGAAAATAGCCCATATAAAAAAAATACTGATGCATGTTTCATGTTATATTTTACACAGACATATATATAGTTTAAATATTTTAAACTGGTTCTGTTCAAAATAAATGTTTTATTTTGTACTTTAAAACAGAATAAAAACGTTATGTTAAAAACCTAAATTAAACAAATAATATTTGTCTAAATTAATGTTCAGTATATTAAAATAAACAGTTTTATTTTTTCAGATAAAATCATAAGGATTCTATTAAGAGAAATATAAGATTCTTTCTGGACTATAATATTTTCGTTGATATTAAATATAATGCCGATATATATTTTAATTTTTGTAAATATTAAAAAATCAGATACATTTATTGTATTTAGAAAAATTATTGATTTTTAATGTAACAAAGAGTGGTCTTTTATATGACAGTGGTTTATTTAAAACTTTATAAATGCTATAAACTTGTATGAATAATTTTCTGAGAAATCGGATTTTTTTCCATTTAACTCTTAATACATGCTTTTCAAAATATGGAAGTGGATTTGTTTTGTACTATGTCATTATTATAACTATAAAATCATAAATTTTCAATAATATAATTTTTTACTTTTAAGTTTTGATGTGAAAATGATATTCTTACTTTGGTTGATCTTTATCAAAAATAAACACTATATAAAGGGCTATATGTGATGGTTTTAACTTTTTTTCAATTGACGGTAGATGCTCACTAAAATCTAGGAATTTAATAAAAATCTTTTTTTTTACAATAAAGAAGGTTTCAATTAAGGTAATGAAACTGCATATAGTATTTAATATAAATCATAATTTATTATTATGATACTTATTTAATGTTTTCATATATATAGGGCCATTTCTGCCACAAATAAACGGAAAAATGATGTCGCGTGCTTTAAGATAATATTTTTTTGGTAAATATTAGACCCCATTCACTGTTTTTTTATCGGAAAACTTTCATATAAACTATATAAAAAAATTGTTTTTTCTTTAATTCATTTGCACAGCCACCTACATAATGATCATTTCATAATAAGATCATAAAAAATGCTTTGAAAAAAATTTTAATTATCATTTTAGATTGATTCATCTTTTTTCATGTATTTTATGGATAAATTTTTATATTATTTAAAACTTGCGATATGGCACGTAAATATTTTTTTTAAAAAAGCATTGATATCTGTTATAATTTCACAATTTATCTTTTGATTATTTTTCTTCATCACATTTTTTAATAAACCGTTAATATTATACATTTTAGAAAAAATCAAACTCGTAGTTGAAAAATTTTATGCTAAAAAGACATAAGAAAAATACTTTATGTTAGAATTTTAGCCCATAAAAGAAATTTAAGATTTTAATAGTTTAGTTAGCAATTAATATATAAAAATATTCCATCATCAAAATATTATAAATCACACAAATATTTTGCCATTCATTTTAAATCCAAATAAAAAGATCATTTTTTACTTTTTTTTATATCAAGTCAATTATGTTCATGAAAGTACATATACATGTAATTAAAAAACATGAGAAATATATATTCGAGCCATAAATTATAAATAACAGCCGTTAAAGTGGTGTCATGAATTTTTTACAAATGTTTAAATTTTGTATGCGCAAATTACTCAAAAATTTATGAAAATGAAGCACTAGGTAACTAACTTAGAGTTTTATGTAATTTTTGTTTTGGAATCATAAAATAAGGCAAATGAACAAAAAAAATATTCAAGGGTATTTTACTGATTCAAAGTGATATTTGTAGATTGTAAAAGCATTAATTATATAGTTGTGGCATTTTTTTAATTTTGGAAGGTAAGTTTCTGTTTTATAGCAGAAACCTACGATTATTGGAAAATGCAACTGCCAACGCGATTGTGATATTATATATTGTATATATAAAAGTTTAAATGTAACTAAAAAAATATAGAACCCTTAATCCAACTGGCAGAGACCTGTAGAAACAAAGCAGGTGTATTTAAATATAGAGTAAATTTATCGTTATCGCCTGTTTACGAATAAAATTAAACTTGATTATATTAACCAGTTGATATTAAATAATAATAATATTAAATTTACTTAAAGATTATTTAAAAAAAAATATGCTTTAATATATAACATTTTTTCTATATTTATTTTTGCCATTAAGAAATAAAGACCGAACCGAAAAATTTATTTATATAGAAGACTTATTTTTGCTTAATTTCTTATTATTATATGCAATTTAGATCGGTTTATAACTATGGTTATATTTCCATCCCCACTATTTCTAAATTGATCTTCTCCTGTTTATGAGTTTTTATAGAGCATTCAATTATAATATAATCAATTTAAAACGATTCTTAGCAGCTTTTATGAACTAAACAACTTTAAAATACAAAAAAGCGTAAATAAATATTTTCGTATCATTTTAAAATTATGTTTCTCGATATTTTTTTGAGAAAGCTTTTTGAATCCACATACTTAATTCCGGTTTACATAGTTAAAATTTTAAGTATATTAGTGCATAAACAGCTTGAAGATCTTGGAAACTTTATGTAATTTTATTTGAACGCCTCACAAGTTTATTGAAGCCAAATCTTGGTTTTTTGTAATATGAATAAAATGGGAATATGTGATTTATTCTAGATATAATATTTTAAATGATAAGCGTGTTTATCTATTAAATCAAATATGAATAAATGCATAATTTTGGTAAAGTAATAATATTAAAACAAGTATATGCCTTATAAATTTCTAGGTATATTTTATAATAAAATTATTTGCTGGAAAAGTTGACAGGTCCCCATCCGATATTTAAACATGGCTTTCCTCTTTTTTAATATGCATAATCATTCAATATATACTAGTTATGTAAAAGGTATTTTTATATAACTTTTTTTTCACTAAAAATTGATTGATAGTTTTTTCTCGGAAAATAGATAGTTTTTATGAAATGGTTATTTAAATTACAATTAAATAGGATTTAATGTACGGAAGGTGAATTAATTATCTTTAGAGACGGTAAACGGAATCTTTGTAGAAAATAAGGGCACATAAAAATCTTATGGTACCTCATCATAATTGTTATATATGCATATCAATGATCGTGTTTTCGTATATAAACGCTTAAAATATTTTTTAAATTATAATTACAAAAAATTTATGGAAATGATAATGAACTCAAGGTCTTTTGTATCGCCATATTTTACAAATATGATTTATTTTTTTATAAAATACAAAAAATTGCAAGACAAAAAAGATTTCGTTTTATAAATCGAAAAAACCGATATTAAAGTTTATTCATCTTTCCTAGCATAATTATTTAAGCATTTTTGAAACCCTGGATATTTCTATTTCATATACAAATTTTTTGAGGATATAAAGATGACTTGTAAAGACCGGAGAAAAAAATTTTAAAGATTTAATTAGAAAATTACATAAAAGTATATTTGATACTTTAAGTATATCATTGTAGAAGTAAATATATATCAAATAAACCCAAAAAAAAATTCAAATATTTTATAATTATTTAAGGTATGCACCTTAAATACAAAAAACAGCATTAATATTGTATTGATGTAATTAAAAAACCAAAATTTAGTTTTAAACAAAATCATTACGGTTAATATTGTAGTATTAAACTTCTGATTGATTTAATCAATTTTTAAAATTATTTTCAATGGTAAAAATGCTTAAAAGCAGCAAAAATTGCATTTAATATATTTTTCGTCATCCAATAATAAAATTGATAGTTTCAAATTTATTTAGCTACAAAAAAAAGATCTTTGTATATTCAGAAATATTTTCATACGTGATTTATTGCAAATGTCGATATAAAAGCGAAGCATTAAAGGATATATTACAAGAATTGGATTTTACTTATTTAAATCGAAAATGAAAAAAATTACAAAAAAAAATGAACATAAATCCTTTAGAAATGTTTTATAAATAATAAATCAAGAATTGGATTTTACTTATTTAAATCGAAAATGAAAAAAATTACAAAAAAAAATGAGCATAAATCCTTTAGAAATGTTTTATAAATAATAAATCAAGAGTTATTTTATATATACAGCGCTCAAAATATAAATAAAATTGTTTTTATGGCGATGGAGAAAAATTTTCTTAGAAATGTTAAATAAAAAATCCATCAAGAGTTATTTTAGATATTCAGCGCTCAAAATATAAATAAAATTGTTTTTATGATTATTAGGCTGTACCTTACAGTTTTTTAACACATCTATTCCTTTGCATTGAATCTATATTATATAACACACAGCAATAAATTTCGGCTTGATAATATATCAACGAATATATTTTTTATGTTATTTATTACTTCAGAACTTGAATGTACATTTTTAAATCAATTAAATTAACAATAGATACACGTATCCTTATGTACATTGCGTTAAAAAAATGTTTTGGTTTTAGTTATAAATCAGAAGATCAACCAATATATTTTGGTAGATATTTTATGGATTCAATGCAGGATTGAAAATCACAAAAATTTGCGGCCAAATTTGGTTATAAATCATGCCAAAATGGCACAAAAAAGCATTGTGATAATGAGTAATGATTTTATCGCTTATCTCTAATAATTGTCAAAAAAGGAATTTGACAAAAGTCAAACCACAATGATCTAATCAACAGCGAATGCATGAGATAAAGTTAATTCATCACCTTATCTAAGTACAGAAATCAATGTATTTTTAATTAAATTGATTTTTTAAAAAATAAATATGCATCGAATAATTTTTTATTCATAATCTGATTTCGGTATAAAAATCTGTTGTAAAATATTATTAGATCTATGATTAGAATTCAATCTAATATGACCATGGTTCTATTACTTTTTCATGTAAGGATGGTGATTTTTTAGAGTTTTATCGAACAAAGATAAACTTTGTATATGTATATAAACAATTCATTAAATTTTAATCAACTTTCATAGACTCGGACTAGCCTTAAACCTTCATAAAATCGCTTACAATAGCTATTTTTTAAGTAAATCAATAACTTCATGCATCAAACTCCCTTTCATATTGAATACATTATAACTTTCAGATACCACAGTATAACTAATAAATATTTTGATATTTTTATTTTTATAAAGCATAATATATTGTCTCAATTCGTTTTTCGATGTAAAATTCAATCTTAATTTACACTAATTCTGAAATAATATTATTCTACAGAAAAGTGTTGTTTAAAACCTAGAATTCTATTACACTTGAGGAATTCCGGAACGTTCAAATATCTAATTATACATAATAAATATATAATTAGATAATTTACTCATACCCATGTCCATCTATTTGTTGTATTATTCTATATAATAGAAAATTAATAAAAAAATTTTGAATTTATGTGTTAAGTTCTGTTGAATACACTTATATTTGTATTTTAAATACTTTAAGCATTAAGAAAATTAATATATTCTCGGAATTCTTTGGCGTAATAGATACCAACAACTGGGTTCAAGAGATAATTAAGGCTGATTTTTTAAGAATTTACAATTTTATTTTTCAGTTTTCATTAATTATATACTTTTTAATCGTAATTTAAATAATTATACAAATCATAACCAACAGTAGAAAAATTATTAGCGCGATTTCATATTCGTTCAAATAAATTTTTTAACAAATAATTTGCCAATAAAACACGAACTTTATTACAGATGTATAATCTATTCCATATTTTTTAGTAAGATTCTTTTATTTTGCGTGAAGGCATTAATTTACTATAAAGGGTGTCCTTGAAAAAGCGAATACTTTATAAACATTTTATGTCATAGTAATACTATGGAATAATAAAGAAAGTATCTTTAATATTATTTTAGTTCCTTTAAGCATTTTTATCTATTATTTAGGTCATCAATAATATGTATATATTTTAATTTGCACTAAATAAATGTTGAATTTGAAAATGTATTAAATTTTCATGGATTCATAGAAATGTGCATAAAGCACAAATAGTAAAATAATGATATTTCTCGACAGGTAGATAATTGTAAAAATATAATAAATTAAATAGTGTTCTTGTTTTTTACACATATAAAGAAACACTCGATCATGTTTGGTAGATCATTATTTGACGATATATCAAGTCTTATCCAGTTTATAAAAAAGTTAATTTTTTTTAGATCGCCTATTTTTTCTGTTAGTTATTGGATTTGATTTTTGTTTTTGAGAAATATAATAACCAGCAATCAAATAATATTATAGTAATTGATATAAAATGTGATGATTGCACAATTTACTCAGAAAGTATCCTTAAAACGCCTTTAATTTATAGTTTTTCAAATCAACAAAAAAACATATCGAGGCCACATGAGAAAAACACTATTTATATTTGAATTTTAAATTCAATCGATCTCAGTAATAAAAGATGAAAGGTATGATATGAGTTTTCACCTGAGTACGTTAATAAAGAAGGCCGTATAGGTGGTGGGTTTTTTCTGCTTATCACCAAATTCTAGGGAGCCTACAGCCTGGAAGCTTGGATCGTAAATATAAGGTATTATTTTAAATAAATTCAATCGATTTTTTAAGCGTCAAAAAGACTCATAGTTTTTATATACAAAATTAACGAGGGACCAAAATTTTATATTTTACATTTAGTTTTCACTTTTGGATATATTCCTGGATTTCTTTGTATCCCTTCTTTTTTTAAAAAGAAAAATCATTAAAAAAAGTCTACCTTACTATTAATTGTGTTGAAATGAATTTATAAGTTTTAATCGCACAAATCTTTGTTAATATTCTGAAAAATGACTGTTTCTTTTATACGAACAAAATAGCGCAATATGCGATAATATACGAAATTGATAGCGCAAATTGGGTAGTAATTTTTAGAAAAGAAAAAACAATCGGTTTAGTTTATTTTCTATTTTTAATCACTTTTGTGTTTTAATAAAAACAATATGCATTTGCACCTACTATACATGAAATGATATATTATTGAATCAATCCAAAAGTTTAAATGATAAGAGATATGCTATAATATTTAAAATTTCCCAATTCTTGGGAAAAAAATAAATGTTGAGCTTTCATACATAAATTTTTAAGGAATGTGGCAGTAAAAGAATTTAAATCATTTTAATGTATAGAAATGCACTGTAAAACATTTTAATATCAAGATATACAAATAATGAAAATAATGAAAATTATATTTAGTAATTTCCAAGAAATTTCTTATAGACTAAACAATTTAGTTGCCAATAAAAAAAAATATGATTTTAAATAACGGTAAAAATTACTTGCATTCTATATTAAAACTTGTACGACATTATATACGCTACGGATTTTAAACCCCTTTACAAAAAAATGCATTTAGATTTTGGAACCTTTTCAAATGTAAAATACGTAAATTTATTCAATATGATATAATTTTAATAAAGTCTTATCCTTTTTATGTTTACCATAATAAATATTTATAAAAGAGTTTACCGGAAACTATGTTCAGGTACCTTTCACATACAAAACTCTGAAAAATAGATCAGAAAACCATGCATATAAGCATTAAGCTACTTTAAATAATTTATATAAATAAATAAAAAATCAAATAATTTTATTTTGCCAGTAAAATTTATTACAAATATATACAAAAATTCATTTATTTTTATTCAAAATTATTTTTGACTTACTTTTCATGTGTGTTTCATTCGAATATAAAAAATTTAAAATTATTGTGAAATCTAGATTTAATGTATAGAAGAACAAATTAAATTGGAGCTCAAAAAAATTAGGTGGTTGAATAGAAAAATTAACGGTTATTTAATGACTATATCTTGTTATTGTGAAAAAGCTTTGAATTAATAGTCCTTGAAGGTGGTGAGGTATTGAAGAAGACTTCCGAAGGAAAATATAGTCAAAAGTATGGATAAGATGTACTCAAGGGGAGTCAATAAGGTTATGCTTGAAGGTAAAATCTTAAATTACAGTGCCAAAATCAAACCGTGATAAAAATTTTTTGATATAAATCTTAGATATGCTCACAGGGAATCAATCACGATATTTTGCTAGATAAAATCTAAAATTACTATGCCAAAATTAGCGCATAAATAATGAAATTTTAGTCAACTGTGGTTTAGATGTGCGCATGGCAAATCATCACGTTATGTTGATAGATAAAATCTTAAATTACAATGCCAAATCAAACCGTGATAAAAATATTTTAATATAAATCTTAGATATGCTCACAGGGAATCAATCACGATATTTTGCTAGATAAAATCTAAAATTACAATGTCAAAATTAGCCCATAAATAATGGAAATTTATTCAATTGAGATTTAGATTTAGATCAGCGCATGGCAAATCAATGGCGTTTGTTGGTAAATAAAATCTTAAATTAAAATGCCAAAATCAAACCGTGACAAAAAGATTTTAATATAAATCTTAGATATGCTTACGAGAAATAAACTACTCTATGTTAGAAGATAAAATCTAAGATTACCGTAGCGTTATCTATCCATAGATAAAAGTAGTGTCTTTAGATAATGAAACCACAGCGTTTAATATTATATATTTTAATTGTATTAAATCACACTAACAAATAAGTAAGGCAGACTCATTAAATTCCAAAAAGATACGATTTTAACAATGGTTTGAAATATATAATTATTTAATTTTAAATATACAATAAATTTTAATAATTAATCATCTTTTTTATTGAATTGAATATAAAAATCTGAAAAAAGAGATTGAATATCGTCAAGAATAGGCGGATCAAATGCAAAGAAAGAAAGCAAGTCAGTTCCTTCATCGATTTCGTTATTTAAAGAAATATTTTTGGGTTGTTCAACAATTTTCACACAAAACTTATTACAAAAAACTTGTACGATCTTACTATTTAATTTATCGACTTTTCCCGTGCTAAAACCATCAAGAATAAACTTTTTTATTCCATCTTTATAATATTCTTCTTTGAAGCAGCACAGATACATAAATCCTTGTAAAAAAAGGAGACCGCGAATTCCTTCCGTTTCGCGAATCTTATATAATTTATTTATACAGTCTTTAACAATGCGTTTTGGAATATTATTATCAATAACTTCGCATCTAACTGAAATAGAAAAACAATAACACAGATAAAATTTCGAGAGACAGTTTTTCGCAGCTATCTTTTCTCTAAAGTATGATAAAACTGTACCAGGAAAATGTCTTGCCACAAAGAATATAAAATATTGAGTGTGTTTAATTTTTAGTGTTGTTATGTGCTTATCAAAAATGTCCAAAATAAATACAGCAAACTTTCTTGTATTGTGTGCATTGTTCTTCTCTAAAGTAAAATTATCTTCGGCTCTACCATCAATTTTTATATTTGGATTAATTGTATCTTCTTTTTTATGACAAACTATTTGATTATTTGTTATATAATTAAATTCTTCTTTGCTTACTTTGTGATTATTTTCAGCACCAATTATTTTATTATTTGAATTATTCTCTTTATTTTCGTCATAAAATATTTCATTGTTTTTAATTTCATTAGACTCTTCTTTGGTCTCTTTATTATTTGAATTATTCTCTTTGTTTTCGTCATAAAATATGTCATTGTTTTTTATTAAATAAGACTCTTCTTTGAACTCTTTACTATTTTTGTCTTTATTTTCGTCATAAACCATTTCATTCTTTTTTATTAAATAAGACTCTTCTTTGAACTCTTTACTATTTTTTTCTTTATTTTCGTCATAAAATATTTCATTCTTTTTTATTGTATTAGACTCTTCTTTGAACTCTTTACTATTTTTTTCTTTATTTTCGTCATAAAATATTTCATTCTTTTTTATTAAATTAGATTCCTCATTTAGCAGATCTATATTGATTTTTCGATACAAGCCCAAATTTTCTTTAATATACTCTAAGATAAATTTAAAAGCTTCAACGAAAATAGAAATATCATTGATGATGGATTTAAATTCACCATCGACTCCAGGTGTTGAATAATTTGAAACAATATAATCCCAATCCTTTTCCGATATATAATCGTAATTTACACAAATTTTAAGATCTGTACAAACAACAGCCTCCATCAATTTAGATATAATTGTTTGCTTTGCTGTTCTCATTAGAATGCTATCTGATAAAAGCCGTCCTGCATCTTGTAGCTTCATGTCTTTCTTTTTTAATCCAATAATGTAATTCAAGCGATCTTTAAGTGTCGTAAATTCCATTTTAGTTAATGTTTCAGCTTATTAAATAAAGGGTTGAAAATATTTTAAGCCGACTATATTTTTTAAATTAAAATGATGGAGTCTGTAAAATTGGAATGATTTTAATTAAGTCACGATCAGATCATAAATTTATTGTATAATTTTATTTTGTTTATGCTCTAAATATATTCATTGGTAAAATTAAGCTTCTCATTAATCAAATTATGTTACTTGTAATTTATCGTTTTGATTTTGGATAATTAAATTAACTTCTAATTTATCATACCATATTATTTTTTATTAAGACAAATTTAAATCCATAATTAGTCCCTCCTTGAAAACAACTGTTTTTTTAAAAAAAGAATCTTGATTGCATCTTTAAATCTAACTTAGTTTCATTTCAATAAAAACATGTTGCTTTTAATATAAAAATCTTATTTTCGAAAATTAGTTAATCTTCTTATAACGGAGGAGAGGTATTGAAGAAGACTTCAGAAAGGAGAAAATAGCCAAAAGTATTAATACGCTTTACATACGAAAGATCAAGCAAGTTGTGCTTGAGAACAAATACAAAATTATGACGAATAATTTAGCCATAAAATAAATAATATTCTTATCAATAAATCCATGTTTGTTTTATTAACCATTCTTATTTAGTAAGCTTCTTATAAATCAAACTATGTTGCTAGAAATGTGACAACTATACTTAATTAAGCTTATTATCAATGAAAAATCATTTTTATTTATCGGTTAGTTTCTATCTATT